>NC_090935.1:515661492-515970975 GCF_040938575.1 Ambystoma mexicanum | reverse complement strand
CAGACCATTTCAATTGTGTTGTGCCTTATGGTCGCTTACAGACCATTTCAATTGTGTTGTGCCTTATGGTCGCTTACAAACCATTTCAATTGTGTTGTGCCTTATGGTCGCTTACAGACCATTTCAATTGTGTTGTGCCTTATGGTCGCTTACAGACCATTTCAATTGTGTTGTGCCTTAAGGTCGCTTTCAGACCATTTCAATTGTGTTGTGCCTTATGGTCGCTTACAGACCATTTCAATTGTGTTGTGCCTTATGGTCGCTTACAGACCATTTCAATTGTAATATACCCTTTGCTAGCCCACTGACCACTTCAACGGTGCTGTGCCTTAGGGTGCTTCAAATTGTATTGTGCCGTACCTGACTTGGGTCACGTCTAATCTAGGTTTACCACTGCCCTGGGTGACAGCCTGCGACTACGCTAATCTAGGGACCTCGCATTCAGCCATTGGGTTATCCCCATCTAGGTGCCGAGGCCTCCAGCCATACCATAGCATCCTCACCCCCTTCCATTATCTCACCAGGCCCACTCAAGCAGACCCTAACTTGTCCCTCTCAGCAAGCTCATAGGGAACCTATTCTGGCAGCCAGCACCACATCATGCACAACAGCGTGCGCTTTCTATTGCACCACCTCCTAACCACATACCTTGCCCCATTCACTCAACCACCCAAGTCAACTACTCCTACCTTTGAGGTTAATATCCTGGCCTGCCCTTACCTACGTGACTCAGCGTCACCCACCTTGACTTTGACACCCTCAACGTGTCCTTCAGCAACTCCCTTTGACGCTCACCACCCCTGCAACCAGATTAACCAATACCTTAATGACCCTGCTCTCTGGCTCAAACACTTTGCCACAAAACCAACCCCTAACCAGCCTTGCCCCCTTACTCTCAGGAACAAGAGACTAGACACCAGATTCCGTATTCGTCCTTCCCACTCCTACACCACTAAGCAAGCCCCACACACACCACCCAGCCCGCCTTCGCCCTCCGCCACTTGCAAAACTAAGACCGCAGGGGTTAAATTGCCTGTGTTCAAGGGTGCCCTCATCAATGCTAGATCCCTCACAGCACACGCTCTTGACATAGCCGACCTTATCACTACTGCCAACCTTGACTTCATTGCCATATCCGAAACCTGGCTACATGCCGCCTCTGGCCCTTCTCTATCCTTGGCCTTACCGCCTGACTATGGCATTACACGCTGTGACCGCTCCTCTGCCCATACTAGAGGCGGTGGCGTGGCATTCATCCACAAAAACTCCCTTGACCTAAGACTGGTATCCGACTCCAAACTTGAATCAGCTGAACTGCTGACAATCAAATTACTACTAACACCTAACCAAACGGCCACCCTTCACCTTATCTACAGGCCCCCAGGGCCGGCACCCACCTTTGTCAGCAAAATTTCCACTCTTCTTCTTGACAATACAAAAAAACAACTCCCAAACAATAATCCTAGGTGACCTCAACCTTGGTCGCGGCGACCCTAAGGATCCTGTAGCAACTGATCTGGAGTATGCTCTTACTGACCTTGGCCTTACCTTGTACTTACAAGAACAGACCCATATTAAAGGCAGGACCATTGATTGGTTAGCCGGCTCCAACTGCAACATCCAGGTCCTCAATAACTCCCCCTGCTTATGGTCTGACCATCACATCATAACATTTAACACTGAAGCTTCCCCGCGAGCCCCAACACCTATAGCCCCAGCCCTCCCCACCCGCAATAAAAAAAATATAACAAGAGATCATCTCCTCCCACTGATACTCCCCTCTCTTAATGCGGCGACCAACGCCTGCTCTGATCCCACCTCCCTTGCAGACATCTACAACCAAACGATGCTCACGGCCATTGACACCTTAGCACCAACTAAACTTAGAAAGGCTAAACCACGAGCACACCTCAACTCATGGTTCACTCCACAGCTAAGAATCCTTCGCAAAACCAAACGCTGCGCGGAAAACCGGTGGAAACGCCACCCATCTGATGAGCATAAAGACAGCTTCCTCCTCGCCTCCCTCATTTATAAAGACGCCATCATCATTGCTAAAAAAGAATCGCTTAATAATCGTATCACACAAGCCGACTCTAATTCCAAGGAACTCTTTAGAGTCCTAAAAGAGCTCGAAACCCCAGTATCCCCGCCAGACACTTGCACAAAAGACAGCAAATGGTGTGTTAACATTCAAACAGCCCTCCTAAACAAAATCTCTATGCTCCAATCTAAAATAAAAGATAAGCAGGACTGCCTAAGGCGTGACAACCGCTCATCCTCCCCCACTAGGCCCACCCTCTCCAACTCTGCCAACATCAACCCTTCACCTTCGCACCTCTCACTATCATCGAAGTAGAAAATATCATCCTCAGGATGAAACCTTCCAACTGCCAAGGTGACCCGTGCCCAGCTCCCATCATTAAGGACTCCGCCCATGACCTAGCCCCTTTCATTACAGCCTTCATTAACTCTTCCTTTGAAACAGGTATTGTCCCGGACAACCTTAAAGACGCCTGGGTGATCCCGCTACTAAAAAAACCTTCCCTTGACCCAAACATACCTACGAATTTCCAACCTATTACTACAGTACCATTCTTGCTGAAGATACTGGACCGTGCAGCTTACCTGCAGATCCAAAACTACCTTGAATCAAACAATCTGCTAGGTCTACGACAATCCGTATTTCGGCCCAGACACGGGACCAAAACGGCTCTATTAGACCTAAAAACCCAGATCGAAGTCCTGAAGGACAAGGGCAAATTAGCAATGCTATTACTCCTCGACCTTTCCGCCGCATTTGATTTGGTTAATCACCAGATCCTTTGCAGGCACCTCCACTCTGCTGCCAACTTCTCTCCCTCCGCAGCGGCCTGGATCAAATCCTTCCTGAGCAACAGATCTATGAGGGTCTTTGCACCCTCCGCTGCCGCAGCTCCCTCCCCTATTCATTGCGGTGTTCCTTAGGGCTCTTGCGTGTCTCCTACCCTTTACAATATCTTTACGAAACCACTCTTCGATGTGCTCGATTATCTGGGTGTCTCCTACACCAACTATGCGGACGACACCCAGATACTCATTCCCATCTCGGGTGATTATCTTGCTGACACCAAGGCCCTCAATGACGTCTACTTGGTCATCCAAGCCTGGATGGCCCAGCACCAGCTATGTCTGAACGACGATAAGACGGAGCTACTTATTCTAGGTACTTCACAACACCTGAGCAAACTGGAGCCATCCTATCAGTCATTCATCATAGACGGCAACTCGATCCAAGTCTCGAAAGACACCAAAACACTAGGCTTTTACCTGGATTCCACCTTTTCCTTGTCAAGACAAACTAATGCAGTCAGATCCTCCTCCGCCTACACGTGCAAACTCATTTCAGCCTGTAGACCTTTCCTCACCACCCACAATAGCGTCACACTAGCGAGAACACTTATCATGGCAAAAATAGATTACTGCAGTGCCCTATATCTAGGCACCAGCAAAGAAAATCTGTCCAAACTCCAAACCACCCAGAACAATGCAATTCGAGCGGCTCTGAACATCCCTCGTAACCACCACATCTCAGAAGCCAGAGCTAGCCTTAAGTGGTTACCCGTGAAGCAGAGAATTTCCCTAAAAACGCTTGCCCTCACGCACAAATGCCTAGCCAACAAGGCTCCGATCTATCTCTGCAGTCGGCTTACGCGCCACTCCACTGCCCGACCACTAAGAATTGCTCAGACTCACTGCCTTACTATCCCTAGGTTTAAGCTCCAAAAAGCGGGAGGCACTAACTTCCCTGTCCTAGCCTCCAAACTTTGGAACACCCTCCCCGCTGCCATCAGAGCTGAAGACTCCTTCAACGCCTTCAAGAATAAAACCAAATCTTGGCTCTTTGACCAGCAATAGCTTTGTCAGACATCGGTCCTACTTACCCAACCCGCCTGTTCCCCTGCACGATTTCCGGTCTGCTACCTTTCCCAACTACCTCAGGGATACTTCCTCTGCAGAGCCTTGGGACACTGTAACATGTGTAAGATATGTAATTATTAAGTTTGTTTATTACGCTGTATTGTTATACTTTTTTGTAATTTATCTCCCTGTATGTTCTTTTCTTGCAACCCTGTACAAATTGCGCCCTGATGCCCCCGGGCTTGATGGTTTGCGCGTTATAAATAAACAAATACAAATACAAATACAAATACAAGCTTGAGTATGTGGAGGGTGCGTTATCGATTTAGAATGCACAGAATATTGAATTATCTGTGCTATGTACTTGTTGGGAAAACACCAGTAGTATGTCTACACCCTTTTAAATTTGAAAGTAAAAGATGATCAAACTTCTTTGTGGTGAGAAAGCAGGTTTTATATGATTCAAGCAACAAAATATCAATTACATGTTACTGCACATGTGTAATCTGTTACATGTTGCTCCAGATGTGTAATGTATTCATATCAGAGTCTTTCTCTTGTTGAGAATTGGAAAAGCTGTATACAATACTTTCAATGCCCTCTATATGATTCAATCAACACAATATCCATTACATGTTACTGCATATGTGTGATCCGTTACTTGTTGCTCCACATGTGTAATCTATTCAGATCAGAGTCATTTTCTTGTTGAGAATTGGAAAAGCTGTATACAACACTTTCAATGCCCTCGACACGTGTTTCTCCAGATAGGTTTATCTGGTTCCTCAGGAGGATTGATATTGTTAAATAAATGGCTGTCAATAAATATATCATAAAAATAGTAAGTGGCTAATCTGAGATTGAAAAACATTTGTAAGAAAACAGAGAAAGTGATGGAGGAGGCTGAGTAACGGCGCATGCTGAGACTCAGGGGCTAAAGAACTTAGTACTCACATTTTCCGTATTTTGGGAGCTTTGTTTATGATGTTAACGATGGTAAATTAACAATTATTGGCTGTTTATTGTCAATTCCTATCCAGATATACGGTAATAAAGGGAGTGGTAATCCCTATTCTGTGTAGCAAGATATTATTCCTTGGTAGTCTGTTTGAAAGAGAAAAAGAGAGAGACTATTCAGTCAAACGGTATCATAATTTAGGGTCAATATTGGCATTCTGAATGCTAGCTACTGAAGTTGCTAGCTTAAAAGGTTAATTTGGTCAGTTAGACTTACCTTATTAGGCAGTATAAGGCTGTGTCCATCCAAAGTTATTAATTATAGACAGGTAAGGTAACCTGTGTGGCTTGTTGGCCGCGGCTGTGAGCATTTTTGGCTTCAAAATGGCTGCATTATGTATTGGCATGATGACGTCACGTGTCGAATTTTGACACGATGACGTCATCACGTCGAACACCATCTTGAATTGGGACAATCCATGGCGGGCGTATAAATGCCATGGAAATACTAGAACCAAATACTTTTTAGTCAAAACAATGACATACTAATACGATTATTGTATAGTCTAAAGTCCCTGAGTCCCCAGCATGCTGAAGGAAACAAAAGATATAATCACCATGTACTGGAAATAAAAGGCCATTTAAAGTGTCCTGGGTGCATTTGCCTGAATACGTGTGAGAAGGATCCATCGGACAAATAAACACCTTGTGGTGATTGGATTACAGGCAGGTTGATGGGTAAAACATGTCCAGTTTGCGTCTTAATGCAGTGTTGCTAAAAAATGAAACAAAGAAAAGATTAACTGTTATAACACACAGCAATCTAAACATGGGAAATATACCCATATAGGATGTAAATGATGTTCAGAATTGTTGTATTCAAATCAGAGTCTTGCTCTATTTGAGATTTGGGAAATCTAAATACAGTTATCTCAATGCCCTCAACAGATAGTGAAGAATATTAATGCAAATTCAAGAAAATGGGACATTTCGTTTTCCGAATTTAAGCCGGTGTGACAGCAGTCTGCAAGACAAATCCATTTGGTTTCACACTGTCACAGTTTCTTTTCTCTGTTGCCTCCTCTAGCCAATTTTGGAATTTTATCAATACCAAAAAATTAGATTTGTCTTGGGTCATCTTGTCCATGTTCCTGAAAGAAGTGATTGGCTAGGGGGTATCTCAGGTCTTTGTTTCTTAGCAATCTCAAATGTTCTGTTATTCTCGTTTTTAAATGTTGTATTATGCTGCCTATATAGATTTTCTGACAGGTGCATGTAATTCCATATACTATAAACTTGGAGTTGTAATTGACACATTGTTTCAGATGGTAGTCTTGTCCATTCGGTAGGTGTATAGTCTTTTTATTGTTTTCTGAGAACTCGCAGACTGAACATGATCCACATTTGAAGTTGCCTTTTAATGTTGTCCTATTCCATAATTGTGGTAGGCCTTTATGTTTTCTTGCTGGTTGAAAGTTTGATGGACATAGTACATTTTTTAAGTTGGGCACTCCACAGTAAGTTATACAGGGATGGTTATCCAGGTATGGTTTTAGATCCTCCTCTGTTGTTAAGATTGACCAATGTTTACGTAGAAATTGGCATATTGTTGATGCCTCTGGATTGTAGGTGGTGATAAATCTTATGTCTTGAGATTTTGTTGCTACAGTGTTACGACTGTTCTGTGTAACCGAACTGCCGCACACTTAGAGAAATCAATACCGGGAACAGCTATGGCTCAACCCGAAATCGGGACTTTCAATATGGAGGATCTGGAGACGGTAAGCCGCGCTCTAGTTGTTTTCACTCCTCACACCGCGGAACTAGCCCCGCCTCCAAGCTTCCGGAATGGTACTTCCGGCAACAGGATCCTCTGCACTACGCGTTGCTTCTCTACTCAGAGTCGCGCTGCGCATCGTAAGTTTTCGCTATCCTTCGCTAAACTTCCTACCTGAAGTAATTCCGTAGCTACCTCCCCGAGGATCATTCTTCTCTCACCTAACTTCTTTTCTTCTACCCTTCCGTTTTCTTGGACTCATCAGAATTCAAAGTCTTCTTGAGCACAGCGGATAAACGGAAGTTCACCTACCTGTGTTTCCGACTATCCTCTCCGGTAGTGTCTTTGTTTCTATCAAACTTTCGTTCATCAAGTCTCTCACTAGGATTCCCTCCTTGATCTAACGTTTCTATTTTATCCTTATCAGCCTTTCAGTATCTTTGAGCCACAAGCCTTTCACCTGGCTCTGAACAATCTTTTCCTTGGGCTGTCACCATCCGGTCTAATACCAACCTTACCTCCGACTGACTAGAACTACTCAGTAGAACATAGGCTTGTCAGGGTAAGATCCTTTCTCTTTCCCTACCACTTTACTTACTCCATTTGATATCTTACTCATCTAGATTCTATTCTTCTCTATCAGAAACCACCTTGACAAGATTCCGGAATTCAGCTCAACTAGTGTTTCCCCTTCACCACTCCACCAGCTGCTACAGGAATCCACGCTCTCTAGCAGCTCCTCACGGGGTTTTTTCCCTTCGGGGTTTCCCCTGGGGATTTCACCTCAATCTAGCCTTGGGCTGGATTGGGGAGGAGTTTTCAGGTAATTCCCTCTAGCTTCTAGTTTCAAGAATCCCGATCACCACAGAGGTAAGTGTTATTCTCATTTGCCGAAAGATAATTTGTGGCAAGCAATTTTATTTGTATAAAGTTATTACAGTAAGCAACGCCCAGTTGACCTAGAAGTCTCTTATCTCCGGCATTTGAGAAAGACGACTTCTGTGATGGATCAACAAATTCAGCAGCTCATAGCTGCAGTACAATCTCTGACTTCAGAGGTACAGAGTCTGAAACAAGAAAACGCCAATCTTCGACAGGCTCAGCATCAGTCTCAGCAACAAACTGCCCAGTTGGCTTCCCAACAGGCAGCAACTAACAGGGTTCCGCATTGCTCAGAAGTTCCACCTGGTCCCTTACCAGGGGGTCAGTTTGATGGTAATCCACATAAGATAAAGGAATTCCTTGATGCTTGTTCAGTACAATTCGCCTTTAAGGCAGCCTTCTTCCCTACTGATCGTGACAAGGTAGGATATATGATTTCACAGATGGTGGGACCGGCCCTAGCCTGGGCTACTCCCTTGGTCACAACCAATAATGCTATATTAGATTCTCATTCTGCCTTCTGCAATAGCATAAGATCTATGTTCGGTAGGCAGGAGATTCGGATAGCAGCCCAGGAACAACTTCTAGACCTCAGACAGGGAAATCTGGACATTCTGACTTATATTACTAGATTTAAACAGATTGCTAGTGAATCTACTTGGTCGGATGATGCACAGGTTACGTTATTCCGTAGAGGCCTGTCTGAGGATCTCAAGGATGAGGTATCTAGGGTTCCACGTCCCACGTCATTAACAGAATTCATCGCTTTAGTAATGCAAGTGGACTACAGGATAAAAGAGAGGAACAGCGAAAGACGTAAAGGGAAACCCTCTACTCGTACATATCCCTCTACTCCTGTAACACACAGAGGAAACACTAATGAGGAACCTATGCAATTAGGATCAGCTAGTCGAGGACCTTTATCTCCTGAGGAAAGATCACGCAGACGGACTCAGGGATTGTGCATGTATTGTGGTTCAAATTCTCACACTGTTCAGGAGTGCCCTATTACTCCTCTGAGACGATCGGGAAACGCCAGTTCCCGGTCGTAGGAGGAACCGCGTTCCGGGATTCTAAAGTTTCTTTAGGTTCCTCTTTAAACATGCCAGTCTTACAAGGTAACCAGCATTCTCACACACTAATGTTTGTATTACATATTACCCTCTCATTTGACAATCAGAAGATGACAGAGATTCCGGCTTTAGTGGACAGTGGCGCTGCTGGTAATTTCATTGATGAAATTTGGGCTAAACAACATCATCTACCCTTGTTTCATAAAGGTGAAGCCATTCCTGTTGAAAGTGTAGATGGTAGCCCTTTAACATCCGGACCTATCATTAACCAAACCGGGTCTTTAATCATGTCAGTTCTTACTCACGAGGAAGTTATTACCTTAGATGTTATACGAACTGCTCATTACCCTATCATTTTAGGATTACCTTGGCTACGAATGCATAATCCTTACATAAATTGGACGGCAGGTTCTCTCTTCCTGGGATCAGAGTTCTGTCTCAATAATTGTTTGGGGAAAGATAACAGGACTGTTCATTCAAGACCAGAGGAAGACAGACAGGTCTCCATTGTGGGGTCTGTCATTGGCCTTCCTGCGGAGTATCATACATTTTCGGATGTTTTTTCCTCCTCAGAATATTCCTTGCTTCCCCCTCATCGCAGAGATGATTGTGTAATCGATTTTATTCCAGACCAACCGTTACCCTTCGGAAGGATGTATATTCTCTCTTCGTCTGAGAAGATTGCCCTAAGGGAATACTTAGATCTAAATCTAAAGAATGGACTTATAACTGAATCTACGTCTCCAGCGGCAGCTTCATTATTCTTTGTACCCAAGAAGAATTCTTCGGAACTCCGACCCTGCATAGACTTTAGAGGGTTGAACAAGATCACCATTCCAGACCGATACCCGATGCCTTTGATTCCAGATATTTTAGAGGCTGTTAAGGGAGCTCTCATTTATACAAAACTGGATTTAAAGGGAGCTTACCATCTAATCAGGATCAAGAAAGGAGATGAATGGAAGACCGCCTTTCGCACCCCTTTCGGTCATTTTCAATACCAAGTCATGCCATTCGGGTTGTCCAATGCCCCAGCGATTTTCCAGCGATTTATGGATCATCTTTTTTCGGATTTACTATTACACTCTGTTATCGTTTATCTAGACGATATTCTGATCTTTTCAAAAAACATTTCTGAACATCAGTTCCAGGTCCAAGAAGTTTTACACCGACTCCAGAACAATCACCTGTTTTGCAATCTGGAAAAATGCTCTTTTCATCAGCCCCAGGTGACTTACCTGGGTTATATTCTTTCGGCAAAAGGTATTGCAATGGATCCAGACAAGATAATGGCAGTTCAAAATTGGGCTAACCCTCGATCAATCAAGGAAATTCAACGTTTTGTTGGATTTTCTAATTTTTATCGTCGGTTTATCCCCAACTTCTCGGCTCTTACTCAGCCTTTAACCAACCTTCTAAAGAAAGGAGTTCCGTATGTCTGGAATGAGAAGACGCAAAAAGCTTTTGATACTTTGAAGAAGAGATTTACTTCGGCACCCATTCTCATGACTCCTGATCAATCTCGCCGTTTCATTCTCGAAACTGATGCTTCCCAATATGCCTTAGGAGCGGTTCTCCTTCAAGAGGATGACCAAGGTTTAGAACGCCCTATCGCATATCTATCGAAGACTCTCTCTCCGGCAGAATTAAACTACACCGTTCTTGAGAAAGAGTTATTGGCGATTAAGAGGGCTTTTGAGGAGTGGAGACATTTGCTGTTGGGAGCTCAGTTTCCTGTAGAGGTCCGTACAGACCATCAAAACCTAAGGATCCTCCAATATGCTCAGACATGCAACAGCCGACAGGCTAGATGGGCTCACTTTTTCTCCCCTTTCAGAATAATCTTTTCATTTATACCTGGGAGATGTAATTTACAAGCCGATGCCTTGTCACGTAAAGAGATCACTCTTCAATCTTCAGTCAAACCTGAACCGATTTTTCCTCGCTGTGTTCTAAATCTCAAAAAGAAATACAAACCAACGGATTTTTTAAAACGCCTGGAACACAGCTCTGTTCCCTCCATTTTGAAGAGCTTAACTAAGAAAGAGTTGAGTTTCTTGTCCAAAAAGGAAGGGTGTTTTTTCCATGGGAAACAGGTTTTTGTACCTACCAAGGCCTTACAGAAGGAAGTTCTAAATATGTGCCACGACTCTAAATCTGCAGGACATAGAGGTAATGCCAACACCCGTGAATTAGTCTCCCGATATTTTTGGTGGCCGTTAATGCGAAAAGACATTTTAACATACGTAAGATCTTGCCCGGTCTGCCTGCAAAATAAGAGTCCTAGACACTCACCTTTTGGAACTTTGGTCAGAATGCCAATACCCACTCGACCGTGGGAAATCATTTCAACAGACTTTATTGTGGATCTGCCCATTTCCGAAGGATGTTCAACTATAATGGTTGTAATTGATTCATTTACCAAACTGGCTCATTTTCTCCCCTTCTCTGGCCTCCCTTCGGCAGCTCAAATGGCACGAACTTTCATTTCCCGAATTTTTTCTCTTCATGGATTACCTGAGACTATCATCTCCGATAGAGGCTCTCAATACACATCAAAATACTGGAAACAGGTCTGTCAAATTTTGGGTATCACCCGGGCCTTGAGCTCAGGGTATCACCCACAGACCAACGGTCAAACTGAGAGATTAAATCAGACCTTAGAAGCATACTTACGAAGCTACATCTCAGCAGCCCACGACAACTGGTTTAGTCTACTACCAATCGCTGAATATGCCTATAACAATGCGTATCATTCAGCAATTAAGACCTCTCCTTTCTTTTGTTCTTATGGATTTCATCCTGCCTCTTTCCCGGACAAAAGATCTTTGGATGACAAATGTCCAGACGTGAAGTCTCTCTTGGAAGGGATACATCGGGGTCAACAGGTTGCCTCTCAGGCTCTTAAATCTACTCAGGAAAGAACAAAGAAGATGGCAGATCGCCTTAGATCTAAGGCACCCGTAATACGACCTGGAGATCTGGTTTGGTTATCTTCCCGTTTTCTACCCAGACACCTTAGGCCTTCCAAATTCTCTCCTAAATTCATGGGGCCTTTTCGGGTGATCTCGGCCATAGGGGCCGCAGCCTTCAAGCTGAAGTTACCCAAGACATGGACTCGGATACATCCAGTTTTTCACGTTTCTCAGCTGAAGCAAGACATTCGAAGTATTTTCCATCCCATGGTTTTTTCTCGTCCACCACCTATTCTACACCAGTCTGATGCGGAATACGAAGTTTCAGAGTTATGTGACTCTCGCTTTCACCGTGGGAAACTTCAGTATTTGGTAGACTGGAAGGGTTACGCCCCTTCAGACCGGACTTGGGAATCAAAATCCAGTATCCATGCTCCTAAACTAATCAAGAGTTTTCACAAGAGACATCCTGGTAAACCAGGGGATAATGACTTTAAGAGGGGGCATACTGTTACGACTGTTCTGTGTAACCGAACTGCCGCACACTTAGAGAAATCAATACCGGGAACAGCTATGGCTCAACCCGAAATCGGGACTTTCAATATGGAGGATCTGGAGACGGTAAGCCGCGCTCTAGTTGTTTTCACTCCTCACACCGCGGAACTAGCCCCGCCTCCAAGCTTCCGGAATGGTACTTCCGGCAACAGGATCCTCTGCACTACGCGTTGCTTCTCTACTCAGAGTCGCGCTGCGCATCGTAAGTTTTCGCTATCCTTCGCTAAACTTCCTACCTGAAGTAATTCCGTAGCTACCTCCCCGAGGATCATTCTTCTCTCACCTAACTTCTTTTCTTCTACCCTTCCGTTTTCTTGGACTCATCAGAATTCAAAGTCTTCTTGAGCACAGCGGATAAACGGAAGTTCACCTACCTGTGTTTCCGACTATCCTCTCCGGTAGTGTCTTTGTTTCTATCAAACTTTCGTTCATCAAGTCTCTCACTAGGATTCCCTCCTTGATCTAACGTTTCTATTTTATCCTTATCAGCCTTTCAGTATCTTTGAGCCACAAGCCTTTCACCTGGCTCTGAACAATCTTTTCCTTGGGCTGTCACCATCCGGTCTAATACCAACCTTACCTCCGACTGACTAGAACTACTCAGTAGAACATAGGCTTGTCAGGGTAAGATCCTTTCTCTTTCCCTACCACTTTACTTACTCCATTTGATATCTTACTCATCTAGATTCTATTCTTCTCTATCAGAAACCACCTTGACAAGATTCCGGAATTCAGCTCAACTAGTGTTTCCCCTTCACCACTCCACCAGCTGCTACAGGAATCCACGCTCTCTAGCAGCTCCTCACGGGGTTTTTTCCCTTCGGGGTTTCCCCTGGGGATTTCACCTCAATCTAGCCTTGGGCTGGATTGGGGAGGAGTTTTCAGGTAATTCCCTCTAGCTTCTAGTTTCAAGAATCCCGATCACCACAGAGGTAAGTGTTATTCTCATTTGCCGAAAGATAATTTGTGGCAAGCAATTTTATTTGTATAAAGTTATTACATACAGTTACTGGTTTGTTTTGTAAAAGTCCATTCCTTGATCTGTGGAGTGTTTTCTGATATGCTTAGTTGAGATTGGTGTAATTGTATCCTCGGTCCAGAAACATTTGTTTTGATTGACTGGTGTGTTTATCAAATTCTTTAGTAGTTGGAAAATTTCTCTTTATTCTGAGAAATTCTCAGTGGGGAATGTTGGTTATGATGTGTCGAGGATGATTGCTGGTCGCGCAGAGCATGCTGTTGCCTGCTGTTGGTTTAACATAAAGTGTGGACTCTATAATGTTATTTTCCACGTATAATTCTAGATCAAGAAATTGGATCCTCTCTGTGCTTTGTTGCATAGTGAGTTGCAGGTTGTAGGTGTTGTTATGCAAATGGTGATGATACTCTTGAAGTTGTTGTAATGATCCATTCCAAATCAACAAAATTTCATCAATATAACGACCCCAAAATATGATATTGTTATTATGTGGGAAGGCTGGATGTTGCCATGCATGTTGTAACTCGTAATGGCCCATGTGCTAGTGTACAAAGATGAAACATCCAAGGTGACCAGTCTGAAGTTTTCTTCCCAGTTGACTGTTGTAAGTTGTTGAATAATATGCTTTGAATCCTGTATGTAGGAAGATAGACTGGCTGCCAGGGGTTGTAGATATTTGTCAATCAATTCCGAGATGTGCTCTGTGAGAGAGCCTATTCCATTAATTATTGGTCTTGTGGATGGTAGGTGTATAAAGGACTTATGTATTTTGGGGATAAAGTATGCTGTTGCAATGATTGGGTGATGTGTTGTCATGTAATCTTTTTCTTTTTCTGTCAACAGACCTTGTACATACCAATAGTTGTTCATTTGATTCGATTCCAATGTTAATGCTTGTATAGGGTTATCCTGTATTAGGTCATGACATTCCTGATCTTGCATGTGTACGTTTGCCATTGTGATATAGTCTGGTTGTGATTAACAAGACTATTTTGCCGCCTTTGTCTGCTGGCCTCAAGATTATATCATTGTTGTTTCTCAATTCTTGTATGACTTTGGTTTCAGAAAGAGTCAGATTATTTTTTATCTTCTTTTTGTGATGTCCTTTTGGTACTTTTGTCTTAAATCTTTCTTTTGCGACTAGTTTTTGAAAGATATCTATTGTTGTTGTCATTGGAAGATCTGGGTTGAATGTTGATTTGGATTTCAACTTCGTTGGGATTAACACGTATCAAGGGCATTGAAAGTATTGTATACAGCTTTTCCAATTCTCAACAAGAGAAAGACTCTGATCTGAATACATTACACCCATGGAGCAACATGTAATGGATTACACATGTGCAGTAACATGTAATGGATATTTTGTTGTTTGAATCATATAAAACCTACTTTCATACCACAAAGAAGTTTGATCATCTTTTTTACTTTCAAATTTAAAAGGGTGCAGATATACTACTGGTATTTTCCCAACAATCAAGTATTATAACACTGGGCAGCCTCAGTGATCAACACCGAATGCTGCAGCCCTTTTTTGTGAAGATTACAAATACTTCAAAACCAACTCGCCACAGGTTGCCTTGAGGGCTAAACAACTTTACTTAGTATATATGCTATGTATCCACCCAAGATTATGAAACTGCCTGCCCAGGCTCTTTGGATGATTTGGCTGTGTTTCATTCAGTAACTCACTTCAACACAAATCATTGGTGAAATGTTCTGTTCATTTGGAATTGCTTTTCTATGGAAATGCTCAATGCCCTTTCATCACAATCTATCTCTTTTTAAATAGCTATGGCTTTCACATGTTTTGATTTATAAATTGTCTGCCAGGCTATGAAGAATGTGTAACAGTTCAAAGCCTCAGTAGTTGAGTAGAGCCAAATGCAGGATTTAGTTTATTTAGCTATAATTTATAAAATGCTGCACTCTTGTCGGGAAAATGCTCTCTGTTTTACAGTGCACGCACATCAGAGAGAACAGCAAAATGCTACATGTCTTTACATTATTAATACAGTGGAAGCAATATATACATTCACACTAACAACCCACACAATTCTATTCCCATTCTCTTGGTGATACATTTCAGCCACTGTGTGCATTGCACAGGAACATGTTTCGTGCTCTACAATAAGTCTGATTTAATTGGGCTTTAAATATATACTGAGAAAGCACTATTGCATTTCACAATAAAATAAAATATTAAAGCATCCTATTTTTCCCCAGTCCACCCACTAGTATGACTTAGCAGAGAAATGTCTTTAGAGACCCTGTATCTAACAACAGTGGGGAATTTTCATACTCACGTTTGAATAATTCTTTAAGTTATAGAGTTTGCATGGAACAACAGTGTTTTAAATTAATCTCTCAATCCCCTTGGTGACTTATGCTCTCTTTTTACCTCATTTAAGAAAGCATTTCTGCCTCGGGACAGGCTTGTTCATCGATAAGGCCCAATCACCTCCTGATCATAGCACGTTAAGCTTTCATCTATTTGGAAAGGGCGCTCACCTTTTCTGTAGCTTACAAAATCCCAGACCTGCTCTCTTTCCCTGTGTTTTTTTACTTAATTTGTGCATGTGCTTTTGCTGATATATTCTCATGCTATGTCATCGTGACATTGTACTTTTTAATTGGATGTGTCTTTCCATTGCTTTGCTCTACAAGCATAGACTCCCAGAGAATACACCCTTTCATTTTAATAGCTTGATCATATTTCTGAACTTGGGATAGGGTGGGGACTGTATACATTTGGACTCAGAATCACATTTATTCCATACCTCATTTTAGCAACAGGACACATCAGCAAAATAGGGATTTCTGGATTTTCACAATCCTCAGAGACACCCCACATGAGTATCTGCAATTAAAATGCCCTAATTATTCATTTATATATGCATTTATTAATTATTAATAATTTTCACAATATTGTGTAACATTTCTATTTGTGTCAGTACAATATCACCTTGTAGAGGCCCCTGTGTAAAGCCATCTGTCAGATATTAATAGGGTTTGCTGACAGAACTCTTTTGTTTGGAAAGCCTTCCATGGTTTGGCAGTTGGTAGGTCTTATTGTATGCCTAGTTCAGAGTTTGGATCCCTTTTGAAGCTGGGGTCTGGAAATACCAAGCTCCTTGCACGTGAATAGTTAAGATGATATCTTTGTAGCATGTTTTAGGTCAAACTAGAATGTAACTCAGTGTATTTTTAAGGATATTTTCTATTCAAGTAAACCCATGTGGGTGGGGGCATCTCATTAATCAGAAGCTCTGTACAGATAGTTCTTTGTCACATTAAACTTAATATGTTTGATGAAAGGCCAAAAACTCTGTTCCTCTCCAGGTGGGCACTTAATCTCCTGGGACGTTAAGCCTTTACATCAACTATATATGCATAACTAAACAAAAAATAGGTTGTACCAGGTTCCCTGAGAGCTACTAAAACCAGCATTGTGAAAGATACCTTTGAGCAACATATGATTTCCCATACATGAAAGGCTTGTTTATGTCTGTTGTATTGATGGTGCAGCCATTCTTTATAAATAACTCTTTTAGTGGTAATAGAATAAAAAGAAAACACATGTGAAGTACTAAGGCACTAGTCAGCCATTTCTCACTTTGGATTATGGCAGCCTCCTTTTGACCCAACAATTCCACTGGCCCTTTTTGATATCTTAATAGCTAAAGCCATCTTGACATATGGTATCTTTGCAACTGCCAAATTCTTCCTCTTATGTTCTCTCAAGGTCTGACGTTGAGTTGGTGTGGCTTGCTGCCTATGTGTGTGTGGCATTGCTTCAGCACGATTTGCAGCTATGATTTCTATTTAATCTCAGTCAAATAGTGTTACTGTTTAGCTGTAGGATAGGACTATCCACAAAATGTCTTATTATGGAATGCAAGTCACTTTATGAGTGCCAACCAGAGAACCATTCTTCAATATTTGACCAAGGAATACAAATATCAACCAAAAAACGAGGGAATGGTGGGCAGGCACATACTATGTGGAATAATTACTTTAGAACTGTGACTGATTACACTTCATCATCTTTGTCTTGCCATCCATTATAATGGAGCTACATTTTTTCTCTGATTAGACAGAAAAGCAGGGGAGCAAACTTAGAATGTTCCAGGGGGGATGCTGCTGCCCTGATGCAAGACCATTAAGACAGTCCTTGAGCGATATGAGTGAGGTGTATGAAAAGAATTTGAAAAGCAAAACGCTACATGCTATCAGCCTATATATAGACAATATTCACACCGTCATCTAGTTAATGCTTTTTGTAATCCATCATTAAATTTCGTAAGTAAGAGGCCCAATAATAATATTCGAAACTTGCTTCGACATACAATTAAAACAAATGGCATACAAAAACAGATTTAGTAATCATATTGTTCATGCATACCAGTCCCCCTGCATGTAATAAACACTGAGATATGAGAAAGCGTGCTAAGTAAGACTCGGTTTGCAGTATTTTTTTATTAGTAATCCTTCTTTTTACGTACATTTACTTATTTGTAATGTTGCCTATTAATAGCATCAAACAAATACGAATTTGGACTTTACATATCAACTTTTTATGGATGGAGTGCTTTCTCTCCACATATAAACTTGCTTACTAATAAAGTCCTCACAAAAGCAAGACGTATTATACTCCACACCAAATGTACTGATGATATTAACAGTGCCTGCCCCTCTGAGCTTTCAGTACAGCATTGAGAGGGCATTGTCATAACAATGCACCAAAAAAGAAACCCATCAATAAGCTTCATGCCATCATTTAAGAACAGCAATACAGTTCTTTTGTGAATCATAGTCCATAGATATATTACATTGGGTGATATAAATTGCTGCACTATATTCAATGGAGATGAAAATTCTAGTCTGAAAAGCCTACCAAATTAGCCAACAAGCTTGGCATTGATGTCACTGTTTAAGTATGAATGGATGAGTTTGATAATGTGGCTGAAAGTGGGATGGATGGATGAGCATAATTTTTTTATTGGAGGTTGCATGTCATTTTGTGAATGGATTTGATTGGGTGAGGCAGTGTTTTATAGTATCAATACTGTAATTATGCATTATGTAACAACTTACATTTTAGGAATGGAATTGCATGACTGCCATTTTAAAAGATATAAAGTTGACACATACTGGTCTTTGCCAGGCAGGATATAGAACGCCTAATAAAGGTATCAACCCGATTAGTTCAGGTTTGCAATTATTTGAAAAAGAAATTCTTGCCTAGAACTCCTACACATGCCTTTGGCACTTAAGAGTGAATGAGATAATTACTGCTGCACTTTTCCCTCTATTAGCACTTGAAGTGACAGAGAAAAGAGGGCGAAGAGAGCACAGAGCGCATGTGAAGGTGAATTCAGCTGCTCATGGCAGTACCAATGGGCTTTGTTGGGGACCGGATGCACCACACTGGAGTATTGTCACTGTAAATCACTTTCATGACACTGCTCCCATGATGTATGGCAGTAATAATAATGTAAATCAGATTGATGATGTTGCTCCCAAAATATATGCCACAATTGTTTCTGTATATATCACTTTCATGATTCCTGTTTTTGCTCCTATCCCCACCAAACAAACAAATGCAGCCATTGTGCTTTCACAACTAAATTAAACTCTGCAAAGAAGAAAGGAGGTTGGATAATGTTGCACATCTTTTCCACTCAAACACTCCAACACTCATACACACACACATACATACAAGTACACACACAGACTCACACACATGGCCACCTGTACTGAAAAACACACACACAGAATTGGCGAAGCAAGATAACTCATTAAAGGGCACAGAAAGCAGAAGAAACATACCGGCTGAAGCAGCTACTGCTCAGTGAACAAGTGCCCGCACAGTGAGATGGTGGGGGGATGTTTATGTTTACTTCTCCATTTTGTTTATCGTGATAAGTATTATGGGCATACGTTAGTAAAGCTACATTACATATTTGCATGCAAGATGGGGGGACTGATTGTACACACCCACCGAATGAAAGGGTTCTGAGTTAAGGGACTAATGGTAATACAGTATCAAATGGAAATAGACGAAAGGACTGCAGAATTTGCTCAGCCAATGGCAGCTACAATGGATTAATATCCTTTTGGCAAGCAGATTGAGAACACACATGCAGACATAAGCTGAAATAAGGAACAATAATACAAGCACAATGTAGCATAGCAGCAAAGTTGAAAATACATCAATTCACCAAGCAGTAGGCAAACAAAACGTGATTTAAAAGTATGTTTCTCAAAACCCTCCTCTGCTTAAACAACTCCACTGGGATTTGAAAAATGGCCACTGTTGTGGGTGAGCTATCAACTGGAAGCACGCATTATCCATGGCTGAGCAGCTGGGCTCCCTCTAATTATGCATCTGCAATAAGGTGGCAGAGAACAAGCTCTCCGGCCCAACATAACAATTACCTCTTTCATGCGGTGACCATGTAAAATATGCACGCAGTCCAATGTATTTCAAAAGAAAGTTCAACCTGGACCAGGATTTACATGTCATGGGACTCTGTACAAGCTAGCCGGCTGTCAGCTGAGAAACAGTAACTCCCAATTCGAGCTTTATTACATTTAAAAAATAACTATATTTTAAAATAATTAAGTGTAAAATGAGGGGAAAGAACAGGGAAGGAGGGGGAAGGAAAGTTTCAGGACATGTGCAAGATATAGGCAATAGGAAAAGCTGATGCCAGAGATTGTGTTTCTTCTGGAAATTCGTGTAAACTCACCTACAGAAAAATATTTTTGGAATGTTATGTAATTCTACGGGTAGAGGCTGATGTATATTAAAACAAGGTGAATGTAATAGATGGTGTGGGTGAGGGGTTCCGGGATGGGGATGGGGACGGGAACAGGGAGGTTCACATTTTTATTTGGTTTAGCCTTTGTAAGGTCTCTTCTTAGAATTACAATGATTCGCATTGGTTGTAGTTCGTATTTTCACATGGAATCTCATCTCCCCACTCGATAGATTTAAGATTCTGTCTTTTGCAAAGAACAGGTGATCTAATAAATGCTGCCATTGGAACTGTCTACATTGGGGGGAAGAGGGTGTTGATTAGGATGCCTTTAAGAACATGTTTTGCTTCTATGCTGCGACTACAGTCTAGTACCTCATTTGGTTAATACATAGTGCTTTTTAGTCTGGCAGGAGTAATGCATAGCTAAACACTGACAAATATATTCTGGGACCCTACTAATGAAACAACATTGACCTCCCTTCCTTCCAGATTAGAACAGCTGAAAATGTTAGAGGGAGACCTGCAAAAGAGAGAGATTGGCATTCAAACCGGCGTCTGCGTGCATAGAATCGGCCATTTTGTAGATGCATGTGCTGTAGAATGTTGCCTGTAAGAGCTCTTTTAGACTACACTGCCTATTGCATTTATGTTTCCACCACAGGACTTATATGTTCTTTTGTTCTTTCTTTCATGAAGGGAGCAGGTTGCTCCATGTCACATGGCTAAACACTGACAAATATTTAGACTGAGGCCTACTTTGATGTGTGTGGATAGTCCACCATTGTAATCTATGTATCATGGCGTTGTACAATATTGTGGAGCCAAGCACCAGCACCTGGTGTACAGGAGTGCACTATCAAAGGCTTGAAACATTTGATCTATAAGGTTACAACACCACATGCTGTTAATTGGTGATGCTATACAATATGGCAGTAACACATACCTAGAGTCCTACACTAACAGACATGTTTAATAGTTAGTAATGTGCAGTCCGGCACAAGCAATGTACATGCAGGCGCACTATCATTGTGTAACTTTTGTCTTAGAGTAACACAGTCTTATTTATCTGTGCTTCTTATTGTTCGCGTGCTTTTGCTTTGAATTGATATTGTTCAATGTGAGTGCTCGATTCATATGTATTGTTCTTAATCTTTAGAAAAGGGTAGAGGCTGCTTTATGATTCATGGCTGAAACAATGTCCCTTTACCTGCCCTCCACACAAAGCTAGAATATTTGATAAAGGAACATAGAGGGCTGTTAAGAAGTAAACTCTCTGGATCAAAGAGATCAAAGAGATGTTGTTGTTATTACTAACGTCATGACTCCAAAAGGGTTTGAGCCCACTTAATCTCTCAGGAATAAGGCTATGGCCTGGCTTGGACAAAGGACTGGACCAGGGGTGATAAGAACTCTGGATTTTAAGTTGATACAGAGAATTAAGATTGAACATTGGTACTCACCTGTGAATAGGTACTGAATACTGGTTGATGCGGGCGTAGTAATCTTACACTGATTATAATTAACTGTAGTGACTTTATTAATGTGCCATCTGAATTGAAGCTGATTCTTAATAGCTTCACACGATGCCCTATTCTTATAAGTTCTGTTTATAGAGAGTAGCTTTCCTTTACTCCATGTTGTCCGGGTCTCCAGTTTATTGTGATTGCTTATAGACAACTGCGCCTTCAACCTAGCTTCATGTGGGGAGACACTGTTTTTTTTAACTGTTCATTGGTCTTTTGACCTTTATGTGTGCTTGTATTTATGTCATGGTGTTTTGAGTTATTGCTACTTATTGTTGTATCTGTTTTTGTTTTTGTTAGCGCCCTTATGCCCAGTGCCGATACAGCACTATATAAATTAAATAAACATAAACATCACTCAATCGGGTATGCAGGGAGACAACAGGAGGACAGACTCTAACACCTTCCTGCCTTCCATTACAAAGACACACCTTTACCTACCACAGCCGCTTGGCAAACCTGGGAATACAGTTGTCCAAACAAGTGTAACTGACAATCTGGCAATATACCACACAACACATTGCTACACACACACAACCAGCAAAATGACATGGCTCCTTCTACTCACCACTGACACCAGTGAGTCTCATGCCTGCCACTCTTGAGCACTACTTGCCCCTATATGGATTCACCTGTACATTCACAATGCAAAAAACAACATAACTGCACAACACACCTCCTACTCACCACTGCCGAGAGTCAGTCTAAAGACTGATGCTCTTGACTGCTAAACTGCCCCAGCATTGGGTATGATACGCATGCCTACCAGCCCAATTAGAAGCCAGACCAACTTCCAAAAACAAGGCTGACAAGGTGATGGTTACATAACCAACCAGATGCTGACAGGAGATCTACACTCATACAACAGACTCTACCACTGTACAAACATACAACTGTCTCATTCACAACAACCACACAATCGGTGTCAACCACTGTACGCTGCGATTACCCACTTGGATGTTCCCCCCGGAACACTACAATGCTACCGCCACATCCAAGTGTGTTGACCAAACAAACGGGTCAACTCTATGTCAAAAGGAAGCACAGCGAGCCCACTCGCTCCCACCACCCAGGTTACGTACTTCCAACTGCCTACGGTTGAACATTCAACACCTAACATTCTCCAACTGACATCACTCCATCAGGCATGCGGGTGGATAGGGAGACAACAGATGGACATGACCTTTCACCATCCTTCCTTCCATTACAAAGACGCAGCTTTGCATACCACCTGAGATTACAGCTGTCCAACCAAGCATAACTGATGATCTGGCAATAGACCCCACATCACATTGCTAGACACACAACCAGCAAACTTACATGGCTTCTTCTACTCACCACTGCCACTACTGAGTCTTAAGCCTGCCACTCTTGAGCATTAGCTGGCCCTATTTGGGCTCACCTGTACATTCGCAATCCGAAAACCAACATAACTGCAAACAGTGAGGAGAAGCAGACAATCGCCATGAAAAATTAGCAACAGGTCTTGTGAGTGCACAGCATCAGTCTTTTTTTTAACAAGCCAGTGCTACTTTGTAAATTGGGGCTAGAATCCTATGGTATTGCCTGGAAGAGGTCCTTTACTCTACCCTGATTGGTGTATTGCTTTTTTCCAGCTATGTGCTGCATTTACATTTATTCTTATACTTTTGTAAAGAGAAAGGCTTATCTATGATGCATATACACTGACAAACATTTTGCAAATGTGGGCATTCTGATACACATGGATATGCAAACATTTTAATCTATGTACCATGGCATTCAGCAATACTGTAGAGCCAGACAACAGCAATTGGTGTACATGAGTATGCTATCACAGGCTTTAATATGAAGTGTTGCACAGTTGGGCCTCTATATTGGATGTACAACATTGCAACACTGTTGGCTGTTGTTTGGTGGTGCAGTGTAATCTAGCGCTACACATTCCTACAGCTCTCGGATACCACACAAGGTTATTACATGGTACTATTCAGTCTTGCATAAGTAATGTACCGGCAGACGATTTCCCTTTGTATCACATTTGTCCAGGTCAAATATAGAGTTATGAACCTCTGCTTCTTTGTATTTCAGAGGCATATTGTACAGCTGAGCTGGACCATAACTGCAGGACTCTACTGGGCACTGACCCCAATAAGTATCAGGCGCAAACATGAATCCATATCCATCCACACCCCCTATATAAACAAAGCCTGGAGAAAAAGCCCTTAGGTACAAACAAACAACCAACCACTATGAACCAGAACTAAGAAACCATTCAGTCAACCTAATTGATCTCCTCAATGAAGAGATATAGCACTGAACATCAATCTCAGCAAGCAGCCTCACCCAAGAGATAATCCCAATATATAAACACCCAATAAATGCCACCCTGCTGGAACTCATGAAAGGATAGGCAACAACATACAAGGAAAAACAGACAAACTACACTGCAGCTTACTCAAGGTAAGATCCATGGAAAAACATAAACAGAAATGTATGACCTTCTGAGCGATGGTGGCACCAACACACTCTTCTTCACAGAAACATGGCTATCAGACAACTACAAGACAATCGCCCATGAAACCATACCAGAATATTTCAAATGAATCCACACCAACAGAGAAAACTGAAGAGGAGGAGCAATCGCAATGGTGCACAAAGACCACATCTACGCCACAACACTGCCCTCAACGGACATAGAAGACTGTGAATCTCTCTTCATCAAGATCAAGCTCAACCTTAAAGCCAACCTAGTGGTCCTCCCGATCTACAGACCACCATCCTGCAAACTGAACTTTGCAATAAAGCTTACTGACTCCATTGCCAACCTTTCCACCTGTCATGATAAACTAATCGTCCTGGGAGGTTTCAACATCTGGTTTAAAAGAGAGAACGAAACCACAGCAAACTTACTCAGCACCTTTATGGAAGCACTCCACTTCAAGCAAAGAGTGAACGGAATCACCCACAATACTGGACACACCTTGGACACAATCTTCTGCAGAAATGAACTCTCTAACATCTCCCCACCGAGACCAATGATATGGAGTGATCACCACCTGGTAGCATTCTCTGTCAAACTCCCTACCCGCAAACTGCTAGGAAACACAATACTGCACACTACTAACCAAAAAAACCAGAAGAGTCTTCACCTGGAATCCTTAACAGAACTTCTGGAATCAACTCAACTAAGCATCGCAGCGCTAAACAGAATGACCCCTGACTCAGAAGTAAGAACAACTTGATGCCAGGATCATTGAGGCCCTAGACCCACTAGCATCAGCAAAACCGTTTAAAGTCACTGCAAAATAAAATGGCAGCAAGGTGGTTCACAGAAGAACTGAGGGAACACACTGCAAACTGGAAAAACTATGGAGAAACCATTAGAATCAATCTGGCAAATACCAACGACAACCCAGACGATACAAATCAGCCGACCTTAAAGCAAAACAAACATACTACTCCAACAGAATCCAATCGGCAACAAATCCACAAAAAGACTCATCAAAATCATCAAAGAAATCAAAAACACTTCATCCGGCAACAACAGCATCATTCCATCACAACATCACCAACTACCTAAGAACAAAAATAGAAACAATCCAACACACTTTTGAAGCAAACCACGCAACTATAAACACAAGTACAACTACAAAAGCACTGACAACCGGCGTACCACCGACTGCAGCAACACTGGACCGATTTGAATCCATAGATGAAGATGTTTTCTCAACACTAATAAATGACACCAACCTCACTGGGTCCCCAAGTGACCCATGACCCCAGGCAATTACAAATAAATCCTCAACCACAGCACCCCAGCATCTTACTTCCGGGAACTGATGAACCTATCCCTGAACAGAGGAATAGTACCAAAATCTTTAAAATCAGCTTACATGAAGCCATTCATAAACAAATGAAACAGGAAGCGCGGAAGACATCACCAACTACAGGCCTAAATCCAATCTACCCTATCCAGCAAAGCTACTGGAGAACCACATATACAAAATTCTACTCAACAGAGAGAAATGAATGGAATACTCAACCACTCGCATGTCTTTTTCAGACCCATGAGCCATATTGTCACGATGGTCACCTTCCGCCCCCTGCTCCTCACCTGAGGCTTCCTCTTGTCTGTCCTTAGTGAGTGGAGACTGCTTCTGTGGTGCCTTGGGATGATCCTTGGTGGGCTTCTCTCTGGACTTCCTGTCATGTAAATATGGCCTGGCTCCCTCGGAGGCCACCTCGACAGGATGTGGAACCTGTCTTGGGGGGCCCTGAGGAGCCAAACCCCTGTTCACAGGGAAAAGGCCAATGGATGGCAAAAAAACCTGTAGAATGTTCCAGGAAGTGGGTTTGGCGTAGAGTAGCTTCAGTTGGCTGGAATCGGATGGTAACTCCAGTTATGAGTTAAGGTACAAGTAAAGGTTCGGAATATTGGTCGTTGCCATAGACCAAGGTGAGAAGGTGATGTGGAGGTACAGGCAAGTAAAGATCCAGGTAAGTCCAGTCGTTGCCGTAGACAGATGGGAGGAGTTGCTGCAGCGGTTGACTGGTAGACAGCGCGAATGGAGGACAGGTCGGGAACTGTAGCAAGTACAGTACTGGATAGAAGAGAAACAGAGAAAATAAAGGAGAGCTGATAGATAAGTCCCTACTTACCAGAAAAAGTAAGATCCACGAAGCGCCCAGGGAGGAACGCAAAGAATCGCGAGGGTGGCGGAACGGATGCTGCAAGTCGGAGAGGCAAGGAGCCGAGAACGTAGGGATAGGAGGAAGTACAAGAGGCGGCCGAGTGCCGTGAGAAAAGGAAGTAAAGGAAAGAACAAGCGAAGAGGGGGAAGACTAACGAAGGCAGGAATGACAAACGGGGAACTGCTGAAGGCGAGAGAGAGTGCAATATGAGGTTTGCAGGAGCGACCGTATCGGAGAGAAATTCACAGATACAATGCGCTGGGTGGTGGGCGGGGCTTGCTTATATGACGGTGGCCGCTATCTTGGTTGAGGGCTAGCCCGCTACCTACAGGATCTTCGTGACGTTACCTTCCAATAATGCCAAAGTTTCCAGGGACGGATCCTGACAGTATAACCTCTCTCCCCTTGGAAACTCCCTGGCTTCCCCGGGTATCTCAGATGAAACTTTCTCAACAACTTGGTAGCATGGAGATGGTGACTGGGTTCCCAAGTTCTTTCCTCTGTGGAGTAACCTTTCCAATGGACTAGATATTGGAGGCCTCCCCGGCGATAACGTGAATCCACCAAGTATTCTACCTCATACTCCTGAGGTTCTTTAACAGTCTGTGTCTTGGTCCTTTGAGTCTTGCGTTGAAATGGATCTTCCTTATAATCTTTGAGTAGGGAAGTGTGGAAAACTGGGTGTATCCTCTGAAGACCGTTAGGTAGGCGTAGTTCATAAGCTACTGGATTGATCTGTCTCACAATGGGGTAAGGGCCCAGATATCGAGGGGCAAACTTGCCGGTATGTATCCATCGAGGTAGATACTTTGTGGATAACCAGACCCTTTGTCCGGATTTCCATTCTGGGTTGGACCGTCAAGTTCTATCAGCCCACTTCTTCTGTGCCTGTTGACTGTCCTCCAGTGTTTCTCTAGCCATCTTATGTACCTCCTTAAGTTCTGATAATCTGTCGTCTATGGCAGGAGATCTGGTAGGCTGCATCCCAGTCCAGGGCATCTGTTGTGGATGGCACCAATATGTGCAATAGAAAGGACTCATTCGGATGGACGTGTGATAGTTGTTATTAAAGGTGAATCCAGCCTGTGAGAGGAATGAAGACCACTTCTCCTGTCTGTTGCTACAAAAACATCTCAAGTATTGCTCCAATTCGGCATTGAGTCTCTCAGTCTGACCATTGCTTTGGGGGTGAAAACCGGAAGAAAGTGCTCGGTTAATTCCTAATTGTTGACATAATAATGTCCAGAATTTGGAGGTAAATTGAGTACCTCTGTCTGATGTTATGGTCTGGGGTAGTCCATGAAGACGTATTATGTCTCGGAGAAAGACTGAGGCCGTCTCTGGAGCAGATGGGAGACCTTCTAGTGCTGAAAAATGGGCCATCTTACTACAGGTATCTACTGTTACCATAATTGCTGTCTTTCCTTCAGATTCTGGTAGGTCAACTATAAAATCCATGGATATGTGTTCCCAGGGTCTGGCAGGTAGAATAGGTTGCTGCAGTTTGCCCAATGGTTTACCCGTTTGGTACTTATTAGCAGCACAGACTGGACATGATGATAAAAATCGTTCCACATCCTTGCGTAGTTCAGCCCACCAGAATCTGTGGCTTATGAGATCCTGGGTCTTCTTGATACCGGGGTGTCCAGAGAGAGAGGAATCATGGCACCAAGAGAGGATCTGTTCTTGAAGTTTCTTAGAAGGGAGAAACAACCCGATTCCGTGGTAGTAGAGACCGTCATTGGCCTGAGTAACTGTGGTTAGTAAGGTAGGCAGTATTGGGTTACCAGTTCTTGAAGAGAAGGCGTGACACTTGCCATAACTTTTAGGTAGGGGAATAAGAGGTTGTGATCTTGATAGAGATTTGCTTCCTCTCCTTGACATCTAGAGAGAGCATCTGCCATCTTGTTTTCTGATCCTGGTAAGTAAGAGATGGTGAAATCATATTGGGAAAAAAAATATGCCCATCGGGCATTGGAGCACTCCATCTGCTGCAACACTCGGAGGCTACGATGATCAGTTCGTACCAGAAAGGGGTGAGCTGCTCCCTGAAGTAAGTGCCACCACTCTTGACAAGCCAATTTAATGGCTAGTAGTTCTCTTTCTAGAACTGAGTAATTGCGTTCACTCTTAGTCAAAGTTCTTGAATCATACTCTACAGGATGTGTGAGGTCGTCATCCGCCTCTGGCAGGAGAACGGCTCCCACAGCTCCTCCCGAGGCTTTTGTCTCCACTATAAAGGGCCTTGCTTGATTCGGCTGCACCAGTATGGGAGCTGAGGTGAACAATTCCTTAAAACGTAAGAAAGCTTCCTCTTGTTCCCGGCCAATTTCATATTTGACTCCTTTTTGGAGTAGGCCAGTGATGGGTAACATCAGATTGGAAAAGTTTGGGATGAATTGACGGTAGAAATTTGCTAGGCCCAAGAATGTTTGGACTTCCTTGACACTTCCCGGCTCTTTCCAATCTAGTATGGCCCTTATCTTCCCTGGCTCCATCTTGATCCCTTCCTTCGAGAGGATATAACCCAGATAAGAGACCGAAATCACTTCAAACTGACACTTCTCAGGTATAACTAGGAGGTGGTTCGTTCGGAGTCTGTGTAACACCCTTCTGACCTCTTCACGGTGTTCCTGGAGCTCTTCAGTGTATATAAGGATGTCATCCAGGTAAATGACTACAGATACAAACAACATGTCAGAAAAGATCTTGTCAATGAACCTCTGAAATACTGCGGGAGCATTCACTAGGCCAAAGGGCATCACCCTATATTCGTATAACCCGAAAGGGGTTCGTAACGCGGTTTTCCATTCATCTCCTCTGCTCACTCTGAGGAGATGGTAAGCCCCTGTGAGGTCCAGTTTGGTGAAATAGGAAGCCCCTCTGACCACTTCCAGGATGTCTCTAATAAGTGGCATGGGATAGCGATCTCGAATGGTGATCCGATTCAACCCTCTGTAGTCTATACAGGGTCGTATTTCAGTGGTATCTTTCTTGGGGATGAAAAATAACAAAGCCCCCCTAGATGACCTTGATTCCTGAATGAGTCCATTTAGAAGATCGGCGTCCAGGTAAGCTCGTAGAGCCTTTTTTTCGGAGGGAGACAAGGGATACATCCTGCTAAATGGGACTACCGACTCAGGAAGGAGTTCTATGGCAAAGTCCTCTGGCCTATGAGGAGGTAAGAGTTTGGGTATGGTGTCTTCAAACACCTCAGCATACTCCTGGTACTGTCGAGGAATAGACGATACAACCTTGAGATGGAGTGGTCTGTTCTCTATATTCTCTTCCTTATTCTGAGGGATTGATTTACAGTTGTCTTCACAGTAGGCAGAGTCAAACCGGACACAATTGGAAGTCCAATTGATTTGAGGATTGTGTCTTCTTAGCCATGGTATACCTATCTCCAAGGGAAAATGAGCTGCTCGAATGAGATCGAATATCAAAAGTTCATGATGTTCTCCCAAGGCCAAGTGTAAGGGTATTGTCTCGGATTGGATGGGACCTGAGGACAAGGGTCTTCCGTCCACCCCTTCCACCGGGATGGGTCTTTCCTTCTGCCTGGTAGGGATTTGTTGTTCCCCTGCCCATTCAGCATCCATAAGGTTTCCTGCTGCTCCGCAGTCCAGCATGGCATATACTTCTATGTGAGAAGAACCTGTGGTCCATAGTCTTACTCGAAATATCATAAGACTATTATCTTCCTTTAATTCTGATGGTCTTGTAAGGTAGCAAGGACTGTTTCTTGTTCCCCTGAGACCTCCCTTGCAAATGACCGGGGGTTGAAGTTTTCCTTCCTTCGTGGTGGCACTTCGGGACAATCCCTGAGTAGATGCTTCGAGGAGCCGCAATACAAACAGAGTCCCGAGTCCCTCCGTCTCCTGCGTTCTGCAGGCGTTAAAGGACCTCGGGCTGCACCTATCTGCATAGGTTCCTCCGAGGTAGACACTTCTCTGGGAGGGTGAGGAGCTGGGCTAGGTGATGGAAGATTCAGACGAGGTCTTCTTCTTTCCTGGCGACGTTCAGTTAGTCGGTACTCTAACTGCAGGGTGAGTGTCATGAGATCTTGGAAAGATGGAGGCCGAGCAACTTGGGCTAATTCATCCTTCAATTCGTCATGGAGTCCTCTCCGAAATATAGTTTGCTTCGCAGAATCTGGCCAGTCTGTCTTCGCAGCTAGTCTCAGGAAGCGAGATATGTAGGTCTGCATGTCCGTATTCCCTTGTTTGACATCAGGTATCGCTTCCAATGAGGTGTAGAATACTTCTGGGCGATCAAACCTTCCCTTGAAGAGATCCACAAATTGGTCATAATTCGTCAATGTGGGATCATTTATTGTCACCAAAGGGGTGGCCCAAGCCAATGCATTCCCGGTTAGGTTTGCAATAAGGAATCCTACCTTGGCTCTGGCTGTTTCAAAAGCATGAGGTCGAAAGGCGAAGTATACTTGACATGCGTCCAAGTATTCCTTTAGACCCCCCCGGGTAGCCATCGTATTTCCCGAAGGATAAGGGCATGGGGGGTAAATCCCCTTGGTCGTGTCTATGTAACACTACCTGTTGGCGCAGTGCTGCATTTTCTGTCTTGAGAGATTGAACTTCTAGGGTGAGACCCTGTAAGGTGGCTACCAACTCCTGATCTTGTTCTAGGGAAGCCATGAGTCTGTTTGGGCGTTGTATTCTGTCACGATGGTCACCTTCCGCCCCCTGCTCCTCACCTGAGGCTTCCTCTTGTCTGTCCTTAGTGAGTGAAGACTGCTTCCGTGGTGCCTTGGGATGATCCTTGGTGGGCTTCTCTCTGGACTTCCTGTCATGTAAATAAGGCCTGGATCCCTCGGAGGCCACCTCGACAGGATGTGGAACCTGTCTTGGGGGGCCCCGAGGAGCCAAACCCCTGTTCACAGGGAAAAAGCTGATGGATGGCAAATAACCCTGTAGAATGTTCCAGGAAGTGGGTTTGGCGTAGAGTAGCTTCAGTTGGCCGGAATCGGATGGTAACTCCAGTTATGAGTTAAGGTACAAGTAAAGGTTCGGAATATTGGTCGTTGCTGTAGACCAAGGCGAGAAGGTGATGTGGAGGTACAGGTAAGTAAAGATCCAGGTAAGTCCAGTCGTTGCTGTAGACAGATGCGACTAGTTGCTGCAGCGGGTTACTAGTAGACAGCGTGAATGGAGGACAGGTCGGGAACTGTACCAAGTACAGTACTGGATAGAAGAGAAACAGAGAAAATAAAGGAGAGCTGATAGATAAGTCCCTACTTACCAGTAAAAGGAAGATCCACAAAGCGCCCAGGAAGGAACCCAAAGAATTGCGAGGGTGGCGGAACGGGAGCCGTAAGTCGGAGAGGAAAGGAGCCGAGAACGTGGGGATAGGAGGAAGTACTAGAGGCGGCCGAGTGCCATGAGAAAAGGAAGTAAAGGAAAGAACAAGCGAAGAGGGGGAAGACTAACGAAGGCAGGAATGACAAACGGGGAACTGCTGAAGGCGAGAGGGAGTGCAATACGAGGTTTGCAGGAGCGACCGTATCGGAGAGAAATTCACAGATACAACGCGCTGGGTGGTGGGCGGGGCTTGCTTATATGACGGTGGCTGCCATCTTGGTTGAGGGCTAGCCCGCTACCTACAGGATCTTCATGACGTTACCTTCCAATAATGCCAAAGTTTCCAGGGACGGATCCTGACACATATAGCCATATAGGATGACCTAAAAATAAATGTAGACAACAGCACACAATCTGCCCTCATACTACTGGACATATCAGCCAAGTTTGACACAATCAACCACACAACACTAATTGAGAGACTGGAGGAATGCCGTGCAAAAGACTCTGCTTTACAATGGCTAAAATCTTTCCTCACTAACCAAACTGAAAGAGCTTACCAAAGGCTCTAGCCAATCCCTATTCCTATATGTTCCGCTTAAAGAAAATCATTTGAAAGTATGGACTGACCAACAACAACTTTGCAGGTAGCCACAACCCAAGACCCAAACAATACGCTCAACAATTGCCTCACTGATGTACACAGCTGGATGACAACCTCAAGCTAGACCCAACTAAAACAGAAATAGTGATCACACCATCACAATATAACAAAGAGGACACACAACTGAACTGGCCACCTACCATGGGAACCCAACCAGAAGCATCACCCGTGAAAAAAAAAAAAAACAATATGGGAATACTCATGGACAACGGACTCAATGCCATAGCAAAGAAATGCTTCTACCTCCTCTGACTACTTTGAGTAATCCTCCCCTACCTATCCTTCCCACACAGAACCCTTGCAATCATCTCCCTAGTATTATCAAGAATCGACTATGTGAACAGCCTCTAACTTGGAATGCGAGAACGGCTCACAAAAAAACTCCAACACATACAAAACACTGCAGCAAGGATACTTCTGAGACTAAACTGAAGAGCCCACATCACACCCGTCCATAGAAGCCTACACTGGCTCTAGTAAAAAAAAACACATTGGGCCTCATTACGACCCTGGCGGTAGGGGTAGAGCTGCCGGCGCCGTTATTCCCCTACCACCTCATTACGAGGTCTTCTTGAGGGACCCGTTAAGGACGCCTGGTAAAACCAGACGTCCTTAGCGGGTCCCACGAGCAGACCAGTATGCTAACAACGGGCCCATCATTAACAGGCCCATTGTGTCATGATCTCTGCTTCCAAAAGGTCAGGGTTTTCCCAACTCCCTTGGAAGCAGATCCATAACCCAGGTTCCGAGTGCCAACCAGTCCCAATTGGGACCTTTTGGACCCAGTCCTGGCGCCAGTGGCACCAGGCTCATAAATATGCCCAGTCCCAGCGCTGGAAGCGCCGGGCTCATAATGCTTGGGTGGACTTACCTTCAGCAGACCATGCTGCTTACTTGCCTGCCAGTTGAGCCTCTGATCCTCTTCTGTTTGGAACTACTTTTCCTGTTGGGTGGGGCTGGAGCCACTCCCTAGATTCAGAACACTGGAACTCTTCTGGAAGGCAGGAACTCTTTTCTTACCAGGAACTCTTTTCTTACTTAGGCGTGGCTGTGGAAGGAGACACCTAAGCACTACAGGAGGCTATTTAAACCACACCCGGTGGATGAATCTTGCTTTGCGTTATTCTGCAACCTCTGCAGCAGAACGCTCATCGTGTCTTCTGCATCCGGTCCTGGGCCTAGGAAAAAGGCTTACCATCCTGAATCCAGTCTTCAGCAACACCTATAAAGACAAGAAAGAACAGGTTAGCATTCCGGCATCTGAAAGGCAAAGGCTTACCATCCTGAATCCTGTCTTCAGCAACACCTATAAAGACAAGAAAGAACAGGTTAGCATTCCGGCATCTGAAAGGCAAAAGCTTACCTACTCTTCGTGCGCTCCGGAGGTCTTCACTCTGCATTCCGGCATCTGAAAGACAAAAGATTACCAACTCTTCGCACGCTCCGGAGGCCTTCGGCGCTGCATCCCGCATCTGAAAGACAAAACAAGGTGCGTTTAAATACATTGGGGAACTTTAATACTCACGTGCCATTACTCCTTTCCACATCTAATCCAGTGGGTATTCCGGCACCCTGCAGCCGCTCCGAACTCGTACCTGCAAAATAAAAAGACAGTTAGAGCGCATCGTGAAGCAGGCAACAAGCGCTTACTTACGTGCTTCCAGGCGCTTCTATTCATCACACGGGCTCCATCTTCAACTCACTTCAGCCCGTCATCCGCCATCGCCGGAACCCTGAAAAACAAGAGACATCATTACTAAAGACTTTAAAGACATTTGAATGACTCGAAACTTACCGTTCGTGCAGTAAAGGACGGACAGCAGTCCTCTGAAGTCAAGAGGCCTGCGCTACCTATCCAGTGAAGAAACTGGTTACAGCACCCTGCCCCGAGGCAGATGGAGAGCTCGGCATTCACTTACCGAAGACATCTTACTCTACACGTCAGGCATACAGTGCACAGAGGTCCAGCCCAAAGAGCCAACCGGGTGCTACACATCACCTTTGAAGATACGGTAGTCGCCCAGTCAAGACCGGCGCCTCTGCGAGAATCAGGTGAGCGTTACAGAACGCAAAGCCTACCGCAAAACTCTCGCCCAGGCGCTATGGAAACCTCGGATACTGACCCCCTAGCCCGGTTACTTGGGGAACTAAGGGCAGAAGTGCATGCAGCTCGTCAGGAAACGAATGCTCTAAGAAGGGAACTAATTATTTCCAAGGAGAGAACAGACAATCTTGCTAGACAAGTGCTACAGTCACAAGCCGGACAGACCCCGTTACCCGCATCAGGGGCAAATCTTCCTTCAACGTCCTCTATGAATCCAGTGCAGATCAACCTACCTGGGAATGTACCTCTGGCTCCGCCCGAACGATTTTCTGGTGACCCAAAGAGGTTTGCAGTATTTATCAATCAGTGCCGGTTGCACTTCTTATGCCGGCCAGCAGCCTTTCCAACTGATCAAGCAAAAGTAGCTTTTGTACTTTCGTACCTTAGTGGCAATGCGGCAGACTGGTCGATCCCTCTAGTTAATCAAGATGATCCGGTTCTCCATGATTTTCAAGCCTTTCAGCTTAGTATGGAAAAACTGTTCGCAAGACATTCACAGGGGCAGGCCTTGGACAATGAGCTTCTTTCGTTGCGACAGGGTAATCAAGACCTTTTGGCTTATATTGCATCTTTCAATAGACTAATAGTGGAAACTCAATGGCCTGAGGACAAAAGGATTACGCTGTTTTATAGAGGTCTACGTGGAGAGTTCAAAGACGTTTTAGCCCAAGTAGTGAATCCCCCACAAGACTGTTCGGATTATATAGACTTGGTTGTTCAAATAGATCACAGGCTGCAGAACAGGAAGGCCGATCGTTCCAAGTTTGATGCTCGAGTATTTTCCAAACCGCCAACTCCTTCCAAAGGAGTAGACTCGGGGGAACCCATGCAAATAGGGGGTCTGAAAGGTCCTCTAACACAAAGGGAGCGGGAAAGGAGGAAACAGTTGCAATTATGCCTATATTGCGGAAACTCAGGGCACTTTCTTCGAGACTGTCCGGTGAAACCTGCCAAGAAGGCAGTAGGAGCTGCAGTTACCAAAGTTACAAACTCTGAGCAGGGAAACGACCTCGCCCGACAAGAATAGAGGTCCTCTTGCCGAGCGTGAAAACCAGTTCCGTGACCTCGCATTTCGTGATACCTATGGTCCTCATTAGCCCTGATAATCCGGATCGATTACATGCAATTGAAGCTTACGTCGACAGCGGTGCCATCGGCAATTATGTGGATCATGAAATGGTTTTGAGGATGAATCTAACTCTTTGTCCCAAGGCTGTAAAGGACGTCATTACTACGGTGGATGGTACGGAGATAGCCTCCGGGCCAGTAACGCATACCACTGAAGAGGTGACGCTATTAAGTCAAGATGGACACCATGAGAAGATCGTGTTCGATGTGATCAAGGCCCCTCAGTTTCAGATTATTCTAGGAATACCTTGGTTAGAGAAACACAATCCTCTGATCGATTGGCGAGCAAGAACGTTCCAGTTTCCAGAATCTGTCTCTACTTGTCACCCTCCACCTGGTGTTGCACTGGCCGCAATTTCTTCAGAGACTCCCCAGTTACCTCCCGAATACCTAGAATACCAAGATGTTTTCCGGAAGGATCAGGCTAACTCTCTACCTCCTCATAGGTCTTATGACTGCCAGATAGACCTGATACCTGGATCTACTCCTCCTTGTAGTAGAATTTATGCCCTCACCGAGCCTGAGAACCTTCACCTTCGACAATACCTGGATCAATACCTGGCAAATGGGTTTATTCGTCCTTCCAAGTCCCCTGCTTCTTCAGCTTTGTTCTTCGTTCCAAAAAAGGAGGAGACCTTAGAACTTGTATCGATTATCGCTCCCTGAACCAGATCACCGTTAAGAATAGATATCCGTTACCTTTGATCCCTGAACTCCTGGACCAAGTCAGAAAAGCATGCATATATACAAAGCTGGATCTTAGAGGAGCTTACCACTTGGTACGAGTAAAAGAGGGCGATGAATGGAAGACGGCCTTCCGCACCAAGTATGGGCTATTTGAATATCAGGTCATGCCCTTCGGACTTTGCAATGCCCCGGCCGCCTTTCAATATTTTATGAACGATGTCCTCAGAGAGCTCATAGATGTATGTGTTGTTGTTTACATTGAGGACATCCTCGTTTATTCTTCATCGGAATCTGAACATCGGAAACACGTGAAAATGGTCCTCGAAAGATTGCGTCAACACAAACTTTTCGCTAAGTTGGAAAAATGTGTTTTCAACGTGACTGAAGTTGAATTCTTGGGATTCATATTATCACCTGGCGGAGTGCGTATGGATTCAAAGAAGGTCGATGCAGTTCTCAAATGGCCATCACCATCCTCCGTAAAAGGTGTGCAAAGCATGTTAGGCTTCGCTAACTTTTACCGCAGGTTTATCCCCGAATTCTCTCGAATAGTCCAGCCCATCACTGCCTTGTTAAAGAAAAACAAACGTTTTGAATGGTCTACCGAGGCGGAACAAGCTTTCCAGGATTTGAAGACTAAATTTATCTCTGCACCAATCTTAAAACACCCTCGCCCCGAACTCCCCTACATCGTGGAAACTGATGCTTCAAGCCTTGCCATGGGGGCAGTTCTATCACAAAAGGACCCGGTAACCAATCAGTTGCATCCCGTGGCATTTTGGTCCCGCAAATTCTCGCCTCCTGAAATCAATTACACGATTACTGACAAGGAACTTCTGGCTATCAAGTCTGCCTTTAAGGCTTGGCGGCATTATCTGCTGGGGGCCCGACACACCGTTACTGTGATTACGGATCACCGAAACCTGCAATATTTGAAGACCGCAAAAGCCCAATCCTCTAGACAACTCCGTTGGGCATTATTCTTTGCCGAGTTTGACTTCATAATTACCTACCGACCTGGTACAAAGAACGGTAAAGCCGATGCCCTTTCTCGGATGGGAGTGGAAGAACACTTGATCAACCCTAAACCTGTACCAATCATTCCCGAACAAAGAATTCTGGGTGTAATCGCCACAGAATCCATAGAGGAAGTTAAGGATAAAGCCAGGCAACTTGTAACTCCAGCAGACATACAGAATTGGCATCTGCAGGGAAAGGACTTTGCAGTAAAGGACAACTTATTGTATTTCCAAGAACGATTATACCTACCCAGCACAGATTTACAGAAAAAAGTAATCTCTTGTTATCACGACTCTTTAATGGAAGGTCATCCCGGTATAGCCAAGACCTCAGAAAAGATCAAGCGCTACTTCTGGTGGCCGTCTTGGAAAAAAGATATCAGAGACTTTATAATGTCCTGTGGAGTATGCGCCCAAAACAAGAGTCAAAAGGAAAGACCAGCAGGCCTCTTACGCCCTATTGACATCCCACCTCGCCCTTGGCATACGCTTTCTATGGACTTCATCACCGATCTACCTCCATTCTCCGGATACAATACGATTCTAGTAATCGTGGACTTATTCTCCAAGATGGCGCATTTCATTCCGCTCAAAGGCTTGCCAACAGCAGCAACTCTGGCCCGAGAATTTCTCAAAAACATCGTCCGACTGCACGGTTTTCCTTCGGTTCTAATTTCGGATCGAGGTAGTCAATTTATTTCTCATTTTTGGCGAAGTTGCTGTCGGTCGGCTCAAATTGATGTGAGACTATCGACCAGTCACCACCCTCAGACCGACGGACAAACCGAGAGGACCAATCAAACTCTGGAACAGTATTTACGCTGCATGCTGCAACAAACTGAAAAAACTTGGACAGATATCCTTTGGATAGCCGAGTATGCCTACAATAACTCTGTCCATTCGGGAACTGGGAAAACCCCGTTTTTTCTTTTGTACGGCAGTCACCCTCGAACCTCGGAGTTGGATCCCCTCCAAGATCTTGAAACACCAGCAGTAGACTACCTGCATTCTACAATCACCCAAGCCTTTAAGGAAGCTGTTTCTCACCTTCAAAGGGCTAAAGAACAATACAAGAAAGGAGCAGATCAACATCGGAAGGAAGCCCCTCACTATCAAGTAGGGGATCAAGTCTGGTTATCCACCAAATATCTATCTCTAAAAGGGCCACGCACATTCAACCCAAGATACCTTGGTCCCTATTCCATCACTACCATAGTAAACCCAGTAGCGGTCAAGTTGGACTTGCCCCCGCACATGAAGATACATCCGGTCTTCCACGTCTCTCTATTAAAACCCGTGCAACCTCAATCCCGACTAACCAAATCTCCAAAACCTATCCTAGTGGATGGAGAACTCGAGTTTGAAGTCAAAAGCATTCTGGACTCCAAGATCTCCAAATCTAAACTATTCTACCTAATTGACTGGAAAGGCTACGGCCCCCAAGAGAGATCCTGGGAACCTGCTGAATATGTCCACGCTCCTCGCCTAATCAAAAGATTTCACCGAACATTTCCTGACAAGCCAAAACCCCCGGAGAAGCCCGGTTTGGGAGGGGCCTTGAGGGGGGGTACTGTCATGATCTCTGCTTCCAAAAGGTCAGGGTTTTCCCAACTCCCTTGGAAGCAGATCCATAACCCAGGTTCCGAGTGCCAACCAGTCCCAATTGGGACCTTTTGGACCCAGTCCTGGCGCCAGTGGCACCAGGCTCATAAATATGCCCAGTCCCAGCGCTGGAAGCGCCGGGCTCATAATGCTTGGGTGGACTTACCTTCAGCAGACCATGCTGCTTACTTGCCTGCCAGTTGAGCCTCTGATCCTCTTCTGTTTGGAACTACTTTTCCTGTTGGGTGGGGCTGGAGCCACTCCCTAGATTCAGAACACTGGAACTCTTCTGGAAGGCAGGAACTCTTTTCTTACCAGGAACTCTTTTCTTACTTAGGCGTGGCTGTGGAAAGAGACACCTAAGCACTACAGGAGGCTATTTAAACCACACCCGGTGGATGAATCTTGCTTTGCGTTATTCTGCAACCTCTGCAGCAGAACGCTCATCGTGTCTTCTGCATCCGGTCCTGGGCCTAGGAAAAAGGCTTACCATCCTGAATCCAGTCTTCAGCAACACCTATAAAGACAAGAAAGAACAGGTTAGCATTCCGGCATCTGAAAGGCAAAGGCTTACCATCCTGAATCCTGTCTTCAGCAACACCTATAAAGACAAGAAAGAACAGGTTAGCATTCCGGCATCTGAAAGGCAAAAGCTTACCTACTCTTCGTGCGCTCCGGAGGTCTTCACTCTGCATTCCGGCATCTGAAAGACAAAAGCTTACCAACTCTTCGCACGCTCCGGAGGCCTTCGGCGCTGCATCCCGCATCTGAAAGACAAAACAAGGTGCGTTTAAATACATTGGGGAACTTTAATACTCACGTGCCATTACTCCTTTCCACATCTAATCCAGTGGGTATTCCGGCACCCTGCAGCCGCTCCGAACTCGTACCTGCAAAATAAAAAGACAGTTAGAGCGCATCGTGAAGCAGGCAACAAGCGCTTACTTACGTGCTTCCAGGCGCTTCTATTCATCACACGGGCTCCATCTTCAACTCACTTCAGCCCGTCATCCGCCATCGCCGGAACCCTGAAAAACAAGAGACATCATTACTAAAGACTTTAAAGACATTTGAATGACTCGAAACTTACCGTTCGTGCAGTAAAGGACGGACAGCAGTCCTCTGAAGTCAAGAGGCCTGCGCTACCTATCCAGTGAAGAAACTGGTTACAGCACCCTGCCCCGAGGCAGATGGAGAGCTCGGCATTCACTTACCGAAGACATCTTACTCTACACGTCAGGCATACAGTGCACAGAGGTCCAGCCCAAAGAGCCAACCGGGTGCTACACATCACCTTTGAAGATACGGTAGTCGCCCAGTCAAGACCGGCGCCTCTGCGAGAATCAGGTGAGCGTTACACCTTGTTAGCATCCTCCCCATTCCCATTGAGCCCTATAGGGCCTCAAATGGGAATGGGGATGTACCGGTCCAGGTTCCTTGAATGATGAAATACCGGGCCCTCCAAGGTCAGAATTGTCCGGTATATCCCCATTCAAGGAACCCAGACCCGGTACCCGGTATGGGGGTAGCCATGCCGCTAAAAGCGGAATGAGGCCCATTAACTTCAAAGCCCTCTACATCGCCCACAAATCACTGCACGGAAAAGGCACCAAATTCCTCCAGGCCAAGATCAACCGCTACCAACCAGGAAGAAACCTAAGGTCAAGTGATGACCTCCAAACTCAAATGAAACAATGCAAAAAAGGAAATTTGGAGGAACTGTATTCTCAAATCTAATTGCCAATTTATGGAACTAAATACTGAAGGAGATAAGAATGATAGAAGACCACTTTATCTCCCGAAAACAACTGAAAATCTAACTATTCAATTCGCAGTGATGAGTATAAAACGGGCACTGCCCGCAATATCACTGGGGACTCCAGATAATCCAATGACAGTACAGTACAGATTCTGGAACCAACAATGAAACAAACACACCATACCAACCACTAAACTTCCCCACTCCTCGCTCATCTCCAGCATACTTCAAACATACCTCACACGATCATATTGATCAGTCTCACATCACACAAACACACAACACACATACTCACCATAATAATAACTGCCGAAAACAAACATCCTAGTCACTGGACATTGCCCTTCTGGACACAATACTCCAGTGTATACAATCCAATGACACGAAGAAAGCTGACTCACGCAGATGCCAGTTTCTCCTGGTTCTGCAAGCAGCAACAGAAAAGCACTGCCCCTATCCTACTCCACATTCCCTCAATAACCTACCCAACTATCTTTCTTACAGAATCACGTGAGTGCCTGGAGACTATGCCAATGGTAACAGTGTGCATTGTAAGTCAACTTAAGATCACATAACAAAACATGACTTGAACACCAACATTGAATGCATGGGTTTTGTGAGGGGTCACAAATGCAAGATGGACACAAATGTAACATTTTGTCAAAGTTTGTCATTTATGACAAAATGAACGCCTAACTTTCTCTAACCTAATAGAGAGGTCCCTGTGTAGTAGTCCCCGTGTAGTAGCAAACTAAAGCTAAAGAAAATTGACCTAATGTCCTAAATATCTCTGGCCCTCCCACTGATACATATAATAAAATTATACAAGGAAAATATGTCTAAAGTTTAGTTCAACAAAACAGTTTTGTAATACAAACTTCAATGTTCTTGGAAGCACTCCTTGCGACCAGGGTTGTATTCCCTTCCCCTGGATAAATTCAGGAATACTCAGGTTATAGTTTATTTCAACAAATTTCTGTTCAAAGAAATAGAAAAACTATTTTTGAACCACTGAGTCTTTCTTGGAGAAACGACAAATGTCCTTTTCACCACAGACAGTTGACAATTCAAACAACTCAGTGTCATCAACAATATCCTACAAGGATGATTGAATTTCTCCCCAAAACATAGGTTCCAAAACCAAATGCAATTGTTCTATTATCACTATCATATCACTTTCTTCAAAAGAAACTTCCTCTTGTCAAGACAGCACATCACTCTTTCTCTATACTTCTTCTTGAAAAAAAATCTCTTGTCAGGATAGCAAACAACAACTTGCCTTAGTGATAATACTGATCAAATTGTGAAACACACACGTTCTTTTAATTTATCAAAAGTTCTTTCCACAAATCTTTCTGCCACAAAGATATCAAACCATCATCTTCTTTCCTGATCCACTTGCCTGCAATACTAACCACTATAAACCCTTTCCTGGTATACTCACCTGCCTGGAAAAAAAACTCTTACCACTGACTTCAATCTTGATGGCTTGATTCCAGCATTCTCCACACCAGTCTTTCAGTGTGGTTTCACAATTTCTTGGCTGTTGGCAGTGTGAGAGATGAGCTTTCCCAGAATTATATCTCTTAAAAGTGGACTTATGCTTTGGTTGTTTTATTAGGGGTTTCTCACAATTTCTTGGCTGATGGTAATGCTGGTTATATGCTTTTCCCTGGGGTTGTCTTCATCTAGTCTGCCTGTAGCCTCTTGTCTATAGTTAATGTTGGTTAGAGGCTTCCCCCCTAGTAGTTTACTCAAAGTCTTTTGACAGCCTCTTGGCTGTGGGTAGTACTGGTTGTACACTTTCCCCTCTTGAAGTTTGCCCAAAGTCTTTTGACAGCCTTTTGACTGTAGATAGTACAGGTTGTACATTTTCCCCTCTTGGAGCCCCTTAATACGGAACTCTCTTCTTTGCCACATAGCTTCATTTTCTTTCTTTCTTTGGTATTCATTAAATATTTTCTGCTTGGATTTGCTAATTGTTCAATATGCCAGGATTCAGCATTCATTCTCTGCCAATGCACCGGTTCCTTGCGGCAAATCCCTCTGTCTGTCAGGCTTCGCAATGGCACTTCTGCAGTCAGTCTGCCTACTTTCCTGTCTCATGTAAGTTGTGCTGCGGTCTCCGAGAGCAGTGACAGCTCCATTGATCTTCCGCGGCTTCCCCTTTCTGCTTGACGCTGTTTGGGTAGCAGGTCTCCTTCCCAGATGGGCTTCTTCTTAGTACGCCATCTTCCACTGCTCATTCTCGGCAGTTCTTCTGGTTTTGACCCGACCGGGTGACTTCTGCTGACAGGCTTTTCTCCGTGGCTGCTCCTGTACCTCGGATGGCTTGAGCTCCTTCTGCTAAGCCTCCCTCACAGCCATGAACTGCTTCTTCCTCTGATTCATGTTCACAACACAGCTGGGTCTCATCCCGGGTTTTACATATCTCACTCAGGTGCTCTAATTGAAAATGACTGGACAGCTCCTTTGAATATTCACTCTTCTGAGTCCCTAATTCCTCTGAGTTCCTATTCTTTATCCCAGTACTTTTAGCATTATGGGAGTCAAAGTCCATAGGAGATTTGTAATATTAAGTTGTTTGATTTTAGTTTCAATTAAATCAGATTGTCCTATAAACTTAGAGTTACTGTAGTAAGGGGAGCGTGTGGAAAGAGTCTGCAATTTCACATTAGAGTGAGGATTTCTCATTAAGACAGAATCTCCCCTTTTTCTTCCTGCACTTATCAGACCTACCCTGACTGCTGCCTTAAACCTAGCACTTGCAAATAGCTGGCTGCACTAAAACTTTTTGTTGCCTTTATTATTTATTTATTGTTATTTATCTGATTCTCCTCTGCTTTGCACTTTCCACTTCTCCCCCTTCCATGCATTTTTCCCCTCCCCCATGCACTTGCGCGTTCTCAATGTCACTGGGCCTAGTAAGATCGCTGTTTTGTTCTCCCCTGTTCCCATCCCTTGCCTTGTCGCGCTCTGAAACACTTGTGTACGAGTGCAATAGAAATAAAATATCAATATCAATATCAATATCAATCATGATAACTCAAGTTTTTCATCTTTAATTCTTGCGTCTCTGTGGTACCAACTTAGTTCTGTTTAACTGGCTTTTTATAACAGGTTATTTTAAGTTTGACATTAGAGCGATTGGTACATTGATCGAATGGCATTAAACATCTGGGAATGTTTTCATCTTCATCCTCAGAAGAAGATGAACATTGTGTCCCTCCTAGCGGAATCACCACGTCCCCCTGATATCCGTCTCCTCTCCTGTGATCCTTCCCTCTGATATCAACCCCAGGGATAGGATCAGGTAGATGCTGCCTTCCCCCTGCCACACGGGAGGGGAATTTAGGATGAGGTTTGGTGATGACCCCACATGATTCATCACAGTGTTCACTAGCACAGGCTGTTAGTAGGGGGTGCAGAACAGTCTGGCATTAGTATTTTGAATGCAGCCAACTAAAGGTGTGCCTTTGTTCCATTTGACATGGTTTAAACATACGAGTGTAAGCTCTGATTCCTTATTCGTCACTTGCTTTTGCATCTTCCTGGTTATAGATTTTGAATTGCCCATTGTAGAAATAATGTCATGTTGGTTCTGCTTTATAAAAATATATTTGGAAAGCTTGCACGCATGTTCCTTTACATGTATTTACTAATGCGTACCCGATTCTCATTCTATTTGTTAATGTTCAAACATTTGCTCAAGAGTTTCTGCACAATGGTCAATACACACATGTCACAGAACATAATTGTCTACTCGTTAAACACGTGTGTACCTGGACACATTTGTCCAAGGGCTGCTAGCCAGAAAATAGGGGCACAGGACACAGGAATTATGGTGGGTGGGGGACAAATGAACGCTGGGGAACAGCTACTTATGCATCTCATCTTAACAGAACCAAAATGCAATATGTCTTTGCGCCATCAAGGCCCTTTGTGTATTGCTTTATTTACTATTGCTTTATTTCATGGGGGAATAGACAAAGCATGACAGTATTACACACATTATTCTTACCTACTCGATCTAAATACAGAGACTTAATACAGAGATTTCAATACAGAGACTTAACAGGACATTGTGGGGAGCTGGATTTGCAAACTTCAAAGCACCTTTCTGTGTCCCACTCACTCAAAACTAGTTGTCTGCTGATTAGCATGGCAGCAGGCGGAGAGCCTTTGTATGTCAATGGCTGTAGTAGCCAATTTCAACTGGTGAGCTGCCCTCTTGTCTTTGGGAAATAAATTGATTAAAGAAAACCCTGTGAGCCCCTTTGTCCTGCATATATTCAAAACATATCCCTTGTAGCGGGAATATGTAGTAGCTGATCTACTTACAAGCACCCTTTAGCTGAAGGGGGCCCTTGCAGTCATGGTTGTGCTGTAATGCTGTGATAGTGCTTCTTTGAATTTGGGCATCAAATGATGGTTTAAGCAGTAAAAATGTAATCTCCATGACCAATTAGGGTATTTTTAGGTGACCTAAATGAACACAGACAGTTCTCAGTCTCATTGCGCTGAAAAGTGAAATAGTGACAGGTGTTCCAAGTAATTAAAAGAAGGAGGAATTTCTCATGAGTCCAATGAGTTTAATAACGAAGTAGCCTGACACGTGTTTCGAGTCATCACCGACTCTTCATCGGAGGCTGAAAGTTTCAAGAGCTAGCCTAACCAATTAAGTATATCGTGGCCAGTGCCAGATGCACTCTCTCACTGCTTCGCAATTGCGGAACTCTGTGCAATGCTGCTGAACTGAATGAAATGAAAGTAAGCCCAGGGCACTGGCCACGATATACTTAATTGGTTACGCTAGCTCTTGAAACTTTCAGCCTCAGATGAAGAGTCGGTGATGACTCGAAACACGTGTCAGGCTACTTCGTTATTAAACTCATTGGACTCATGAGAAATCCGGTATCAGGCAATATTTTCGCCACCAAAAATATCGCCGTACTTATGGTCGTCGGGAACGGCCATAGGCGATATTTTTGGTGTTGAAAATATTAGGTGCAGAGGTTGCGGGTGTGTCCATGTGTTATTTTCACCGCAAAAAAATGGCGAAATTTTTGTATGGCGATATTTTTGCGGCGAAAATATCACATGGAACCAGAAATCCCTCCTTCTTTGAATTACTTGGAACACCTGTCACTATTGCACTGTTCAGCGCAGTGAGACTGAGAACTGTCTGTGTTCATTTAGGTTCTTAACTGTGGGTGGCATCTGGCAGTGCTCCCACACCCCTCAGCCACCTGCAGCCACCTGCAGCTTTAGTGCTTCCCTAATTTCTTCAGTGTACAAGCACTGTGGACTTTGACTTGTTCTGCCAAACCTGTGTGTTTCCTATTTTTAGGTGAGTATATATATTTTAGGTTTAACACAGATATCTGTTGTAATTGATACTTTATTTCACCTAGTATTTAATGCAAATTAAATGATGCATTGTGTCAGTTTCCTATTTTTTGTTTGAATTATGTTTACTCCCTATTTTTGGTTTTGGCATATTTGGTGGTTCTAGCACTATCTATATAGCCAAAATATTAGTACAGGTAATAGAGGGTGAGAAAGTGGCATGGAAACAGTTTTGGTATCCGCAGAGGCGTAGAAAAGATTGTCTAACAAGTGCAACCTGAAGCTAATGTAGTTGGGCCCACCTCAGTGACGTTAACATCTGTAAATGTCCAAACCGCTCTGCTGAGTGGGCATTTACAGATTTTGGGTGGTCCTTGCCCGCTCAGGCCCTACCCTGTCTATGCCTCTGGGTATCTGTAGTTGATGATCTCACCCACCTTTCTGATCAGGGTGGAGTTAGCGCACTGATCGAGCTCGACCTGTCTACCCCTTTTGATAGGATCAAGCATTCCATCCTCCTTGACCTCTTGGCGCAGGCAGGTCTTACTGGCTAGTGCTGTCCTGGTTTCGGTCTTTTTTATCAGATCGTGGCCAGAAGCTTTCCTTGGGTCCCTAGCGTTCTTCTGCAATCCCACTAACCTGTGGTGTCCCTCAGGGCTCTGCTCTCCCCCATTTTGTTCAATGATTATGTCCAGCCACTTGCCAAGCTCGACCAGCGATATGGCTCCCAATGCTATTCCTACTCCTGACACGGGAGGATAGCTCAGCAGCAACGTGCTCGCTTTGGGAGCAACACGACATGGAGCAACACAGGTTCGATCCCCGGGTCCACGCTTAGAAACTTCTGGGTGTTAAGCGTGTTATAAATAACCTATCAAATCAAACCTATCAATACCCAGATCATCGTCAGGCTAGATCTCGGTCAGCAGAACGTAGATTCTCAGATTAGGATGTGCCTGGACTCCATTGGCAGGTGTATGAGCAATAATTGGCGGAGCCCACTGGCTCCTATCACCCAGGATACATGGCACCAACTGCCTAGGCTGCAACACACACACTCATACAACATTCCCACATTTCATTCTCACCATGACATCACTCAGTGTTATCAATCAGTCCAAGCCAGCAGGAAAACACGAGGACATAATACACTGCCTGTCCTTGCACACATACAACACAAGGAGAAACACATCACACCTTCCTCATCCCACACTACCCCACCCACACTTCCTCACCCCTCGTCCCCCAAATTCTCTCCCTCTCTACCCCCACTGACACATCTTCACCCCTCTCTACCCTCACCCCCTTCTTTCTCTATACCATATGCCTCTGTACTGGCCACAAATAGTCACCTCATCGCAGTCTACCTAACCCACCCCCACCTCTCTCGACTCAACTTCTCACTACCAACACGTCCCCTGCTTTGCTACTGCCCGCTCACATTACAACAACCAATCTTACCTCCTCCATTCCTATCCACATGCATCAACCCACATGAGCTCACCTCTTCCTAGACCCAGTAATCCTAGATCATGAATGACTACCAAACCACCCTTGCTTCCTCCACCCTAGCCCACCATTGAAATCACCATGCTTACCTCAAAATGCCCAAACATAGTGATTGCTAACAGGTAACATTAGTAATACACATAATTAATTTCTGTACACTGCAGTGAAGGCACGTTTTTTCTACTGTGTGTACTAATTGTTTTTTGCATGCACTAATTTGCACACTTGTTTGAATTACGGGCTAAATAGAGCCCAAGTAGTTGCTTCATTATTTCCTGATACGTGTAAAATGCGATAAACACATGCAAACACCAAAACTATTGGCTTTGCCAATCCTTGTATTTGTGTTGGGCGTATTTGCCGATTTTTAAGGATCAAAGTTTGCGGTATGCTGCTTATCTGTAGGGCTGCTCCCACAACAGGCACACATTCAAGAGATGATTCGGGTATAAAGCGTAGTGATGCCCGTGGATGCATTCTGCAGGAGCACCCACCTGCGTGGTCAGCTTTAACCGTAAAGTGCTGGTGAATAAAAATGTGAATAGCGGTTCAGAGTATTGATAGTTGTCATGGCTACGAAAGCACGGGCTGTGTACTGATCATCTTTGTAAGAGAAAATGTCAGGTGAGAGGTGAGGCTTAAGTAAAGTTGTTCAGAACTCAGTCAGTATTGAAGTCATGTTGTTTATGCTTCAAAAACATTAGTTAAAACAACAAGCGAGGAATAATCTGCCTGACACCATTATTGAATATTGAACAACAAGCCCATAACGAAGCTATTGTTTAGAGAAGAGTGACCGATGAAACATTTCCGACATTTTAAAAAAGGTGAAAAGGATGGCAACAGATTAACGAAGAAAACACATTTTTGGCACAGGAAAAACACCAAATGATCTTGTATGCCCTGGCACTCCTCTATTTACAAAGTAGCGGTTGCCAGCGTCCAGATTGTCACCTGCTTATGCCAGGCCTGTCAAGGCATCCTCAAGGAATCGCTTCTTCCGTCTATGTAAATACGGACAATGGCTTCGGAATAAAAAGCTACGCGGGGCAGAGTGACAGTGCAAGGGCTAATTGTGTTCCTCCTTCTGGTTGTCAGCCAATGTGACACCCAGACAAGGAGTCGCCATGGTGACGATACCATATCAGCCACCCACTGGCCCGCATTGCCCCAATTTCTTTCAGCCCTACAGCGCTGTTATTTGATGTGTCTGTTCGGGGAATTCATGTAAAGGAAAAAAGTGTGGAAGCCCACTCTCCTGGGGGAATGATATATTCAAATTCCCTGCAGCTATTCTGCCAAGAGCCGGTTAATAATCATTACTGCTCCTCCCCCTGTATTATAAAGGATGATTAATGGAATATGGTGTGCATTCCCGAACCTCATGCTTGCGTTTCTGGAAGTGAAGGTTGTCTATGCATCGTAGGCCCAAGTGCTGGGCACTGTGTAGGCCTAGTAATAACTGGAGTAAAAACGACGCCATTCTCTGATACGGGGATGCATAAAGCTCCTCCCAGATTCACCTTGTCAAAAACGAGACATGTGGGAAAATGGAGTTTGACATGCACCTTGTCCAACGGGGTCATCGACCAGGAGAACATGTTTTGCAGGCGTTCTTTTCGCCCCCTGTGCGCTGTGATGTATTGCAGGGAGCAGGGCGTGCAGCAAAGCTGTGGGATGAATACAGTAGCAGACAGGCTACCCCGAGGTGCAGAGCCAGTCGCATGTCCCCGCTCATAGCTACCATTTTTTTCACAGCTCGAATCACAGTATTAAACCCATTGAAGCGCCGCCATGTTTCAACGTCTTCGTATATGGAGCGCCTCGTCCAAGGTGCTATTGTAGCTGCGCCACATTTGCTTTGTGAGGGGAAGCAACTTCAAGCAAGCATTGGCAAAGTCATTAGGTCTGGCTTTGTATATGGCGAGGGTAAGCATTTTCTGGAAATTCTCTCACAGATCATAAAAGTCGTACCTCTACTTTTGCTCTAGGTTTTTGCCAGTGCATATTTTTTCAGATTTGCCTCTGAGGCGAGTTCGCAATTTCTGCCACCAGGCTGATCTTCCTATTTGCTCTGCAGCCTCATGTGCGTTTCAATTTGTATTTCTAGAAGCTACCATGAATGAATCAGCTATCGGCCATGTTTCATTTGCAGACATATTTATTCCTTTTTGGACTATACACTGCTGCTTTCCTCGTGTTATATTTGACACTGAAATTCATACTAGCGATTGTGTGGAGAAAGTTATGGCGGATTGACAGTGTTGTGGGAATTAACATGGCCACCACAACTTTGAAATATTTCAGAAACAATGCTAACTATATATACACCAATTTGTTCTGATTTAGACAAGCCTGTTGTTCAGTACACAGACAAGAAATAGCAGAACCTGCTTTAACACCCCTCCAGTAGGTTTGTATAACATTACAGAAACAACTACATAAGGTGGTTTGTCTTGGGGGCCTTTTAGGGTGGACCAGCTAGTCCAGGAAATTATCCAGGGGCCGTTTACCCTGATATTATTATTTTTTACATTTGAAAAAAGAAACATGTAGAAGTATGCATATTAACCGTATTGCTCTATTTTCCCTTCACCATTTGTGTGATTACTTCACATTACAAAATGTTACATTTTCTAAGACAAAAGTGCACTGTTTCATTGAAAAAATAATAAAACATTAGGTAATGTAGGTTACAACAGTACCTGAGACTAGGCATCTAAGCCTAAGATTTGCCACTGGCAAGTAGCTATGCCCTTCCTTTCACTTCTAAACTCAGGATGGTTTCAGGCACGAAAGTGAAACACTATGAGCCATTTTAAATTACAGACTAAGAAGGGAGCAGGGGCAGACTAAATATCAGCAAACTGCTTCTGTGCAGCGGTGGGGGAGGTTGAGAAGGAATCCCATACAGTTAAAAAGGGTCCTACAAAATGTTGAGTTTCATTTTCCACAATATAGAATTTGGTCTCAGAATGAACCATTTTCCCAAGATCACAAGGCTGCTCATCAATTATACATTCACTTTCCAATGCTGATTGTTTCCTATCCCCCTGGTTGCAACTCTGGATATACTGTTTGCCCAAGATGACAAGACTCCACTATAATTAACCGTCCAACCTTTGGTCATCCATTTCGTCCCCATTCCTTGAAATCAAGCTTACTCTGGATTAAATCCCTGCCCCTCAATTTGCTGATTTCTTTTCTTTCCTAACACGATGTTACAGTGTACTGCTGGACCATAACCACAAGGCTGTACTTTAATTAATCTTTCCATCTTCATGTGTTGTGTTGGTTCACTTTACTCCCCATTCAACGCGAGAGCTCACAACATTTTTCTTAGCAAAACACAAAGGGATGCACTTTAATGAGCGCATCTCCCATTACTGAAAAATGCATTTTTTTCTTCTAAGGGTGCACAATAGCTCTGTCCTTTTTGCTTGCCTAGGATCACAAGGCCTTACAGCAATGAATCGCTTTTTCTCCAAATTCTGAATAGGTCCCTTCCTTCCCCATGATTACAAGAGCTCTGAATATGTGATTTTCATGTGACCGCAAACCATTAATTGCTAAGTTTAAAAATAACTGTTATTGTTGGAATTGGTGGAAAAAACAACCTGTTGAGGAAAACACAAAAGTTGTGTCATCTCGGGGTAGTATATTTACTGAACGTGCGCATTTATTCCATGATAATCTGTTTCAAAGGCTACAATATCTTTTGTATTGGTCTCTTGATATGAGACACCGCATTAGTGTCAGCTATGTATCATAGCTCATATTTGTAGACATTGCACACTCCCTTAATGACCAGTTAGCGCCCATAGACAGAGAAACATGAATAAAGAACATGCATGTTTCTGGTACCAGACTAATATGATGATTGCCGGTCCTATGGGTCAGGATGGTTCACACATCGGGTAGGAAATAAGTTTGATTTGCACGTGTATCACAAGCTCCACTGATCTCGGGGGACTCTAGCACATTCATTATTTTTGCGGGGTTTCTGTCTACAAAGGAAGAGTTCACCATAATTAGCGTGATTGTTCACTCACCTGTGGAACGTCTTCCGTGTTTGTGGAAGTTCGAATCACTCGCGATAGAAGCCGGAACTGAATTCTATCATTCTGTATATTATGGCGCATGTGTGAACGTGCAAAAGCATCATGCGCCATCTTGGGTAGGGATTTAAAAAAAAACACACACACAATCACTATCACTGTATCTGACTATCTGTTTCCATATACAAGGGCCATTCAGGTTGTATCCTTCTTCTACTGTCTGATTGGATATTTACCTGACAGTGATTTGCGTTCTGGCTATGTGGTCCATGCTCAAAAGTGATTATGAATAATAATGATGTAGTGTACAGAGTGTCTATGTGCACACAGGAGTATTCGTGGGAGGAGCCCGGATCAAATCTGGGGGGGCAAATTGGCTTCAAGAGCTGTGAATGGTGTGCTAGGAAATAGCAAGCTGGCGGTGAGAAGAGACAAATGAGAAAAGCACTTGGGAAGGGAACTATCCTTGCTCACAGTAGAGATCTAGATGGATATATCTTCCATTAAAAAACTGCAGTAGAATAGATATGTATTCTCCGTAATGTATAACAGATTCCATTCAATAGCCTATGTTCTTTTCCCTTGTGTTACTTTTGCTCCCTGAAAACACAGGCCCCCCGGTAACAAAAAAGAGGGTTTTGACCCAATGTACATTACAATAAATTAGAGGTGCCAAAAATCAGAACCAAAATGGCTGCATCTGGTCTCAGGCCCTACGTCGCACCCAGGCGAGCTACATTATCTTGCAAACAAAAATTGTTAAATGAAAATGTTCTAGTAAAGTGTGATGCAAAAAATGTAGTCACTATAAAACAGGGTTAAGAATTGCCGGGAGCTATGTAGCTACTGGGTATTGTCATGGTTTTATTACACGCACACTCCAGCCAGGGACTTCCTCCCCGACAATGAATGTGGCGTACAATAAAGCAATTTTTATTTTGAATAAACCACAGGTTCTTTTCTGTTTGAGTAGGCCTCCAACCCTTCTCGCACCCAACCTCCACAAACCCCCAGTGTCACAATGGACCAGGAATCAGGCCGGTCTGTATCAAGAAGATATTTATTAATGTATTATTTAAAGGAAAAAAGGAAAATCAAACAATTTTACAGCCACTAAAGTTGTGGTACTAATCTCTACAAAACAATTAGGTTAAGAAATCTAGTTACAATTCTCATAATCTATAATGGCAACACAGAGAAAGAGCAATTTGAGAAAGAGATAATACCAGAGGTTCAGCACTTCCCCCCTGCAACACTCATCCCCAAAAATTAGCTAACTTGATTCCTCTGAATGGAAGGCAGTGGAAAGGAGTAGGGACAGAGAGAGAAAATCGGGTTGGAAGTAAAGCCCACCACTCCAAGATGGGAGGCCTGCAAAGAAAGTGAAACCCTGTTTTTGGAGCAAAATGGCAGAATTGGATTTTGATTATTACTCACACGGCTTAGGGAAAGAAGGAAAGGAAATTTGTGTTGCTTACACTTGAGGAGATAGAGAAGCTTAGAGACGACTAATCAGCACGCCAGGGCAACGTAGAAATAAAGTAGGAAAATCGGTTTTGGAAGAAGGCAAATGCAAACAGAAAGATACAATGGCAAATGGAAATTCATTTTACACAGGATTTACAATGACAGGCAGCACAAGGAAGGGGATTAGCTCAGAATAGGAAAATCGGTTTTCACTGACAAGGACCGAGACACATAACAGATAGAGTTGTAGGCAAAAAGGGATTGCTCTCAATGGGACTACAGTTTGGGTTTTTACTAGGACAGATGCAAATAGGAATTCATGGGGTGATGCACCCAATACACGGACAAACTCAGTTTTTACTTACAAGGAGACTAATTCTTTTGAGGCAACACTTTAATGACTATAATTATTAAAGAAAGACACGAGAGACAAGGTGGATAATTTAAAATTTTAACCAACTTGTACCGTGAATTTCAATGAGGAATTTAATTGATTTACTTACAAATATGCTAAGGATTTACACAAACACTGAGCTGTTTACCAAAGGGAATATGCAAACATACACAGGCTAAACACAGTTTCTTCTATGGGAAGGTGACTGAATTAAACTAGCAATGTGTGGTTTTCAATGAAGTTTTCAATTGTGGGTTTCAATGGGGTTTTCACTTGGGGTTTTCAATGGGATTTTCAATGGGTGCAATGCTACAAAAAGGAAGGGCTAATGCAATTTAGGGCTTGGGTATTTGCTACTTACATACTAAGTCTTGATTTGGGATTCTGGAAAGTGAGCTAGATCTCAGGACACTCTGGACCGCTACGCAGGGTCATTGCACTCTGCCTTGGTTTGGGATTCTGGAAAGCCAGCTGGATCTCAGGACACTCTGGACAGCTAGGCAAGGTGTCTGGTCACTGCACTCTGCCTTGGTTTGGGATTCTGGACAACCAGCTGGATCTCAGGACACTCTCGACAGCTAGGCAAGGGGTCTGGTCTCTGCACTCTCAAAGATGGTATGGTTCAGCCACCTCCTCTCCTTCCCCCTTCTCCTGTCTCCCTGGATTTTGTCTGTCCTCTGACTTAGTACAGTCCCCCTTATATAGCCCAAATGACATCACTCACTTTACAATCTAGAGGCAGTACTGTGTAATTACCGCTACCGCTCGGATAGGACAGGTTACCATTCCTCTCTCCGCCCCCTGGCATGATTGGTTCAAGGGAAAAGAGCACCATCTGTCTATTTGCATTTATTATGATTCTTTGTTCTCTTGGCCACTTTTTGACAAACACCACGTATGTCCCATAACTTCATTATTCTACTAGTCCCTGACATATGAACTAGATATGTGGTTTTAGTGGGTCATAGGGAATTAGGTAAGCAGATCGCCAACTCCGTATGATGTAGCATCGCTGGTGGCACATTTATGTCCTTTTTATAAAATGTATGACAGTTATGACTCAAAAAATGATCAAGCATGTTCCTGATTTCACTTTCTATCTTTACATCAAATCTCATATTTGTCACATGTTCTGAGCAGCCAGAGACTAGTCTTAACTGGCCATTTCAGTTCCTAAAGTCCTAGGAAAATGCACTTTAGCTCTTAAAAACTGCCTGGAAATTACATAAAAACATAGCACAAAACAAAATCGTTTCTCATTCTAATTGCTGCATAAATGCCTAAAAAATGGAATCAGTCCTTTAATGTCAATTGGGAGGATCAGTCCCCTCTGTGGGAGGGGCGCTTTATACCCCACAGCCAGTGACCAGAGATATTAATATCCCCCTTTGAAGTTGTCATTTTGTTCTTGGTAGTGGGTGCAGGAAGGAGCTCACACCTCCTAATCAAGCTTTAGCCACACTTGCTTTCTTTGCAATCCCTGAGACCCTGCCTTCAAGTCTGGCAGAGCAGGGAATTATAACGCCCTCAGTATATCACATGTCATTGTGATTCACTAGTAGGTGTGACTTCCAGTGGGAACCAGGGCTTTTCATTGAGAGATTTCCTGACTTAGCCCCAAACTGTTTTTTCCAATTTTAGTGACATCTTCAAAGGCGACTGAAGTCTTGTGGGTGGAAGCATAATGTACATTGCTTAGTCAACCCCCCACAGCATATTTCCCTGACATTTCTGTTCGAGCCGAGCTATCCTTTCACAGTGGCTTTTTAAAATAATTTCTCTTTTATTTTTTTCACACGTGTGCAAGCCGTTTTTTCATTTGCACTGTTTCAAGGGCTGATGTTCAAGTGACATGGAAATCAAAAGCCATGACTGGTGGTAGGATTGACATTATTGCCCCTCATGTGAATTAAAAGTACAACAAGGCTGTTTTTGGAGGAAGTGCATACTTCTTGTCATTCAGATGAAATACAAGCAACGCAGGGGCGATTTTGGATGCAGTGCATAACCTTATGTCCTTTAGGTGAAACAAAGCAATGCAGGGCCGTTTCTTGATGCAGTGCATAACTTCTTGTTATTCAGATTAAATAAACACAAATCAGGGCCGTTTCTGGGTTACAGTTTTCAAATGCTTGCCACTCATGTGACAGGGAAAGCAAAGCACGGCCGTTTTTCGTGCAGGGTTTAAATGCGATGTTTCAGGTGAAGCGGATTTCTGTTTAGGGCAGGGTCGGACTGGCACAAGAAATAGGAGCGGTCACCCTAAGAAAAGTGGCCCACCCCTTGCCTCAAAAAAGTGGCCCACCCCTCGCCTCACGACCCTTGACCTCTGATGTCCTTAAGTGATGTCATTTGACCCCACTCCAAAGTGACATTCCGGGAAGTGATGAAACACAACCTTTCACCCCTTGACAAAACAGGAAGTGGCATCAAATAGCATTGTTCCTAAATCATAGCTCTCAACTCACACGCTTTTGGAGGGTGTCACCCGCCTTGTAAAGAGCTGACTTACCCACCAAGCCTCCTGCATGCCCATTCATTTCAATGGGCCCTCACCCGCCAAAAACAAAATTAGGTGTTTTCACATGCCTTTGCGACAGAAATGTTTGAGCGCTATGCCTAAGTACATTACGAAAAATATGGTTATGATTTCACTAATGTGATGTACATTTCATACAAGAATGGATTACCATATGTATCTTTAATATCTGTGTGTATGGATCCATATTGTAAAATGACTGTGAATCCAAGCAGATGTCCAATGCCAAATGATATGTTATTGTTTAGCAATTAAGCTTAAGCTCTTTTTTATAGAACAAATATGCATACAATATCACCCAACCTGTGTTGGTACTCATTTATCAACCTAAGAAGGATGAAAGGCTTTTTGAAAAATATATATTGTTTTTAATAAAAAAAAATTCCAAACTGGACCAGGCGTGGCCAGTAACTGGCCCCACTTCCCAGGGACTATTTTGGCTCGGCCACGGTCCGAAAGGCAGAGGGTCCAATCCAATCCCGGTTTAGGGCCTTAAATGCACCCCACAGTATAGCATGGAGGAGCCTGGTTAGCTTACACAATCATCTTCCAGAAGCTACTTTTGGCTCTCCAAGCCACCTGGTAACACAAACAAATAATGCATCTGACATGCATTCTGTGTCTAGGAATTTGAATAAAAGTGCATTAGGAAAACTCTACAAGAAATGTAAAGAATGGTGGGCTTTAGGTACTGGACACAACCTTATTGTGTGCTTCTCATGTGGAAGTTTTTCTTTTTCTCGCACAGTATGCATTAGCTTCTGCTTCTGAAATAGCAGGGAGTGAAAGAGAGCGGGCAACGCGGCACCGCAGAAGAAGAGGCGGCAGAAGGGGTAAAGGCTATGTGGCAATAAAGAGACAGCAGCAGAGTTTGATGCAGTAACAGAAATACATGCAGCGGAAGCTATCGATGTAGTGAATAAGATGAAAGATTCCTCCCCATAGCAAATAACACCAAAGCACCACTTTGTGGTCTTGTGTTTGGCAGGTGGTGCAGGACACAGAACAGGACAAGAGCCAACTTTCTGCGCTTAGACACACAACCCCATCAAGGTAACACTATTAATATAGATTGCCCCTGGGGCAGCATACATGCCACTGCAAGGTAAAACTAACAAGCTTTGCCAAGAGTTCAAGGTTTTTATAGAGGTTAGTTTTCATGTATGGCTGACAGGATGGGGGATTTTATGATGGGATGTGTTTGGGGAGCGTGATTATTTACATTGAGGATTAATGTCATTTTGTGAATGGATGTGATTGGATGGCTATGCCGATATGTTCTGCTACATGTGACTGTGTTTTCAGGTTTTGCTGGAGGTTGCACTTGCCACACAGTCATGAGCAGTTGGAGTTGGGACTAGAACATGCTACAGAGTGTTGTGTGGGGGTCAGGGACATCATTTCACCAAAATGCCAGGGGTAGCGGAAGTGACATCACATGACCCCTGACCTCAGATGACATCACACGAAGTGATATCATTTGACCCCACCCCAAAGTGACATCATGGTAAGCGATGAAACATGACCGTTTACCCCTTGACCAAACAGGAAGTGGCATCACATAGCATTGTTTCTAAGTACACTATGAAAAATATGGTTACAATATTACTGTAACGTGATATACATTTCATACAAGAATGGATCACCATATGTATCGGCAGCAAAAAACATGCTATAACTGCAACTTGCGAAAAGCAAAGTACATAGTCTGAAATGGATGCTTATTCTACTCTAAATGCCTTTTGGAGGATTTTGTCTGCAATGTGAATTTGAGGTGTTTAAGAACATACTAAACCAGTGACTGACCCCCGAAGTGTGCTTGAAGTAAACCATTAATGAGTCTAGCAATTATTGTAAGGAATTCCAGAAACACAAATCGGTCAAATAGCCACATGGCATTGGCCAAAGCACAGGAGCTTGAATTTGTAAAAAAAAAAAAAAATACAAAAGAAAATATTTTTTAACATTTTTTTAGGAGTAGCAAGGGGGACACACAGGGTTGTTTTGGAGGGTTAGAGGAAAAGCTGCATATGGTTGATGTGCATGGGTGAGAGGGCCACATGCCACAGTATTGCTGCCCGTGGGAGGGTGTTAGATATTTAGACTGTGTTTCCCGTGCCACCAAATAAAAAGACCTACCAGGGAAGAGTGCCTAAATGGCGCAAAATCCCTGAATTGTATGGCCCGGAAGAGGGAAGATGGGCACAAGAGGGGTAGGAGGTAAGTGTCTGGGGTGGACAAGGGTTAGAGGGCCGTGCTTATGACAGGGAAAGGGGGAGAGAGTGGTGGAGGAGTAGCATGGAGGATGGCTTGGGGCTTGAAACCCCCCCTAATGGAACAAAAATACCAGCCGTGCAACAACGGCTAAGTGTTGGGGGGGTGAAAGAGGAACATGTTTGCTTTGGGTTGGGTGAGGGCAGGGCGGGGGAGCAACTGAAATGGAGGAATAAAATACTCCCGTTTGTAGGCCCTTCAGGACAGCCAAAAAGGGCTGTCTTTTGGAGGAGCGGCCTCATGGGTCGGATTATAACAAGCAACCATGTGGGAGAGCTTACCTCTTTGCAGAAATGTCCGATCTAGGGAGTAGACAGAACCCCGCAGCAGGTATCATGAAACCTCTACAAAGAGACAAATGCACCTAGTGGGTGATTGATTTGGCTGGCCCGCGTACTAGATACACATCGGATTGGCCCACCCTAATATCTAACAGACTTTCCCGAGGTTCTAGCCCGTCATGAAATCTTTTCATTATCACATGGACCATTCCAGCCCTTCTACACGGTCATGAATCTCAATTCTGTTTCCCTACAGTCCCAGTAGCAGCACTTACACCTGATGTCTGCACTCACCCTTGCACTCGCCACCAGTTGGCTGTCCCTTACTTACTTATTTATTCTATTATTCTATGTACTGCACTGCCCAGGGGCGTTGCTAGGGGGTGGCTAAGGGGGCTATAGCCCCTGACCTTTTGGTTGTAGCCCCGGATAGAATCTCAGGAGCTACAGCCAAAAGACTAGCTAGCCCCCAATCCCAACAGTTCTGACATCAGCATAGCCCCGGGTCTTTTCCAGACCTAGCAACTCCCCTGGCACTGCCCCATCCCCCTTCCCATGCACTTGCACGATCTGAATGACACCTGGCCTAGTAGGATCATTGTCTGTCTTCCCTCTGTTCCCCCTCCCTTGCCAGGTCGCGCCTTGAAACACTTGTGTATAGGCGCGTTATAAATGACATATCATATCATATCATATCATTCACGCTCACTTGTGAGAGAGTTTTCTATCCCTTCAATCTAGGATCCGCAGCCTGGGCGCCTGTGCTTGTATCATATTATAAGTGCAGAGATGTGCCCCAAGGGACAAATACAGTCATTGCTGAGCACCCACACGACTTTGAACCCAAATTACGTGAGGAGGCCGTAGCTGGAATTTCCAAAATGGAGGCCATGAACAATGCTGTTTCATTTCAATGTCATGGATTGAAAACCAGGCTATTTTGTTTTCAAATCCTATTATAATGAAGCATAAAAGTGAAGCGCATCATCAATGTACAAGCGGCATGGAAACAACACATGCTCTTAAAAACATCATTCAGCGCTTGTCTTGCCAGTGTTCACTACTCCATTTGCAGTGTATAAGTTTAACACAATGCAAAGAAACGTGCATGCAGCAGAGAAACAGCACAAGCCGGTTAGAGCAACATTCATCCAATCCCTCCACAACATATATGATACGTCATTTATAACGTGCCTGTACGCATGTGTTTCTAGGCAGCCCTGCTGCGATAATGGAACTTTCAACAGGATGCACTAGTTATGCATGGGCGAGCAGGGACCGATACCAAGGCTCCTCTTTTGTATGTATCTTCATTAGATATGGCAGCAAGAAAAACGTGCTCCAACCAGATCTAAAATTAGACTGCACTTATGTATTTTGCTCTTGCTTACTAGGTGACCATGAAAAGTCTAATATTCTAATATACATCTTGGAACGATCGAGTATTATTAATTTGGGAATGGGCACGCCACCTTCTAAGTGGCAGCGTATTAATCACAGTAATATGTATTGTAACCAACCTGGCAGGACTATATTAATTTCATATTCTCGTGAATCCAGTTACAAATGTTCTATCAGCTTCAGGCCTTTGTGTGCAGATCCACACTCACAACTAAGCATTGTCGATGCAGACTAAATAATAAGACAGCTTAATGAAGCGTGTCACAGGTTTCTAACTTGCCATCAAATTTAATGGCACTGTTTACTGAATTTCACATTTCAAATTGTTGTACGAACAATGTATTGTAAATCTGTAATTTCTTGTCTCATTTTGCAAAAATCTAATATGGCTTGTTTTAGCTTCAGGAAAATGTAATGCGACTTTGAAGAAGAACGTGTACAGAAAAAAACAATAACTTTAAAACAAACACTGGCAAAGCCAAACATTTTGGCGCTTATAGTTCATGGCATTTTACATTTACAGGCATCCATTTGCGTGGGATTCTAAAGAGCAAGCAAGCTGAAGGGCTGGTCCTCACGTGGTTGTTATTATGTGAGCTGTGAATCTCTGCTGGCTAACACATTTCTTCTAACATTTGGTATTGGTTGCTAAGGCGAGAGGCCTCCCGCTTGTAAAAGGCCCACAAACTATTTTTGATCTCTGTATCATCAGGGAAGGCTCCATTAATATAGCTTTATAGACCTGCAGCGAGGGCCGTACCGGGCGTTACGGGCCCTGAAGACCAAGCGCGAGGGCCTTTAACGAGGTATGAGGGACCATAGCGCTCAGTACGGCCCAAGCTGCAGATCTATAAAGCTATTAGAACACCCTCAGGGCCAGATTCTGAACTTAGCGCAGTGAATGTGCTAAAAACCAGGATTCACTGCGCCAAACCAGTACACCCAGGCTCCACCAGTATTTTCAAGTAGGCCTGGGTGTCCTCGTAGTGCACAACAGTGCACCTTCAGGATTGCACCTGTTTGTTATAACGGGCGCAATCCTGAAATCTCAGCAGCATTTTTGTAAAATAATGACATATTCGTTATGTTATGTTGAGAACATGGGTGTATATGACCAGGGTGTGTATGAAAGTGTTCATATGCACCGCGGGTGTATATGAACACTTTCATATGCACCAAAGCAAGCAGCTTCAATGTTGCAGAATACAACGTTGAAGCTGCTTGCTTTAATATATGTGAGAGTGTTCATATGCACCGCGGGTGTATATGAACACTTTCATATGCACCAAAGCAAGCAGCTTCAATGTTGCAGAATACAACGTTGAAGCTGCTTGCTTTAATATATGTGAGAGTGTTCATATGCACCGCGGGTGTATATGAACACTTTCATATGCACCAAAGCAAGCAGCTTCAACGTTGCAGAATACAACGTTGAAGCTGCTTGCTTTAATATATGTGAGAGTGTTCATATGCACCGCGGGTGTATATGAACACTTTCATATACACCAAAGCAAGCAGCTTCAACGTTGCAGAATACAACGTTGAAGCTGCTTGCTTTGGTGAACGTGAAAGTGAAAGTGTTCATATACACACGTGCGGGCTGTAATCAATCTGCGGGCTATATCAGTGCGTATAGCCCGCAGATTGACCAATCAGCTTCCCAGAAACACCACTAGGGTGTTCTAATAACGTTAAAATGCACCTTGAAGCCACAATTACCGAGTGCCATGAGCAATGTCCAATGGATCACTCGGTTTACCACTGTGCCAAGAAGTGGGCACAAACCGCTCTAAACTAGACTACAGCCATATATGATATACAGGACCACGTTTGGGAGGGCATGCACTATTTGAAAAGTACTGTTTGAAGCAAGGTAAGTGCCCAGATAACCCACCATGCCATGTAAACAGGGTTAAACATTCAAGCACTAGCAGACGCATTTGAGAATCATTTACACCTATTAACTCCTGGACAGCTGTTCTACTCAGTGCTTGCCTTTAAATTTCACACTTAAACACAGCGCTTAGGTTCAGTGCTTACCTCCAACCCTCGAGCCAAGCAAGGCTCCCAGCTGTGAAATTCCACATTCAGATGCTTGTGCAGGGCGAGCATTGGTTGTATAAAGATAACTCACTGAAATGAGCATACATTGCTAGACATTCTTTGCATTTAGTATCCAGCACCCCTACAACGCCCCTTACAGCCTTTTACTCTTTCGTTGCCTTCTTATGTGTCAATTCCATCCTGACTGGCACCACACTACACAGTGACAGGGAGGGAATGACAGAGAAAGAGAGAGCAGGCAAGATAGAAGAGAGACACAGAGAGACAGGAGAGATACAGAGAGAGCGAGTGAGACAGAGAGAGGGAGTGAAACAGAGGAGGGAATGATGGACCAATGGAGGGTAAAAACAATAAAAGACAGATGACGAAGTAAAGCAGGGGGGTGAAGGCGGATAGAGAGAAATAGAGAGAGAGACTGAGGGAGAGAGGTTAACAGAGATAGACAGAGAGCTTTAGGGACTGAGATAGAGGTAGAGAGAGACAGTTAGGGAAAGAGTGACAGAGAGTAGCTGTGACAGAGAGAGACAGAGGCCCTCATTATAGGATACCGGCACACCTGCCTTACCATCTCCGCCGCCCAATATCCTGGTATTACTGGGATATTACAGGTGTTGGATAGCCGGTAAGTTCCCATTCCCATGGAGTCCCAGAGGACTCCGTGGGATGGGGTTGCCTGAATCACCGGCACCGTTGGTACTGGTGCCAGTGATTCAGGCATTTATTTGCTGGTAAGGGCCTGAACTCCTGGCAGGTCAGGCCTGCCGGGAGATCCGTTGCCCCCACCGGCAAACTTGAAGTGTGCTGGCCTAGATTAAATGCCAGAGCTGGAACTACTAGCATTTTTGCCGGAATGTTTTCCGAATCAGCACCCAGAGAGACTGTGACTGAAGGAGTAATTATGACTGCGAGGCTATAGCCCTCATTATAGGTTTGCCTGGAGGCAGAGAGAGACAGTTAGGGGAAGAGTGACTGAGAGTAGCTGTGACAGAGAGACAGGGACCCTCATTATAGGTTTGCTGGTATCCCACTGGTAATTCTGGTGGGATACCAGCAAACCTGCCTTACCGTCTCCATGGCCTGATATCCTGGTTTGTTTGTTTGTTTGTTTATTTGGTAATGCGCTCCAAGCCCGTGGGCATCTGGGCGCAACAATACAAGAGGACTCGAAACTTAGTTACAATGCCTGACACAGCTACAATAGGTGGTACAAGGTGATACAATACATATAGAATAACAAGGGTTAAGCGCATAAGAATAACATCTTAACAGGTTATAACGTTTCCGCTAGGATGAGGATCGTTGCATGTCGTTGTTGTGCAGCCATTTGAGAGCGTAGGATCTGAATCTTGTGTAAGGTAAAGGGCGTCTAAGGTCGGACGGGAGTGTGTTCCATGATTGTGCAGCTCTAACTGGGAAGCTCGCTCCGCCCGCCGTGGGTATTACCAGGATCTTACGGGAGGCAGAGAGCCGGTAAATTCCCATTCCCATGGAGTCCAAAGGGACTCCACGGGATGGTATTTTTTGGAATTATCGGCACCGGTAGTACTGATGCCAGTGATTCCAGCAATTATGTGCAAGTAGGGGCCTGATATACTGGCAGGTCAGGCCTGCAGGGAGATCCATTGCCCCCACTGGCAAACATGAAGTGTGCCATTCCAGAAAAAATGCCACAGCTGGAATTACCAGCATTTTTTCCGGGATTATTTCGGACCCAGACTGACTGTGCCAGTTCACCACTGTAGTGGACTCAAAGTGCTCAGGCTTGTCTGGAACTTGCATATTGTGCCCCTATCTGAGGTATCCTGAATATAGTCTACAGAGGAAAGGAAAAAGAAAAGGAAGAACTGAAGATGATCGGTATAGATAACATAAACATGGCTTTACATTGAAGTGGGGCAGGATAAAGGCAGACGGTAGTTCTTGTGGTAGCTTGGGTTCATGTAAATCCAGCAAGAGTAGATCAGAGGTAATAATTGCAGAAAGTAAGAGGGTAAATTCTAAGGTGTCTGAAGGACAAGGGGATATTTCAGTGAGGCTAATTTCTGAGGGAAACACCACTATTACTATATGGAAAGTTTGGCTGTGCGATGAACTCCAGATGTGCGCAAGCAGAGAATTGAAGCATGCAAGCTTTTATTGCTTGTGGGTATGTTTATTTTTATTTATTTGCATTTTTAAAGCGCTCACTCAGCCCGGGGGCATTGAGGCGCTGTTACAGGAATATGTCTTAGTTGCATATTTATAACGTGCTTAATACACAGAGGTTTCTAAGTGCGGACCCGGAGATCAAACCTGTGTTGCTTCGTGTCGTCTTGTTTCCAAGGCGAGCAAGTTGCAGCTGAGCTATCCTCCCGGATTTCATTTCTATCATAAAACGTCTCCCGAATAATAATTCTGGGAAAGCCCAGCCTATTGGCCAAGTCCAAAATCGATTGTTTGAAAGGAGAATGAGGAATTACAGATACAGGGTACATAGAAGGCTCCAGATGTCTGTCCTCCAGTGAAAGCCTGGCACCCGTGTCTGTGAAATGTTCGAGCGATTTCAGTAAGTCTTCTGCTCTGAGGTGGTTAGGCATTGACACTGTGAGCAAGATCTTGGTGTCATTGTTAGTTTGGATGTCTTGACACGATCCACAAGGGAAAAAGCAGAGAGAAAATACCTTCTATGTACCCCAATGACCCCAAACCGACACTAGTGTCCTGGATTTACATACAGAAAGCACTGGGAGGAATTACGGACAGGGTTAAATGTGCATGGCTTTCAACTGTGGCGCTTCTTGGAGAAATGCTCTTCCTAGGCTTTATTTGACCTGGTTCAGTCTCTCTCTATGCCGAAATTAGCACAAGATGCAGTCCCACCCTCCCAAGAGGTCTGTGACTCTATCTCTACCTTCTTTCTTTCTAAAATAACCACCATTCGAGATAATATCAAGACTGAGGCTGCAGCAATTTTTGCCGCCCAGTTTTTGTGAAACCCCCTCTACTGGAGGGTGCTGGTCACCCTTCCCTCTCTTTTCTAATGCAGAAGTTCTATCTACGATCCAAAAGCTTAAATCTGCATCCTCTACAGATGCCATACCACTCGCTCTTCTGCAGGAGACGTCTGCTGATCTGATCAATCACATTACGTCAGCAGTTAATAACTCCTTTCACTACGGGAGTGATCCCGGACTCACTTAAACATGCTTTAGTGATCCCTTTGCTCAAGAAGCCTTCTTTGGATCCTGAAGTGATGGCCAACTATTGCCCTATTTCACTTCTGCCATTTCTGATGAAGGTTTTGGAGGCACTGGTATCTCCACTGCTATCCACGTTTCTGGAATCCACACAGTTCCTAGATTCATTTCATTCTGGCTTTTGGCATGGCAGAGGTACTGAATCCGTTCTTAATTTGTTGATGGATGACCTAATGCGTCTTGTCGATCAGGGTGGTGTCGGAGCAGTCCTTCTTTTAGATCTGTCAGCTGCGTTCGACACCATCGATCACTCTCTTCTAATCTTCCGGCTCTCTGAAGCTGGAATCTCTGGTCAAGCCCTTAAATGGTTCACAGCTTTTCTCACTGGTCGATCTCAGTCAGTCTCTCTTCCTCCTTTTGCTCTGCCCCTGCCCCTCTCTCTTGTGGAGTCCCTCACGGCTCGTCACTCTCCCCTATTTTGTTCAATATTTACCCAAGATAGCTACTGTTTCTTATTGAATCTCATGGGTTTCGCTTGTACTCATATGCCGATGATACCCAGATACTGGTCCGTTTGGACCTTACAAAACCTGAAACAGCTAACAGGCTAAGAAATTGCCTGGAGGAACTGGGAACATGGATGATGCTGAACTGGCTCAAGCTAAATGGTACTAAAACTGAAGTCCTGGTTGTGGGTACTTCTACACCTCGTGTATTCTGGACGGTTGACTTTTGGCCTCCATCACTGGGCCCTCTCCCTATACCTGTCCTATCATTCAGGAACTTGGGAGTACGTTTCTCTGCCACTCTGACCATGGATGAGCATGTCGGAGTGGTTTGCAAATCGGGACATTTAAACTTAGGGTTCTCCGGAAAGTCCTCACTTTTATTCCCACTGCTAGTCAGGTAGCAGTGGTGGGAGCCCTGGTCCTTAGTGTCCTGGATTGTAACTCATTATATAACGACTGTAACTCATTGTATCTGGCCCAACCAGCTACTTTATTGGGTGTCTGCAGCTGAGGCAGTTTGGCCAATAGTGTATTCATTTTGGTTACCAGCAGGCTGGTTTAATACTTTCATGTTGATTGTGGCAGGCAGATACTTATGCTTCATAAATTGTTTAATTAGCACAATGTATACTACTCAGGCAGTTAAACCAACAGTGCTTTCATTGTGACTTTGATTTCTGTTTGGAATTATTTTCAAATTCTCTTCAAATAAACACAGCCACACAGGCAAAAAGTGCAATCAGTAGTGCTTCTTTTTAGTATAACAACATCACACAGTTGGGGAGCGCAGCAAGGACGTTTGTTTACTCTGGCAGAAGGAAGTGCTTTACATTGGGCAGATAATATCTAAAGACAGGAGACATATTGCACCAAAAAGAGCACAGGCAATCCAAAACACTCCACAGCCTAAAACAATCCGAGAACTGCAGCAATTCCTTGGATTATGTAACTATTTTCGAGCACAGGTTTTCGACTACAGCTCATATACATGCCCACTCTTAACAGCCCTCAAAGAAGCACAGAGAGATGAAAAACCACTGGGTTGAACGAGAGAAATTACTGATGCTTTTAATGAACTAAAATAGGCTGTAAGCACAGCATCAGTGTTAGCAACCCCAGATTATAAAAAATAATTATTTTTGGTTTCTCATGGCATAGTGATGAAGGCTGTTCTAACCCAAACCAAATGCCTATTGCAGCGCACAACTAGACTCAGTAATGAAGGGACACTTCCCATGTGAATAACATTTAGCTGTTGCAGCATTCGCGGTAAAAAAAGCTTCATCAATCACCATTGGATGCACAACAACACTTTACGTGGAGCATGCACTTTTTGCAATACTGCACAAACCAAAATGTACTTTAACAACCCAAACAGCAACCGGGTGTGAAATATCATTATCAAGACCAGAATTGAAAATAGTGAAATGCAAAAATGTTAATCCTGCACAATTCATAGCAGAGGTCCAGCAGCCACATGAATGATCTCATGACTGCAGGTGAAATATTGAGTTCTTCACTGAGACGCGCAAGGTAGAGGAAGATGCACTTGAGGGGGTAGAAGTGCTATACAGTGATGGGTCATCGACAATTGATCAGACAGATGGAGTATGGAGAACTGGAGCAGCAGTGGTAAAGCTCAGAGAAGACTGGACACGTGAGGTAGTGTATAGTGTCCACTTACCATCCCATTATTCAGCACAAGCAGCAGAATTAGTGGCGTTAATATTAGCACTACAGACCAGCCTAGGGAAAAAAGTAGCAATATATTCAGCTAGTGCTTATGTCACTTCCACAGTACATTCTGGCCTTGCAAGATGACTCAGAAGGGGAATCCGAAGAGCAGATGGAACCCCAGTACAGCATGCCCTACTTCTAGGAGAATTAATAAATGTCATCACATACCCAGAGGAAGTAGCATTGGTGGAAATGAAGCAGCAGATTATCAAGAAAAACACGCCTGATATTTTGGGGAGTGGTGGGATATGAAGGAGGAGCAGAAACAAAGGGGAGTGGTGAGACATATATTATGAAAGGATGAATACACCCACCTACCAGAAACACAGATAATGGAGCTGCTGGCAGCAGCACCTAGAGATGAGAAGGAATTGTGGGTAAAGAGGGGATGTTCAATGCCCCCCACAGATGCCCTATGCTGGCAGAACACTACGGGGAAAGTGGTCATGCCACACACACTCCTAGAAACAGCATTACAACTACACTATACTGCACACACAGGGAATGAAGTCATGCAGCACACATTGGAGAATCATGGTTTTGCCCTGATCTAGATAGCCATGTAGCAAACTTCATTAGCATTTGCTTGACGTGCCAAAGGTTTACTGCAGGCCACACCTTAAGAGTAATAATAGGAACCATACCCAGGCCCCTACAACCGTTCTTACATCTCCACATTGATTACATGGACATGATCCAGGTATGTCAAGCGCACCGTTACATGATTGTGGTGATCTGTCCCTTCTCTCAGTGGATAGACGCACGGCCATGCTCCCATGCCGATGCCCTCCAAGGAGCGAAATTTCCTGCAACACAGACACACCGGGAGAAACACCAATCCAAGTGGGAGACCGAGTCTTTCTGAGGAATTTTGTTCACAGGTGGAATGCACCCCGATTCACGGGTCCCCATACAGTAGAGGCCCGTCACAGACCGGACAGTGGAACTCCAAGAAGTCAGCATGGAGTCACCTGCATGATGTTAAACTCTATAAGCCATCAATAGCACCCAATGTGAGACCACAGAAGCAGGCAATAACAATGTTGAATCAGAACACCCAAATACCCAATACTCTAATGTCCCACATCCAAATGGGCATTCTATGCTCTGATGTTCCCAAGGAACTGATCACCCTACAGCTGTACTGGTGCAAATAGATAACTGATAAACACTGTTGAATGCTAACACATCTTACAGGCACCGGTCCCATCCCTCCTCCCCTCACGCTGTCCTTTCGCACCATCCACAAGTGTTGTATTATATGAAATGATTGATTAGCATTATGTTTTAACTTGTCATACTGCACGCACAGTTAGTCTATGCCACCGGATATGAGTAACACTGTCTTAACATTCTCTTTTTGTGAAACACTCTTCCATCAATTTGTCCATGCTATAAGAAGACCCACACATTTCAGACCCCGACCACCACATACATATTATTATGCATTTCTTGAATATCTAGCCCAAACGTACCCACAGCTTGAACAAGGTGCATACCTTGTTTTACCCACACTTTGACACCGTTCTACACAGAAAATATGGGAAGAGATGTTTGCACGGGCTCTCAATGATTATTTAGTACGCGGAGCTTGAATTTTACATACAAATACTAACAATAACGCATTTCTATGCAGTTTTCAGGCAGGCAACTTTATCATCTCATCTCATCCACTACAGCTACGGTGTAAGTATACGGACCAAACATGACAGTAACAAAAACAGCATTCATTATTGTGTCATTATTTTCTACTGGACTATTGGTAACTGCCCTTTGGCAGTTCCTTTCTGCTTTGCATGTCTCCGCTGTAACCTCAACTAACTCCCCAACCCAAGCTGCACAACCTACAATGTCAGTTGGTACACATGATACTGCTGGAAAGGTAAGGAGAGGTAAGCACACTGTTGCTACTCCCATGAAAGGGTAGAGACATACCTTACAGACACTGCGCACATAACAAATAACAGTTGGTACAAACAAATGCCCAAAATTGGGAAAGACACAACTTATGAGAGCTGTTATGTCTGCTTGTCAATCCCCTATGCCATGAGCACCTCCAGAACCTTTGTAGCAACAAAAATACCTGCAGTAATGGCACAATGCCTTATGTACCTAGTCATGTTCCAAACTAGGGGAAGATTTCAAGGGAAAACCACCACCCTAAAATGGATGTCCAAAGAAACCTTTCTGTACGAAGACGATTATATCAAGAGACTGCCCATGAAGAATAATTATTGGCAACTAGCTGAAAGCCCACAACACATTACAGAAGGACCAGAGAAAGGAGAGACAAAAACTATAACTCTATATAAGTAATGTAAGTGGAGAGCAAGAGAGATAGGAGGAGAATCAGGGTGCTGGGAAAGAACACAAATATTAAGCTACGGACAAGTATACAAAACTGAAATATGGGTGGATGGAGTGGTAGCTGGCAAAGCAGTAACACTCGCAACGGCAGCAGAGAACAAGGTACAGGAGGAAAATGACAAATGCCTCAAAGAATGGGACAAGAGCACCGAATTAATGACATGAGTGGACAACAAAGCAGGACCCATATCAATCATTCTGTTAACAATGCCAGCTCTCTGCTTCCAGAATAACGGCGAAGATAAAGTAGGAAAAAACATTGAATGCAAATAAATACAGAGAATACCAGAAATGGGAATAGGGACAATTGTCTTAATGGACCATTATTGGGCTTGCGGGACAAAGGCATATGACAAGTTGCCTCCAAACTGGGGAGGGGTATGCTCACTGGCACACGTCAACATGCCCTCCCTAGTAGTGCCACAAAAAGATCTGCAACTAGGAGAGTTCCTGTAAATGCAATATGGTACGAGGAAAAAGAGATCAATAGCAGCCAGCTCTGACAGCCCAGAAGACAATGAAAATGTTAAAAGGCTCAAGAGGGTGAAAAGAGAAGGAAACTACCTGTGGGGGCGGTCTGAAGAAGCACTGGATGAAGTACCAGACTCCCATAGACTATTTAGCAGAGCCCAGATGTTCTTTGCCGCATTTTTTCCCAGAGTACAGGCATATGCCAATGCAAAATGGCTGCAGATCACCAGGTGGGAACTCATGGTCACTATCAACTCAACAGTGAAGGGATTCAATACAATAAAAGATGAGCTTTGAGCAATAAGGTTAGAGGCACTACAGAACAGATATGTCTTGGATCTCCTGATGGCCATGGGAGGAGGGGTTTGGGCAAAAATAACAAGTTCTTGTTGCACATTCACCCCTGCCAACGATGAAGATAACGGAACACTATCAGACGCGGTGGCCTAATTGGCCCACCTGCATGCAAAGATGGAAGCAGAAGCACAAGGGACAGGGAAAGACAAAAGCTGGTTTGCATATCTCTGGACCTGGAGGCCCTCCTGGCTGGCAGATGGTATGAAGGTACTGGCTGGAGCACTGATACTAAGAGTGGCATCACTGTTCTGGATAAAGATGTGCATTGCAAGATGCAAGAACACAGCAGCCAAAGTAGTTGGGATACACTACTGATGGAACTAGAAATTGGAGAACAGACGGACGACGTAATCAGGGAGAGAGAGAGGCTGAGGAAGCAAATTGCAGCGTCAGACATCTTTCCCCCGGAATGAAGGTGGAAAACCCTCAAAATCTGAAGAAATAAGATTGAATATGCTTATACTGTAAGCCTGAGAGGGGATTTGTCTACATGACCTGGTCATTCAAAGATCATGTCAACTACTATGGGCTTCAGTGGAATAACGAAAGTATGGTGCTTGGTCGACGAGGAAGAAGATAATGGTTATGTGGTCGACAAGTCGACCAGAGGTGGGACTGGAGAGGGGAAAGCAAAATGTGCCCCCAGTCCCAGAAGACCCTTCAGCAAAATGAAACACCTGAGACAATATGGCCGCCGATCATATGAACTTACACCCATTCCTTCTGCTGCCACAATGGAAAACTACCATGAAAGATACTCACCCAGCAGACCCTATAACCCCGCAGTAGTGCAGATCTTACCCAGGATGAATGAAGAGACCCAAGCCACCGCTCGAGATGACTACATGGATCAAATCGACTAAACGCTGAGAAGCCATGTCACTTGTCATTGGAGCCATCACAACGACTTAGCCACATTAGACATGAAGCACACGTGCCATCCGCACATCACAGACATGCACACATAGCCAACTACACGAAGAATACGGATACGCAGCACTATAGTTAGAGGACCGTGACATATACATACCGTCTGCATGTTTATTAGTTTGCCACTAGGCGTGCTACAGCACCTCTGTAACGCACAAGGCAAGAACAGATTGCATGTACGCTTGCTGATGCTCATATGCAAATAACCGTATGGTAGGACAGGAGCACTCAAGAGACCTGATAGCCATAATGCACTAAATTATAGACGAATTAGAACACATGTATAGTGGAAGCCAGACCATGGCTTACTAACTTGAGTAGGCCACTACCGGCCTGGACGCGGGACCCAAAGCCTCACAGGACCATGCACAGTGAAACTGCAGCGACAGAAGCGAAGCCACTGCCAAGGTTGTAATGTTGCAATTGGCATTCCTTCTTCTGAACGATAGTAACACAGGCCACAGGAGAGGTGAGCTCTCTGACAAAATACAGAATAAATTGAACATCATAGGCTCGCAACTACGGTCTCCAGGCACGTGATCAGACCAGGGTGAGGAGATGCCAAGAGTACAGCCTGAGAAGAGCCACCTGTTCCATCGCCCAGACAGTATCTACAACAAATTAGCTACAGCTACAGCATAACACTGCATTGGGAACTGGAGCATGCTCAGCACGGCTATGGGCTACACACCGTATGACACTGACACATAGTTGCACCTTACTGATACACAAGTATACAAAGTATTGTTCATAGGTGTTCCTGGCCTGAGAGTAGAATTAGTCCCAGGCTCGGGGGCTCAGGGTTTATCCAGTTAGGGCAAAGAACCTTTGGGGTGGATGATGAGGGTCGCTAACCAATCATAGGGTCCAGTCACTGTAACTAACTTAAAGCAACAATTTTAGGGGAACGGCTAAGCATACCCCCTGACACTGTCTAGGCCAATAACCAAAGACTTCTATATGTCTCTATAAGGGACCTACCACTCGACAGCCTATCCCAAGTTAGGGTAGGCTTTTCTGACAGTTCCAGTGATGATGCCAATCATGATGTCATTTTGTTACAAAACTGGCCTGCGAGCCAGGGTCAGTTGAGAGCCTTGTGTATTCCCGTCTATGTATGTGATTCCTGTGGATTGTTTTGTATAATAAACCTGCATTAATCCTTGCCTCTTTTGTGGACCTGGAGTTCTTGATTAGGACTAAGGGAAGGAGTTAGGCCTTCCACAGACTCGCTCCAGCGGGCCCCCAAAAGCGGATCGGCCGGACCTGGGAGTCCACCCATTACAAGTGCTATTGCAGTAGATACCTATGTGACTTCACCACTGTCAATGCCCCACTCAGAGAGCTCAGAAAACAGGGGCATGCCTTTCAATGGACTCAAGAGTGCCAGAGAGCATTTACACAGATCAAACAGGACATAGCATCAATGGAACACATAGCATATTTTGATCCTGAACTGTGCACAGAACTAATAGTGGACACTAGTCCAGTAAATCTGGGAGTCATTTTGGCACAAAAAAGACTGGGATGAGAAACACCAAGACATGTGGTTGCGTATGCCAGCAAGAAGCTTTCAGAGGTGGAAACAAAAGATTCACAGCCTGAAAAGGAGGGACTAGTAGTCGTATGGGCCTGTGAGCACTTTTAAATGTTTCTCCGCAGAAAGGCATTCACCATTGCCACTGACCATCAGGCGCTAGTGACTATCTACATAAACCCACACTGCAAGATGCCCCCTGCATAGAAAGGTGGGCTTATAACTGCAAGACTTTGATTTTACCATACTTTACAAGCCTTGCAAGGAATATAACCCTGCAGACTTCATGCCACGTCACCCCTTGCCGAATGCTATGATGGAAATGTCGATGTCAGAAGAATTTGGCAACTTTCTCACACAACAAGGAACCCCGAATGTGATCACCAACAAAATGTTGCAGGAACACCCTCGACAGGATGGTCTTTTAGAGAAGTTAAGAGAGCTGATAGGGTCAGGAAGGTGGGGAGAAGCGAATAGTCAAGAGACCCCAGGGGAGACACAATGGAGCTAGCGGCATTCAAGGACATCAAATACTCATCCGAAAAAGTCTGCGCAAATCTGTCGATGAGCTAGCACATGAAGGGCATGGAGGAGTTGTAGCTGCCAAGTGGCAAATATGAGACATCATGTGGTTGCTAGGATTAGATGAAATGGTGGAACACACCGTTATCACCTGTCATCTCTGCCAAAGCACTACGAAAGCAAATGCTCTGGAACCACTTCGAATGTCTGAACTGCTGGTGCTACCCTGGACCCATCGAGTAAGGGTGGTACCGATATCCACAGCTCTTGTGAATCAACCACTACTGGTAACTCCAGCTGGAGCACGTTCCCTAAATTCTCGACTAACGAAGTCCTACAGGCAGTGGAACGCCTTAAGTCTGTGCCCCCTTCAGATCCTATTCCACTGACCACTTTAAAAGCTGTTATGCCTGCTAGGATTCCCTAGGTTGTGGCTGCAGTGAACTCTTCATGTCAGGAAGGCCTGATCCCTATCGAACTGAAACAGGCTACTGTGATTCCTCTCTTGAAGAAGCCATCCCTTGATGCTTCTGTGTTGCTAACCTTCAGCCCAATCTCTCCTCTCCCTGTCTTTATGAAGTTGATAGAATCCTTGATAGCATCTCTTCTTTCCTCTTTTCCTGAAACCTCAGCATTTCTTGACCCTTTTCAGGTTGGGTTCTGGACAGGGTGTAGCACAGAGAGTGTCCTGGTGTCTGTGGTTGATGACGTTACCATGCTGAATGACTGGGCGGCGTGGGTGCCTTGATTCTGTTAGATCTGTCTGCGGCATTCACCACGGTCGACCAATCCATCCTGCTGTACCGCCTGCAGGCAGCAGGCATCTCGGGACCCGTCCTGGCCTGGTTTGTTTCATTCTTAACCAGTAGGATTTAATCACTTTCTCCATCCCCTTTTCTTTCACCACATTGTGCACTATCTTGTGGTGTCCTGCAGACTCCGCCTTGTCCTCCATGCTTTTTAACATCTACATTCAGCCGCTGGTACGCCTCATCTGTTCCTACGGCTTTTGCTTTTATTCCTACACCGACGACACTCAGATCTTGGTCCGACTCGATCATGACCAAGCAACGGCAGCTTTTGAACTGCGTGAGTGCCTCGGCAGTGGGAGATTATTGTGAACTGGCTTAAACTGAATGGAGACAAGACTGAAGTACGGGTGGCGGGCTCTCCCTCCTCTGCTGCTTTGTGGATGTCTTCCTTCTGGCCCCCCACGGTGGGTGTCCTTCCAACCACAGTGACGGTGGTCAAGAACCTTGGGATTCTTTTGTCATCCACTCTATCAATGACACCTCAGATCAGTGTGGTATGTAAAACAGGGTGTTTTATGCTCAGAGTGCTGCGGAAAGTGCTCCCTTTTCTACCCGTACATCTACGTCCTATGGTGGTGGCTTCGTTAATTACTAGTTGCATCAACTACTGTAATGCGCTCTACCTGGCACAACCTCTGGGCGCTATATATCGCCTCCAACTAGTGTATAACTTAGCAGCCAAGGTGGAAACAAACTCTCCTTACAGGGCTTATATAAGCTCTGTGCTTCAGGCCCTCCACTCGCTCCCGGTTGCCCATAGGATTAAGTTTAAATCCCTGTGCCTGGTCCATCTGGTATTTTATGGACTCGGGCTGAATATCTCCAATCTAAGTTCTGCCCTTATATGCCGGGACGGGCGCTGCACTCTAGCAATGCCAATCTGGTGGCAATCCCAAATGTGCGCCTGGCCCAGGTTGGCGGACAAACTTTCTCATTCGCAGCGACCAAATTGTGGATTGGCCTGCCCTCTGATCATACAGGCACTGTGAACCATCTTCAGTTCAGGGGTGCAATTAAGACTTTTCTGTTCTAGAGCACAGGTCTAGGCTATGTCTTTTCCTTTCCTCGCGCCAAAATGCCCTTGGGTGAACGTGTGCACTACAAATTCACTTAATATAATATCACATAACATCTTGCTATTGATTTCTTCAGACCATTCGGAGAGAACAAGTACTGGATGGTTGTCATGGACAAGTTCTCGTGATTTCCTCTCTTTCAGCTGCTGGCGTCCACTTTGGAAAGCTCAGTTATTCCAGACATGGACAACATCTCAGCATGGTACATACCTGAAGTGCTGCAATCGGATAATGGCCCACTTTTCAGCGGTGTCAAATTGTCACGATTCATGGAGAAAATGGACATACAGCACCAGAAGGTAATGCCAGTATGGCCTCAAGCAAACTGCATGATCGAGAGATTCATGGGGAGCCTAAAGAAGGCGCTGAAACAGAATGAACTACGGTCCATGTCGCTCAATCATGCTGTTTGCAATATGCTTCTGGACTATAGGAACTCACCACATGGGATGATGGGATGCCGCCTGAGCTGATATTTGGCAGAAGGACACGAAGAAAGCTGATGCATAATGCAACTGCACCAGTGAGAGGAGAAGATGAGCTGAGAATGGTGGATGCGGACAAGCAAAGGAATATGAAAGACTACGTCGACGTTAAGCGTCATGCCACATAATCCATCTCTGGACAATGCTGTAGTGTAAACCAGTAGCAAAAAGTCCAAAATGGAAGACTCTCTGTGTTGCAAATCTCTGCTACGGGTTGCCGCGTCTTGACGTGTGCCAGTTGTTAGGGCAACCAAAGGGGCTTGAAGGAGACCCCTGAAGAGCTCTAATCACCAGTGGCAAAACCCAAGATGGGTGTGGGGGCCTGGCCTGGAGATATCAATGTATCTATGCTCTTTAACACAGGGGAAGCATAGGGTTTGGCAGATATGCACAGTATGACAATATCTTAAATCTAATCATTTTATTAAGATTCTAATGGCTGCTAGTTCAACAGGGTAGAGGTGCATAAGCAGGGGCTGAAAAACATCTGAAGAAAATGTAGAAGCTTCATTGGATCGCAAGAGAGAGACAATAACCTGTGCTTGGAACAATATGGAGAAGGAGATCCAGTGTCTTTTGTAAGATGTAACTTTAAAAGGTCTCCTGGTGCCCTGTAGGGGGAAGGCTACAACGCCAGATATCCTGCTTCTGCTGTAACATATTCCTTTTGGATTCCCTACAACCAGCTGGAGCATCAGAAGTGGCGGGAGGCTGAAGGAATTATCAATGGAGGAGAGGCTGACATGTGGAGAAGTAGAGGGAACCAAGGTTGTGCATCAGGATTACTTGGACTCTATACACCTGGATCTTCTTCAGAAGAAGGGGAAGGAAAGGAAAGGCGTAGAGAAGCTGAGAAGGCTGTGTAATCATCTAACCTAATGGTTGAACAGTGAGACACCCAAAAGGAAAGACCAGACTCACCAATGCTAGCTGTGGCAAAGCAATCAGGCTTAACTTCAGGAGCGAGGAAGGCTATCAGGAAGGTACACGTATTCCCTAAACACACCACAAAAGAGTAGACCACAGTGAAATACTGAAGAAATATACATTTTATTTATAAGGACACACACACATTTTCTTTTTTTAAAGTTTTTATTTAAAAAATTGTTCACAGCTTTGCATGTCAGCAACGGCCAGGATCACATTAAATGAAATAAATTGTCCCCTCTCACTCGGCACCTCGGACAGTCCCCACCCCTCGATGAGTTGAATTTAAGCTGAAGGGCTGAGAACATAGAGGCTAGATGCCATACTTTCAACTAGAGGAGTTTGTGCTGAGTGTTAATCGAGACCCTCCAAGTATAATCACATAACCTCCTCAAACCTCATCCTCGATGTAAGCTCCAACAGCCTTTTTCCATCTAAGCATAGCCAGAGCCATATGCATGGGGAATTCAACTTGATAAGTTTATTTAAAGAGGAAACCATGTTTGTGCGGCCCAAGGCACAAATATATTTAAGAAGGGGAGATAGTTCTGGTTCTGCCGGGAAGGAGGGGCTCCACTTATGGAATGCCTCCCTCATCCTAATGTTCTGAAACACTGGGCGAAGATCCCTTCCCACGTGTCCCTGAATAAAGTCCTGGATACGAACAACCCTAATGATTACATATCACTTGAGTGCTGAATACCCAGTTACCCCCAGGTTTCCTTAATCCACCCATCACATGTCTGCTTCAGGTCCCCTATGCCCCACAGATTTATCTCCATTATAACGGATGGGCAATAGGGACCTTCTTGTGAATCCTACTCAATGCTTCTACCGTGCATCTAACTGTGTCGGACCATCACCTACAGGGGTCCAGTACCATGGGGGACAAGAATAGAGAGTGAAGGTGGAACGGCCTCTCCGTGGTCTGCTCAACCCTGACATGAGAATATGGTGGGGAGCCTGGCATCCAGTATGTTGCGAAATGAGCGTGAGCCGCTAGGTAATATAGTTCCACATTCGAAGCTATCATTCCTCCCTGCGTAAAGGGACGAGTCATGACCTCCCACCACACCCGTGTGCCCCAGGAATACCAGGCATGCTGTACCATCTGCGATCTCAGGCAGGTAAAGAAAGATCTGCCCGGTTAGAACGGACCATTCAGAAAATAGCACAGAAGTATAGGGAGTATGAGCATCTTGGCCAGGGAAATCCTGCTCCAGATGGATAGCGGGAATTGGCACAGCGTGCTCGACTTGCCCTCCAATGTCTGATTATTAAGGAGCAAGGAGGAGTGGTCCCTGTTGGCCATGATGCCTGGATATTTTACCCTAAGTGGTTTCCATCTGTAGTGCACCAGCTTGTCCAGTTTAGGAGTGCTGTCTGTTAGAGGGAAACGTATAGATTTGGACCAGTTAATCTTCAGCCCTAAATAGAGACAGGAATTGATGATCTTCCTTGTGAGAGCGGGAACATTTACCTTGGAGTGCTTGATATACAGGAGAATGTCATTTGCATAGAGGGAGATCAATTCCCTCTGTGCCCCCAGAGCTAATCCCCTATGGATATGTTGCCACCTGACCACAGGCTCCATCGCTATTGGGAACAACAATGGAGACAGGGAGCAGCCCTGCCTGGTGCCCCTGCCATGGCTGAATTTATCTGAGCAGTGGTCCAATGTAATCACCTTAGCGGAAGGGTCAGAGTATAGTAAACAATGCACCCCAGGAGATATCCCTTCATCCCCATTCTCTCCATCATAGCAAATAGGATGTCCCCAGACAGGGAGTCGAAGAGCTTCTCTCCATCCAAAAAGGCCACAACTGTATTGACCTTCAGGTGGACCTGCGACTAATCACAAACAGGTGCGGCAGATTGAAGGCAGTGGATCTGCCAAGAAGAAACCCAGTTTGGTGCCTATGTATCAATGGGGATATGTACTTCACTAAGCGGTTGGCAGTGACCTTGGCAAAGATCTTTCTGTCAAGATTGAGAAGAGAGGTGGCCCTGTAGGAGCTGCACTTGGTGGGGTCTTTATCGGGCTTCAACAGTAGTGAGGCAAGGTATTCATTCATGGAGTCAGGGATGTTAGGGAGAATTCTCAAAATGTGCTAATTTCCCTTACCTTTTGATTTTTTTACCTGGGAAGAGTGTGAGACTTTTTTCCCACTCTTCCATGTATTTTGTGTGTGTTTCACTTTTGTGTTCTTTGGGTATGGAGTATTAAAATAACTCCATAGCCATAATCTTTTTCTGTGTGTTACACAGCACCTTCAGTGCAGTGGAACAGAGGCGTCTTTCTGGCTCCCCAAGTTTTAAATACCTTCTCTGGGACTGACTACCATCTCCCAGAGCATGTAAAGTTAAATTGGCTTTGCTAGTCTTTTTAAATTTACTGACCCAGCACACACTATCTTCCTATAGAGTGCTGGAGGTGTTGCCTAGCTTCCCCTGAGTCAAAACACTCATGTAACAGTAAAATGTTACATTTTCCTACTTTAAATAGCTGGTGGTAGTGGTTTAGATCAACTAATGTGATTTTTCCCGACCGCTAACAGCGGTAGCTAAAAAGCGGGTCAGCCATGTTTTTCAAAATGGCGTCCCAGACCTATCTGTAAAAACAGACCCCGGTCATCTTTTTCCGCCATTTCTTTTAGGAAAGGTCCTTCTTGTGTTTGTCTCTCCGCGCCAAACCATGTTTGGTCCCTTTGTTCGTTGGCCTTTGGCGGGATTCAATGCTAAAGACCTCCTCTGGTGCCGGAGTGTCTGGGGTGGACAAGATGTGAGGGAGGTGCCCGAAACTCCCTGTGCTTAATCTCCTAGGAGACCTGAATGCACTCTGGTGTGATTGGCTGGCTGACTGTCCGGAAAGGACAGCCACTTTGCTGTGTGAGTGACAGCCAGGCTGGAATGAATGGGGGAAAACTGTTTAAAAGCAGGTCTCTGGGACTTGCAAAGCAGAGACGACCACTGGAACGAAAGAACCAAAGAGGAGCTGAAGGAAGAGGACTGCTGCAACTCCTGGACGACTGATGAAGCCCTGATGCAGGTCCGAATTGCCTGAAACTCCAATCCACAGAGAAGCCCTTCAAGGTTAACTTATTCCCTTGAGTTTGGTGGAAACAACCAACTCGTAAGCCACCTGGACACCGTCCCCATTTGGTCGAATTTTCATCAGAGTGCTGTTGAAAACCAGATAGCCAAAGGGAAGGAAACCAGTTTGTGGTCTTTAAGGCACTCACACCTTAAAGCAACGTCTTGCTAAAGCTTTTGGCCTCATGCCTGGGCAGTGCAGGAACCTCCCAATGTCCTCCTTCTTGTCTCCACGACTGAAGCTTAGGAACAGCGAGGTCTCCTCGAACTGCCAGGAACAACTGCCTCAGCTACAGCTCTTCTTCACTAATATGGTACTGTGCAAACGCGGTCCGGAAATCTTTTCTGCCATCGCTAAAGTTCGTGGTACTTTGCTCAACTTCGAAGGCTTGTCCTTTCCTAAACATTTGTCAAACTGTTCGGCTAGCCAAATTCTTCTAAACTCTGTGGCAAAGACTTAACCGTTACTACCAGAACTGTGCTATCCAATACAAAGACTCTGAACCATTGACATTGGCCCAGGCCTATTAGATGAATTGCTGGTTGTAGTATACTGAAACCCTTTGCCCTGCCTATGAATGCATGTGTGCTGTTGATTCAGATAACCTTGTTTTTACCCCTTTTTAAAGTATATGATGTGCCATTTTGCTCCCACTTCGCAGGAGAGCTAATCTTGTTAATTTTCTTGCCGGTTGTGTATCTGTGGTTTGTTAGTGTGTGATATTGAGCTGCTCTCTCTAGTGTAATGTTTTCAAACTGACTGTGTAAATAAATGTATATTCCTTTACCAAGAAACCTTGAGTAAGTGTTTGTTTGAATCACTGTATGTGTTGGTCCTTTTTGTAACGTGTTCTACTGCTCACTTAAACCCTTGAGATAAGTCTGGCTGCTCAGCTATCGCTACCACTTTACTGTGTAGTACAGGCTTGTACCAAAGGCGAAATTGTGCTTACATTTGTACTCCTAATTGCATGTAGTGTTCCCAAAGGGTACTGCATGTGATTCAGGCTAACACTGGTGTACAGCGGTGAGGATAAATATACTTGTTACACTTAGAGTGCTACTTATACCTTTGTTCAAATAATCCTCCCAAGGCTAAGCAACACTAGAAAAGCAATTGTTTTATCATGACTGAAATGGAAAGCTACAGACAGGAGACCCTATCCACTTTAACAGTTGATCAATTGAGAGATATGTGTAAAGCTAGGAGTCTCACTGTAAAAGGCAAAAAGGTTGAATTGATAGAAAAGTCGTTAGAATAACAAAGTCTGAGGAGTGGGTCTGAAGCCCCCACCCCTACACCAAATGTAGAAAATGTTGATGAGGGTGATAATGTTTCTGAGAGTAACTCAAATGTTATGGATGAGTTCGATGAGGAAGAAGAGTCTCCAAATGTAGGCCCTGTTTTAGCTCTACCTGCTCATAGGCCTCAACCTCTGACCACAGGGACCCCCGTAGGTCCAACATTAAGTCCTGAATTTGTCTCTTTAGAAAGAATGAGACTTGAGTTAGAATTTCAGAGAATCCAAGCTCAAACTGAAAGTAAACATCAAGAACTTAAACTCAGAGAGATGTAATTGAACCATGCACTAGAAATTAAACTGTTGTCGTTGAAACTGGTTTTCTCCCAGAGTCTTCTAGGTCTTCCAGTCCTAAAAGGCCTCACATGCCCAAAGATGCATTAAGTATGTATAAGGTTAAGCTTGATATTTTGGATTGGTTTGCTGCTTTTGAATATAACCATGGGATTCAAGACATTACAGGGAATCAGTTGATTCCTTGGCTTTTTTCTAAGCTACCCCTTGTTGCAACTGATGTGGTAATGGAGTTGGGGGATATAGACAGAAGGGAGTATGAAACTGTGAAGCTAGCTTTGAGAGCTAGATTTGGGAAGACCCCTTCTAAGTATCTTAAGAGGTTTAGAACCCTTAAAAAGCATAATGGTACCCGTTGGGCTACCTGGGTGACTGAATGTTTGAAAAACCTAGATGGATGGGTTAAGGGTTACAGAGTTAATACTTATGAAGGTATGAGAAATCTGTTTATGTTGGAGTCTATTTATGATGTCTGCTCCCCTGAGCTGAGACAGCATTTGGCTGACACTAAGGAAATTGATCCAAAGAAGTTAGCAAGGGCTGCTGACTTGTGGGTTGTCAACAGGGCTACTCACAAGGATTCTGGGTTAACTCAGAAGAAGGAGGAGGGAAAGCAGCACAAGAAAGACAACAAAGAGAATTATAATACTTCCACTCCAAAAGAGGGCCACAAACATAACAAGGGTAAGCCCTGGGGAACCAAATCAGGCTAGTGTACCTCCTGGTGCCAAACCAGAAGGAGATCAGAACAAACCCCCATTCATAAAGACATTTGGAAAATGTTATGCTTGTGGGTCAACTGACCATGTGAAAGGGAATCCCAGATGTAAGGGTAAACCTTCAAGCATCCACACATTCTAATTAGCCTTCCCCCCTGAGGAGGATGAAGTACCAATAGCAAGTAGAAACTGTCACTTACTGGCTGAGGAACCCATGAAAGTCTCAGTCAGTGTAACTTTAGTATCCCTGGGTCTGTGGGAACAATATAACTTAGATGTGAATAACTCTATTCCAGACAATACTAAAGAGTATTACATAGACAGTGTTCTTGTGAATGGTCAGGAGACCCCTGCCATCAGAGACACTTGGGCCAGCATAACTGTAGTTGATGAAACATTTTTCAAGGTTGAGGATGTTGCTAAGGCACCCAAGTTCCTATTAAGCTTGGTGGAGGTCCTGTCCAAATGCTTCCACAGTTACCAGCTCTCATCCAGTGCAATGCCATGACTGTCAAGATACCTGTAAGTGTGCATAGTGAAGTACCTGGGAGAGTCCTGTTGGGGAATGACTTAAAAACTCTTGGAGTTGTATCAATCACCCCCAGGCCTCCCAGCAAACGGAAACAGGAGCAGACTGGGAATGCCAGAGAGAGTACCCTAAGGGGCTCTCAAGAGGAGATTACAGAGGAAAATATAACTCATAGTCCACAGGACTTACTGGCTGCAATTTCGAAAAAGAAAGAGGAAAAGGGCAAACCTAAAACCTCCTGAAAGAAACCAGCCAGCACTCCTATGCTACCAACAAGGACATCCCCGAGAGGACTGTCCAAAGTCACACCTGTGACTACTCCAACAGCTGAAGTTGAGTGTGGGGAACAACCTTGTGTGGTTGAATCAGCTGCTGAGGAATCAGAGCTGGAAGAGGACCTTGCTCCTGTTAGAGATCTGGATCCTGCAGACCATCCTGAGCTGCAGTCTTTACTGGCAGAAGGTGGACCCTGTAGGGCAGACTTCAGCAGAGGTCAAAGTGAGTGTCCTACTCTTGAAGGTCTTCGCCAACAGGCAGCTTCCCAGCTGGATGGGCAAGAGCCAGGGAAGCATAGGTTGTCCTGGGAAGATGGCCTATTCTACAGTGAACCGACTGAGTCTATCCCAGGGGACTACAGAAGACTTGTAGTGCCTCTTGAAAGCAGACTCCAGTCCTTACAGTTAGCCCATGAGATACCTTTGGCTGGTCACTTAAGGTTTAAGAAGACCAAGGAAAGGCTCTCTTTATATGCAGATAAGTACTGTTGGAGCTGTCACACTTGCCAAACCTCTGGCAAGAGTGGAGCCAAGAATGTGGCACCCTTGGTGCCTCTCCCAGTGGTGTGAGTTCCTTTTGAGAGGGTAGGAATCGACATTGTTTGTCCCTTAGATCCTCCCACATCTTCAGGAAACATGTTTACCTGGTTGTAGTAGACCATACTACTAGGTATCCTGAAGCAATACCTATGATGACTGTTACAGCTCAGGCTGTGGCTAAGGCCCAACTTGGTATTTTTACCAGGGTAGGTTTTCCTAAGGAAGCTATCTCTGGCAGGGGATCCAATGTTATGTCCCACTATAGGCAGGCCATGTGGAAAAACTGTAGAGTAACTTACAAGTTCTCAACTGCCTATCATCCTCAGACAAATGGATTGGTAGAGAGATTCAACTGTACAATGAAGAGCATGGTAGGTGCTTTAGAGGAACCCCTTATAAACTTCGGCCGATGGCCATGCATCCAAGACTCTAGGCCCTGGCCACAACCACTGTAGCATGTGACACCCATGGCGGCGTACTAATGAATATAATAATAGCCATCGGGAAAAGTAATGCAATCACGGCATGTTGTCAATTTCAATGTTGCCTACCACTACGCATGTGCTTTGAACAGTTACAAGTTTCCTGTCCACTGCATGGACTGAAGTGCTATCGTTATTACACCCCTCATTTTCTGTGCGTACAAGCTGTCCATGGAAAGTACATCATGAAGACCGACCCCCAGAACAAATGCATTGATCACCCATGTCTTACTGTCTGAACCTTTCCCAATGGTCTGAGATACAGCAAAAGAGTTTTATAAATAGAGCATATGTACGCTGGTTGTTGCTCCGCATTCGGCGGATCCAAGATGTCGGGCGCATCCAAACAATCTGACGCAGAACACGTCTCACAGCAGCCAATGGGCAGAGACGTCGCGTGCCCGCGGTCATGACGCCAGCCCCTTAGCCAATCGGTATCTTGTCCGTGGACCGAACAGGGAAGTGTGACCACAAAGCGGACATAGATATCACTAATTTTTTCAGACCTACTTTTTGATAATTTTAAAGAAAAGTACTGCACGGACGGTCACCATATTTACAAAAGCACGCTTTCTGGACCAAGCCCCTGTACCTGCTGCAAATTTTGTGAAAATCCATCCAGCGGTTTCAACTGTAGACGTGCACAAAGTTTTTCCCCCATTCAGTCTATGGGAAAAAAAGACGTTTTGGGACCCCCCCCTATAACTTTTGCCCCACTGGACCAAACATCTCCAAACTTTGCAAAGAAATTCAGAGTGGCCCATATACTTTGTTTGCAAGGTTTGGCGAGGATTCATCCAGGGGGAGCAAAGTTATAAGCCGCCCAAAAAGTGCTCTTCCTATGGAAACAGCAACTTAACCATAACTACACGGCCCCTACTGTGGCCGTGTAATAATGACTATGTCCCATTACGCTGCTTCATGACGCAAGATGGAGATAGCACAACTGAGTTTATTTTGTGTCATATTGTCAAGCTGATTGGCCCGAGAGGACCGCGTACCTGTAGTCTTGGTGGTTGGTCTCGCAGAGGTCGCCAGTCTGGAGTCCAGGAACTGATGAGATAGCGGCACGAGGAATCAGCCTCTCCACCACCCAAATGAGGAACTGGGTGAAGGATGGACCAACCCCCAATGTCACAAAGGCACTCTCCCAGGTAAGCGTGACAAGAGGATGTAGGCTCAGATGGAGGGAACCATAGTCCAGGTAGAGCTTGTTGTCCAGACCATGAATCTTCCAAGAACCTCAGTGCAGCGACAGTTGATAGATAGACCAGTGTAGCAGAAAGGTATTCGTAGTAGGCAAAGGAGCTTGGCTGGTGCAGATAGTTCCAATGGTACACAGGATGAGATTCGGAGTCAGGCAAGACAGGAAAGAGTGAGGACAGTTGGAACTAGTAGTCTGGCCAATTAGAGAACTGTAGGAACGTGCCCAAGATGGAGCAGGGGGAATGCAGGCTAGTGTGGGATAAGTCCCCTCTACACAATGATGACTCAGGACAGAACTCCGGAATGGGCTGAGGGAAGACTGACCCAGGGCAAAACCTAGGTAGTAGCTGGAGGCTGGCTGGCCCAGGGCCGAACCCAGGTGAGGATTGAAGGCAGGCAGGCCCAGGACAGGACCCGGATAAGAACTGGAGTCAGGCTGGCCCAGGGCAGGCCACAGGTAAGGACTGGAGGCAGGCAGGCCCAGGACAGGCCACAGGTAAGGCTGGAGGCAGGCAGGCCCAGGACAGGCCACAGGTAAGGCTGGAGGCAGGTAGGCCCAGGACAGGCCACAGGTAAGGCTGGGCAGGAACAACGAGGAAAGCGAAGCAAACCGCGTTGAGACGCGGGCAGCTTTGACTAGCGGCCTCTTTTATGGGCCGCCGGCGCCCGAGAGGCCTGGAACGCAAACCGTTCCGTTTCCGGGCGCCGGCGAACCCAGAACGAGGCTTGGAAGGCAAGCCCCCACGGCGCATGCGCGGAACCGAGAGAGAGGACCTCCGCGCATGCGCCGAAGGCCGCCGGCCCTGTAATCCGTTGCTCCCCTCCCGGCGAGTCCCCAGACGCGAACGCGCGGGTAGACTCGCCAGGAGGAAATGGGAGCGGCAGACCCCAGTCTCCCGCGTGACATGACACTATGCCCCCTCCCAGGAAGACCCGGGGCCCCAGGCTTCCAGGGAAACCGTACGTAGAACTCACGTATCAGCCGGGGAGCATGCACGTGCTGGCGCGGTTCCCAGGTACGATCACAGGCCGGGTACCCCTTCCAGTCAACCAAATAGTGGAGCACCCCTCTACGGTACCGGGCATCACAGATCTCGTGTACCTCAAACTCAGGGCCCCCCTGTACCAAAACAGAGGCCGGACGAGGAGAGGTGCGGCCATAATCATCGACCACATAGGGTTTTAACAGGGACACGTGAAAAACGGGATGTACACGCCAGGAAGAGGGTAGGTGAAGACGGAAGGCTACAGAGGACAACCGTTTGGTGATAACAAAGGGTCCCAAATATCGAGGGGCCAGTTTGACGGGCAGATTGCGGAGAGGCAGGTTCTTTGAGGACAACCACACCTTGTCGCCCTCCTGGAAATTAGGTTCTGCACTCCTCTTCCTGTCTGCCTGTCTCTTCATCCGATCCTTGGCTTCACTTAAGATCTTGTGTGCAAGTTCTTGCTGTTCCCGGATGTGTAAGACCAGACCATCAGCAGAGGGAACAGTACTAGACGGAACTGGTTGAAAAGGCATTAACCGAGGATGTAGACCAGTGGAACAGAAGAATGGGCTGACTCCAATGGAGGCATGAACAGTGTTGTTGTAGGATACTTCGGCCAGATCTAGCCCACCTTTCCAATTAGACTGTGTGGCATTGGCAAAACAGCGGAGGTACCCCTCCAAAGTCTGATTGGTCCTTTCGGTTAGCCCATTTGTCTGTGGGTGATAGCCTGAGCTTAGAGCTCTATGTATTCCCAGATGACCACACACCTGTCTCCAAAATGATGAAAGGAACTGGGTACCTCTATCCGATATGATTTTCTCCGGTAGGCCGTGCAACCGGTAGATGTCGTGCAGAAACGCTGAAGCCATTTGAGTAGCTGTAGGGATTTTCCGGAATGGGATGAAATGGGCCAGTTTGGTGAAGCTGTCCACAACCACCATTATACAGGTGTACCCTTCAGATGGAGGCAAATCCACAATGAAATCGGTGGCGATGGTATGCCATGGATAGGGAGCCACTTCGGTGGGCATTAACAAACCCAATGGTCGTCTTCTGGGAACCTTGCACTGGGCACATATTGGACAGCTGTCAATGTACTTCTGGACCTCGGTCGCCCAACCAGGCCACCAGAACTGTCGGGATATCAACTCTCGAGTGGCTCTGACCCCGCGATGTCCTCCTATGGGTGAATCATGGAATCCGTGTAGAATGCCCCTTCTAATGGCTCCTCTGGGTATGTAGAGTCTTCTTTGAAAAAACAACAGTCCGTCTCGTTCTGATACTAGTTGCCGACTAAGAAGGGACGTTCTTTCTGGATCCGACCGAGTGGCTTCCGCGATGGACTTAAGGTGAGAGGACAAGGCCAGCAGAAAATGGCGAGGAGAAATCAGTGGCTGTTCTGGACAGGGCGTCCCATCTACGTTTTCCAGGGACCTGGAAAGCGCATCCGCTTTCGTATTGGAGGTTCCCGGGATATAAGTAACATGGAACTCAAACGGAGAGAAGAAGAAGGCCCACCGGGCTTGACGAGGAGTCCGACATTGCAGAGAGCGAAGATATTGCAGATTGCGATGGTCTGTCCGCACCTCCACAGAAAAGCGTGCTCCGAGGAGAAAATGTCTCCATTCCTCGAATGCGGTCTTGATGGCTAACAGTTCCCTTTCAATCACCGCGTAGTTTCGTTCGCTGGGACTCAACTTGCGAGAATAATAGGCTACTGGATGTTCTACCAACGTGATAGGATCTTTCTGAAGAAGGACTGCCCCTACAGCAAAGCTGGAAGCATCGGCCTCCACTATGTAAGGCAACTCTTCCTGGGGATGGCGCAGGATCGGGGCAGCCATAAAGGCCGACTTCAATACGTCGAAAGCCCGGGAAGCCACGAGATCCCATTCGAACGTGATCTTGCTGCTGGTTAGCCTGGTGAGGGGCGCCGAGATCTGTGAGAACTGTGGGATAAAGCGCCTGTAAAAGTTTGCGAATCCCAGGAAGCGTTGGAGAGCCTTGATATCGTGTGGATGTCTCCATTCTTGTATGGCTCGCACCTTCTTGGGATCCATCCCAATGCCTTCTTGATTGATAACAAATCCCAAGAATTCAATGCTGGGTTGGTGAAAGCTACATTTCTCCGCTTTGGCGAACAGGTTATTGACGGACAGCCGATGAAGGACCTCACGAACATGTTCCACATGCTCGTCTAAGGATTTAGAGAATATCAATATGTCGTCCAGATAAACCCAAACGGATAACCCTAACAGGTCACCAAAGATGTAGTCCATGAATCGTTGAAAAACAGCGGGAGCATTACATAGGCCGAAAGGCATAACCCTGTATTCAAAATGCCCAAAAGATGTCTTGAAAGCTGTCTTCCACTCGTCCCCACTCCTGATGCGCACCAAATGATAAGCTCCGCGGAGGTCCAATTTGGAGAAGATTCGCGCAGTATGCAGGGTTTCAAGGATGCTGCGAATTAAGGGTAAAGGATACCGGTCCTTGGCTGTTATGTCATTCAACTGCCGGTAGTCGACACAGGGTCTCAATGTACCTTCTTTTTTCTTTACAAAAAACAGGGGGAATCCTGCAGGCGATTTCGATGGCACAATGTACCCCTTTTCTAGACTGTCCGACAAATACTCCTGAAGAACTAGCTTCTCGTCACGTGTCAAAGCATATAGTTTCCCATGGGGAATAACGTGGTCCGGTAGCAGGTCAATGGAGCAATCAAAAGAACGGTGTGGAGGAAGGGGTATGTTGCCAGGTTCAGAAAACACATGTTTGAATTCGGAATATTCCTGTGGGACCAGAGACGTGGAACATAGATGAACCCCATTGCTGTCCGTTATTAGAGAAGTCGAGACGGTCCTGGTGGGAACGGGTAGCTTGCATTCTTGAGCACACCGTTCGGATGAAAAGGTCAAGGTCTGGGTTCTCCAGTCTATCAAAGGATTGTGGTGTTGCAACCAAGGTAATCCCAAAACCATCTTGTAGTTCGGTGACTTGATAACATCAAAGGCTAGTTCCTCGTAATGATCAGCAATCAGAAGGGCCAGTCCAACTGTGAACTGACTAACGGGTCCAGAAGACAAGGGAGTACCATCAATAAGCTCCACCGACAGAGGCGTGTGTCTGGAAACGAGTGGTATCTTATGTCTGGTGACGAACGTTTCGTCGATGTAATTGCCGGAAGCCCCACAGTCCAGTAGACCGGATACTTCCAGGTTCTTGTCTGGTAGTTTAATTCGGACCTTCAGGGTCTGTAGTACCGCTGGTTGCATGGGCAGACGTATAGAACAAATAACAGAAGGGTCTGAGGAAGGAATGGGACCTGTCGTTGCCCTTCCTGTATACGACAGGTCTCCTAGTTTCCCGACTTCTTCTTCTGCGGACGCAAAGGACACGTACCCAAATAATGTCCAGCTGCTCCACAGTAAAGACACAAACGCAAAGACCTCCTTCGTTTCTTCTCTTCTTCCGTCAAAGGTCCCCTCATGGCTCCTACTTGCATGGGCTCAGGTCCGGACTCGGTCGACCCAAACGAACCAGCAGGTGTGTTGGTTGTCCGGGGACCGCTTCTGTCAAGCCGACGTCTCTCAGCCTTTCGTTCGGCTAGCCTTTGGTCAATACGGAGTACTTGATCGATCAAGAGTTGAAGGCTCTCTGGTTCAGGGATGTGAAGTAACTCATCCTTGTACTCCTCTCTCAGGCCTCGACGAAACAGTGTCTTCTGTGTAATTTCGGGCCACTGGGAGTCAGTAGCCAAAAGTCGGAAACGGCTGATGTAGGTGATGACGTCATTGCTTCCCTGTTTGTAGTCCATCAATTGATTCTGTGCAACGGAGGCCAGGTTCGGCGTCTGAAATACCTCAAGAAAGGCCTTTTCAAAGGCAGCAAAGTCATTCATAATAGGACTGTTCGTAACCACAAACGGAGTTGCCCAAGCTAATGCGTTCCCAGTTAGGTTCCCCAAGATGTAACCAATCTTGGCCCTATCAGTGTTGAAGTAGGTAGACCTGAAGAGAAAGTGTATTCTGCAGTGGTTACAAAACTCCGCCACCCGTCTAGGGTCTCCGTCGAATTTGATGGGTGTTGTATGAGCCAATGATCCCTCTCCTTGAGAGGTACTAGGTGCTCCTTGCGTTATCATTTGTCGTAATGTTTGATTCTCCTGACGCAGGGCGGTCATCTCGGCCCTGAGCGCTAGCAACTCGTTCCTCATGTCCTGCGATTCATCCATCTCTGAATCAGGAGGAAGGCGTCTCAATCTGTCAAGCTGATTGGCCCGAGAGGACCGCGTACCTGTAGTCTTGGTGGTTGGTCTCGCAGAGGTCGCCAGTCTGGAGTCCAGGAACTGATGAGATAGCGGCACGAGGAATCAGCCTCTCCACCACCCAAATGAGGAACTGGGTGAAGGATGGACCAACCCCCAATGTCACAAAGGCACTCTCCCAGGTAAGCGTGACAAGAGGATGTAGGCTCAGATGGAGGGAACCATAGTCCAGGTAGAGCTTGTTGTCCAGACCATGAATCTTCCAAGAACCTCAGTGCAGCGACAGTTGATAGATAGACCAGTGTAGCAGAAAGGTATTCGTAGTAGGCAAAGGAGCTTGGCTGGTGCAGATAGTTCCAATGGTACACAGGATGAGATTCGGAGTCAGGCAAGACAGGAAAGAGTGAGGACAGTTGGAACTAGTAGTCTGGCCAATTAGAGAACTGTAGGAACGTGCCCAAGATGGAGCAGGGGGAATGCAGGCTAGTGTGGGATAAGTCCCCTCTACACAATGATGACTCAGGACAGAACTCCGGAATGGGCTGAGGGAAGACTGACCCAGGGCAAAACCTAGGTAGTAGCTGGAGGCTGGCTGGCCCAGGGCCGAACCCAGGTGAGGATTGAAGGCAGGCAGGCCCAGGACAGGACCCGGATAAGAACTGGAGTCAGGCTGGCCCAGGGCAGGCCACAGGTAAGGACTGGAGGCAGGCAGGCCCAGGACAGGCCACAGGTAAGGCTGGAGGCAGGCAGGCCCAGGACAGGCCACAGGTAAGGCTGGAGGCAGGTAGGCCCAGGACAGGCCACAGGTAAGGCTGGGCAGGAACAACGAGGAAAGCGAAGCAAACCGCGTTGAGACGCGGGCAGCTTTGACTAGCGGCCTCTTTTATGGGCCGCCGGCGCCCGAGAGGCCTGGAACGCAAACCGTTCCGTTTCCGGGCGCCGGCGAACCCAGAACGAGGCTTGGAAGGCAAGCCCCCACGGCGCATGCGCGGAACCGAGAGAGAGGACCTCCGCGCATGCGCCGAAGGCCGCCGGCCCTGTAATCCGTTGCTCCCCTCCCGGCGAGTCCCCAGACGCGAACGCGCGGGTAGACTCGCCAGGAGGAAATGGGAGCGGCAGACCCCAGTCTCCCGCGTGACATGACACATATGAATTTAAGCCAATACTGGGAAATCGGTACGTATATTAAACTTTAAAAATGTTGAAAATGCGAGATAGTTATAGAATACACAAGTCTCAAATAATTCATATTCATGAGCACCATTTAAGCCAGACTCCATAGAACAACTTTAATACACAATCATTAAACTCAATAGTTTGGGACCAATGTATACCTAACAGATTACTGACATGGCACTCGGGACCCAAAATATGGCGCCCGAAATGCCGTGGAACGTCAATCGAAGAAGGACTAGCCCTGCCATGGCAACTCTAGCACACAGAAGAATATTGAAAAACACACCGCATCCAAAGCACAACATTGCTCACGCTTGAAGACTACACAGTGACTTTGCAGGTAGGCCCTTACTCGCGACCCCAGGCAATTGAACATCTTTGGGAATGTGACAGCACACTTGACACGCAAAACTGCTCCATTTTGGTACCGATTGTGTAATTGCAATCGGAACGCTCGGAGACAACATTTTTTGTTTCATTTTCAGCAGTATAGTGAGCATACCGTACCGGAATGCCTTACTTCATTATCCCTTGCATGCATAAAGGAAACTTTAGTACATATAGCAAAACGGCGAATATGGGAGCGCAAGTACTGTTAAATAGTGCGCTTTTCCCTCACTCTCCCTGTTTTTGAAGTAATATGGCCACTAATAGACAAAAAGGACACAAACGAATAGACACCTAGAGCCATGTCACTCAGTAATTTAAAGTGCATGGATGGAAGACTGGTCCAAATACCGATGATTTTAGTATATTTTCACGAACTTTCAGCTAAGGGAAATTGCTGTTTTTAGCTCAATGATCTAGCTCAATGTTAAATGATACTATGTTGCTTCCTAGGAGGGATTTAACCCTTAACAACCGTGCAACCTACCTGCATGACCACAGACAATATAACCAGAAATACAAGCAGACAATGGTAACAAACCCATTTACTTGTATTTAAGTGACACTATGAGATGACCTTTTGGAGGAAACATAGAACACACTAACGTGTACCCACTGGTATGTTCTCTCTTTTTCACCTTTTTCCGTTTTCGTGACTCTTTTTCATTTCCTAAACATCCACCCCACTCCCCCATCCCATTCTCTGTGGTAACTAATTGCCAATTTGGAATCATTGTTTTTGTGAATGTTTTTCTTTTTATTGTGTTACACGTGACTTTGTAGTTAATGGTTGAAACAACAAAACCTTCAATGTATTTTGTAACAGCCCTGATTGAAAAAGGCATAGCAATTACCGAAACACACGTCTCAAACAAGGGCTACCATGTTATATTAAAACTTAACAACTACTCCAGCATTTTTTCTTGCTACAGTGGCCCTGCCAATATCTGAAGAAGGTTGCTTATCTTACATATTATAACGGAGCAAGGGGAAAACTCTGTATGTTCACGGGCATGCAACGCATTTTCAAAATTGGGCGCAGGGCACCTTAGGTTGATATCCCAAGACCCCACTTTTGGAGAAAACATATATGTATTATATAGCATGTGTTTAGGTGAAAAATGTACCTGACATGCATAGTACATCTTCGGTGCGCTGCAGTGCCACAGGCATGGTGTCCAGAGGTTCGGGCCAGCGATAGAGAATGCTCTGCCTCCCACTAGTTCTCTTGGGTAACTAGGTATCTTCAATAATATTGTGTCAGTAGATCCAAGCAAACACCCCGGACAGTGGCGTTGAATTTTGTCCTGAAGGCCTAGACAACCCTTCCCACTCATGGCCCGGTGAATGATGCACAGGGTCTTAAATTGAATTTGTGCTGGAACAGGCAGCCAATGCAGTGACATGATGGCCAAAGGGAATACCCCTGACCAGGCGTACAGCCACATTTTGTAGGACCTCCAAGCAATGGATAAGATAAGCAGGTTGGGAGAGATAGATGGCATAACAATAGTCGATACTGCCATTAAGATAGGTTGCTACTACTTGAGCATGGAGGTCCTCAGGGATGAAAGGCAGGACCTTCCTGAGCTGCTTCAGTTTAAGGATGCCCATACCACAGATGGTGCTAATCTGGATCTCCATATTTAATGATGATGATATTTTATCCCCAGATTCCTGACCACCCCCGCCGGAACCTGCAAGGGGCCAAGCGACAGATGCCAGAAATCTGAGGTCCAGCTTTCTGAATCCCCGGCACGACCAAAATCAAAACTTAAAGAGCAACAGGGACAAGGCTGAACCCTGTGGGACCCCACACGTCAGCACTGAAGCGGGTGACCTGTAAGGGGCAAGAGAAACCAATTGAGCACGGGATGTCAAAAAAGCACAGAACCATTCCAGGATCAGCACAGTCATACCTTCACGCCTGAATATGAGAAGCCTGTGATCGACGGTGTCAAAGGCGGCAGACAGGTCCAATAAAATTAGCCCTACCGTACCGCCCATATCCTTGATTATAGTGAGATCATCCAATGCTGCCATTAGGATGTTCTCTGTCCCCATCAGTGGGCTGAAACCCATTTGACATGGGTCTTGAACGTCATGACCCTCCAGAAACAATCTTAACTGGGGAGTAACAACTGCTTCCATCACCTGCATTAGAAATAGAAATGGCAGTAAAGAAACTGGACGGGAGTTTGAAAAAACTGAGGCGTCCAATGACGTTTTCTTTAATAGCAGAATCACTAAGGCCTTCTTCAAAATGGCTGGAATCTGTCCAAAAGCGAGCAAGGAATTAATCACTTCTGCAATTACCTCACAAAGGCTCATAGGCACACTTTTGAACATATGCAAAGGAATGTCATCCAAAGCTGATGCAGACTTCAGACCTGCCACCAGCTGACAAATGTGTAGAGTATTAGTGGGTTCAAAAAAAGAGAAAGATTGGGCAACAGGATTATTGAGTAATATTTTGATTACATTCTTTTACGAGATTCTTCAATTACTAGTGCTTCTCATGGCCCGTTGCTCCCAGCAGGACTTTTTCCTCATTTTGAGCCCCACCGCCACGTGCATGCTACCAGAAGCATACTGCTAGAAGCAGATGGCTGTCACATAGGCCAGTATCTGTTTGATTTAACACGTTACCCAGGCAACCACTGCAGTCAACCGATTGGCTGCCCGAACCTCCTTTAACCAATCCGGAGGATCGGCAGGCATAAGCCGGACCTACAGCGAACGCCCTCTGCAAAGGCTCCTGTCCCGGGTGAAACACCAAATCATTTAGGTAAATTACATTTTGCCTCAGTCCCTCCTTGTGTTATCCCTTGTCTGCATACTGCCTTGCCTGAGACCCACAGTTCCCACAAGCTCCAAACCATTGTCTATAGATCTTAAGCCAGTGCTCTCCACTCGTCCATCCTTGATATGAACTTCACCCAACTAGTCAACTCACCTACCCATGCCAAGGGAATGGATACTGACACTAAGCATCTGCCTATCAACCGATTCCATCACGGCAATTAATTGGTCTGACCACTACTTAATTTGCTTTAAATTAATGATACAAAACAAACTTATCTCCCATCTTACCACACTTTGTCCTATCGAAATAAGAAATACCTGTATTCTCACAGTAGATAGCCTCACTGCTGTCCTGATGGAGGCCCTTATGACCCACTCCCCGTCCAATATCAATCCCACCTGTCTTGCTGCTGCTTATCACAACTGCCTCAAGACCACTATTAACATATTGGCCCCACTTACAACTAAAACACCCCGTTTGGCCAAACGCTCCAATTTCTGGTTCAACGAGGAATTGGCAGCACTTCGGCGCAACAAAAGAGTTCTGGAACACCTACATAAAATGACCCAATCTTCCGACTCGGCCAAGTCCTTTCTGGAAGCCAACAAACTTTACAAGCCACTATCATAGCTCACAAACCTAATGCCCGGAACACCAGTATAAACAATGCTTCCTCTAAATATGCAGAACTTTTCACCATTCTTAGAGAATTTGAAGACCCTGTCCCCTCGACTACCCCATTAACTCTAGTAAAGCCTGGTGTACTACTATACAGAATGAACTTGCTTCCAAAATATGTATGCTCCAAGATAAAATCCAAACCAAGAGACGTTTGCTGGCCAGAAAAATCTCACCTCCCCCACTCCGGGATAGAGACTGTGAAAAGATAGTCACGCAATTCAAATTCTCCATGGTTACCCAAGACCAGGTTCTGGACACCATCTCCACGTTAAAACCATCCAACTGCAAAGAGGACTGTTTCCCCGCCCATTTAGTTAAACGCTGCACACCCACGCTTACACCCATCTTTACTAATTTCGTCAATTCCTCATTCTTCACCAATGTGGTCCCTGCTAGTATTAAAGAAGCGGATACTCCACTCCTCAAAAAACCCTCTCTGGACCCTACTGTGCCTACGAACTACCGCTGAATAACCACAGTTCCCTTTCTGCTAAAAATAATAGATAAAATAGCTTACTCACCAATACAAAACCATCCTGAACAGAACCATCTCCTAGGAGCCAGGCAATCTGGCTTCTGGCCCAATCATACGGAAACAGCATTACTGGATCTCAAAATCCAGATGGACTGCATAAGAGACTCTGGTAATCTGTGTATCCTACTCCTACTAGACCTGTCAGCCGCGTTTGACTTGGTGGACCATGACAAACTATGTAATACCCTATCAGAAAACTTCAATTTCTCGCAAGAAGCCACCCTCTGGGTAAAATTGTTCATTGCAGAATGCACCTCAAGAGCAAACATTTGAAAGGAAGCTGCAGATCCCATACCAGTCCCCTTAGGGGTACCGCAAAGCTCATGCCTCCCTCCTACCCATTATAACACTTACACAAAACTGTTATTCTCAGCCCTTGATGCTATGGGTGTTATCTACACAAATTTCATGGATGGCACCCAGATACTCATCCCCATCATTGGCAACCACGAACAAGACTCAATCACTATAAACAAGCTATCCGCCATAATCCAAAATTGGATGGCCACAAAACAGCCTGTGCCTCAACGATGGAAAGACAGAGATCCTCATTGTGGGCTCCCCTGGTAAAATAAAATCTCTTCATTCTGACTATTCATCCATCACTATTAATGGAACAGCCATCCCAGTCTTCAAGCAGGTCAAAATCTGGGTGTCCACTTAGATGCCCACTTAACAATGACTAAACATATTAATGCTCTCTCACCAGCCACCTCCTACACATCTAAACTCATTGCAGTAAGCCGACAATTTCTGATCCGCAAAATTGGATCACACTTGCTCGTGCACGTATTTTGTCCAAATGAGATTACTACAACATTCTATTGATAGACATCTCAAATACAAATTGGATAAACTTCAACTGTTGCAAAATAAAGATCTGTGAGCAGCCCTTGGCCTAAAACATCTGACCACATCTTCATCACCAGGAGAGAAGTTCACTGGCTTCCTGTTAAAGCCAGAATGATCTTTAAAACACTATGCGTCACCCACAAATGTCTTGCCAAGAAGGCTCCCACTTACCTTATCAATTGCATCACCCAACACAAGGCCACTAGAATGCTGAGATCCCACACTAGTACCCAACTATTTGTCCCACGATTTAAGAGCTCCAGGGCAGGGGGGAGTAGCTTTCCAGTAGTGGCATCTAAAATATGGAATGCCCTCCCCTCCCATACTATAAATCAGCCTTCCCATCAGCGTTTCAAGAAGATGATTGAAATGGGGCTCTTCAACAAATTCTAATCTGCCGCAGGTCCTTCTCCTTACTCAGTCACACACCTCCTGGCTACTGTCTGATTCTACTGTCCTGGAACTGTATACCTGTTTTTTACATGTACCTTAACTTGTATGTGATGTTACTATATTTCGTACTGTAACCAGATAATCAAGACTTCTGTAACCTACGCTGTGATACCCCTGGGTTTGGGCGTATAACAAATGCAATAAATAAATTAAATAAAAAATAAATAATAGCTGTTTGGAGAGGACCAGAGATGGGTTATCACTCTGGTGTTTCTAGATGTCAGTCCTGATGGTCACGATTTTATTCATGAAAAAGTGGGACAGATTGTTACACAGTGCCTGTGACCCCAGGGGTGTGGGGGCTGTACCAGGATTAGAGAGTTCTTTCACGATGTCAAAATGTTGTTTAGGTGCATTAGCTGCAGATTGAATAGAGGCCAAAAAGTATGCCATTTTAGCCATTTTAAGGGTTTTGTGGTACAAAGCACGCTGTTTTTATTTACTTTTCCTGTAAGAGCAGATTAGTAGGCGTCACTCTGCAGAGAATCACGGATCTGGCCTGGTAATCTAACAAAATGGAGCTAGTTAATTTGCTGCTGCAGTGCATGCAGTGGCAAGCCTGACAATGGCAGAAGGCACAGGAAAAGGTCCATCTCCTGCCGCCTGATAAAAGGAAATAATCTGGGTGGTCAGGTTGATTGGTTCAACTGTCCTCCAGTTTATTTGGTATATTTTTGCAGGATGATTTACCTGTTCAGAGTTTCCCAAAATATGAAACTCGAAAAGAACCACACAGAGATCCGACCATGTCAGTGAATGGCAGGGGAAAACCTCCAATTGTCCGGGTGCACAAATAAGATCCTGTGTGTGCCCTTTCACATGCTAGTGCCCAACACTTGTTGCTTCAGTAGCACATTATTCATGCCAGCTAATAAGGAGGTAACTATCAAACTTGATTCATCCTCAGCCCAGAGGTTAAAATCCCCTAACACACACACACACATTTTTGTGATGCAAAACCAATTCAGAAATATCATTAAGAAAGGCTTTTGCAAAGATTGTCAGACTAAAAGAAGGGGGGCGTTACGCCAGAAGAAAGCGACATACTAGTGAAGCATTGATTATAATCCTAACAAGCATACATTCGATCTCTGCATCTGCAGACACAGGCAATAGTGAGCATGCATAACCAGCCCTATATATCAAAGTTACCCGTACGCCCGGGTGCAGCGAGTCTCTATCCGCATGGAGAACAGTGTAGCCTGGAGGAAGAGCCTGCACTAAATCTGGACTGGACAATGAGGAAAGCCACATCTCCATGTTTTTTAAAGATATATAATGGGTGAAATTCCTGGGGTAATCCATTCATTAATTGTTTCAGGAAATGCTACAAGATACATGTTTTGATGCAGTCATATAAAGGTTATTTTGACAATGCATGTTGGTGTCAAAAGTACATAGTTGTGTGGTTTATAGTCCACTAATTCATTTTGCCACAGTCAAGAATGGCTCAGGTGTGTGGAATGGTTCTCCCCTCCACCCTCCTCAGTGGAATCTGGGAACTACGACTTAAAACTAGGGCTGTACCGAATAGCATATTTAGTATTTGGCCGAATACCGAATAGTTTGTCAGCTATTCGGCCGAAGCAGAATATGAAGCCGAATAGTTGCTTTATTTAATAAATCATGTTCCAAACTTCATTAGATACTTTTATTTCTCTTCATTGTAATTAATGTAGCATCTTTATTTAAAGCATAAAAGCCAGAAATAAAGCAGACTTAACCAAAATGAAGGGACAAAATGTACAGAAAATTGTTGCATATTCAGTGTCAGTTAAAGTGGGAGGCTTCACAAATGCAAAAGGACTGCCTTTGTGAATCAGATGGATTGCATTCTCTATCCAGTTGCAAAGTCGATGCGGTCGAGTTTAAAAACTTCTTTGCAGCTCCCATAGAAATGTATAAAATGGTTAATGTTGGCTCATGCAGGACGCAAGTCGAGAGGAAATCAACAGGCCGATTCATGGAATAATTAGCGCGGCGCAAGTGGGCAAAAACGTGCGAATCGCAGTGGAATAGCGAAAATCGCAGTGCAAGTGCGAAAATCGCACGAAAAGCAGCGCACGTCGATTCATGGAAGGCCGTGCGCGAGAAAACCAGCGGATGTGCGATATAAAAGTGCGCGGCGCACGTTGGCGCACAGGCCATCTAACAGCGTGCGCCAGGTCACAGCGAAAATCGCACAGGCCACAGCGAAATTCGCACATAGCGCGGCGCACGCAATAAAAGTAGGCGGAACACGGGCGTAACACTCGGAATGGGGAACAACTTGCCAAAACGTGGGCGTCACGGGGGAAGTACAGGGCACAAGTGCGCGGAACGCCCACACGCTCGCCTACAACACGTATTCATGGAATAGAATAGGTGAAAAAAGCGCACGCTCAAACCAGCGCACAGGCACAAACACGACCGCCACAAGAAAGCAGGCGGTAGCATCTCTGCGGCTGTAAGAAATGTGCGCCAAAAGGTGCGCCAACAAATAGCACCTATATACTGCCATGATGAATGTCCCATACTGTGGCCCTCCAGGAAAAATGACGTGCAAAGGGGTACCCACAAACACGGACACCCGCTGACAAAAAATACGTGTGCGTGTATACTGGGGTGCACAGGAAGTCTCACACGCGATTTGCAGGTTACGTGCATCACAGGGGTTCGCGTGAAGTTATTCACGCGATCGGGCCTGGGGGAGCGGGCTATGTGTATTTCAGGGGTTCGCGTGAAGTTTCTCACGCGATCGGGCCTGGGGGAGCGTGCTACGTGTATTTCAGGGGTTCGCGTGAAGTTTCACACGCGATCGGGCCTGGGGGAGCGGGCTACGTGTATTACAGGGGTTCGCGTGAAGTTCCTCACGCGATCGGGCCTGGGGGAGCGTGCTACGTGTATTTCAGGGGTTCGTGTGAAGTTTCACACGCGATCGGGCCTGGGGGAGCGGGCTACGTGTATTACAGGGGTTCGCGTGAAGTTCCTCACGCGATCGGGCCTGGGGGAGCGGGCTACGTGTATTACAGGGGTTCGCGTGAAGTTCCTCACACGATCGGGCCTGGGGGAGCGGGCTACGTGTATTCCAGGGGTGCGCGGGAAGTTCCACACGCGAATAGCCTGGGCGCGTGTATTTGAGGGGTGCGCGGGAAGTTCCACACGCGAATAGCCTGGGCGCGTGTATTTCAGGGGTGCGTGGGAAGTTCCACACGCGAATAGCCTGTGCGCGTGTATTTCAGGGGTGCGCGGGGAGTTCCACACGCGAATAGCCTGGGGGCGCGTGTATTTCAGGGGTGCGCGGGGAGTTCCACACGCGAATAGCCTGGGTGCGTGTATTTCAGGGGTGCGCGGGAAGTTCCACACGCGAATAGCCTGGACGCGTGTATTTCAGGGGTGCGCGGGAAGTTCCACACGCGAATAGCCTGGGCGCGTGTATTTCAGGGGTGCGCGGGAAGTTCCACACGCGAATAGCCTGGGCGCGTGTATTACAGGGGTGCGCGGGAAGTTTTACACGCGAATAGCCTGGGCGCGTGTATTTCAGGGGTGCGCGGGAAGTTCCACACGCGAATAGCCTGGGCGCGTGTATTTCAGGGGTGCGCGGGAAGTTTTACACGCGATTTCTGCACGGTACGTGTATTTCAGGGGTGCCGGGGAGTCCCACATGTGATTTGACAGTGTGGGTCCTCCTAGGTGTACCCTGTACACCCTCCACGGCCCCTGCAGGCAGCCCACACCACAGGGGACTACCCTGCATCCCTGGTCATGTCCCGCAGGCAGCCCACCCAACATGGGCATGCCCCCCAGCAAAGGCACATGTCTCCTTGAACTAATGAACACCAACTCATGTCCCCTTGCACCCCCACCCCCCAGCACTGTGGGGCACCTGCCAGCAGGCCCCCACCCATGTCCAACTCATGTCCCCCACCACCCCCACCCCCCAGCACTGTGGGGCACCTGCCAGCAGGCCCCCACCCATGTCCAACTCATGTCTCCCACCACCCCCACCCCCCAGCCACCAGGGTCACCCTCCACCGGGCCCCCACTCATGTCACCCACCACCCCCACCCCCCAGCCACCAGGGTCACCCTCCACCAGGCCCCCACCCATGTCTCCCACCACCCCACCCCCCAGCCACCAGGGTCACCCTCCACCAGGCCCCCACCCATGTCTCCCACCACCCCCACCCCCCAGCCACCAGGGTCACCCTCCACCAGGCCCACACTCATGTCTCCCACCACCCCCACACCCCAGCAGTGCAGGGGCACCCTCCACCAGGCCCCCACTCATGTCTCCCACCACCCCCACACCCCAGCAGTGCAGGGTCACCCTCCACCAGGCCCCCACTCATGTCTCCCACCACCCCCACCCCCCAGCAGTGCAGGGGCAGCCTCCACCAGGCCCCCACTCATGTCACCCACCACCCCCACCCCCCAGCCACCAGGGGCACCCTCCACCAGGCCCCCACTCATGTCTCCCACCACCCCCACACCCCAGCAGTGCAGGGACACCCTCCACCAGGCACCCACACATGTCCTCCTGCCCCCAGGTCCTGACGATACTCAATCATGGCAGTAATGGGCAGCATACCCAGCACAAACACCCAGGCAAGGATTGCATCCACCCACATAGTGAATGCAATAACATGATACAACCCCAATGGCAAGTCTGTAAATGAACACATGTCCGTCACACACACATACACAATGGGTGCAAGTAAATGTCAAAACCCATATCATGACATGTATGAAACCAATGAGAAAATACCACAAGTGAAAGTTAAAAAGAACATGTATTAAAGATGAAAAATAAGCAAAAAAAATCAAACATACAACAATGGGGATAACAAAATAAATGGTCCATGTCCGAGAACAAATGTAAAAATAAAAAAAAACAAAGTAACCCAAAAACAAATGTTGTCCAAAGCAAAATCATGTGGAAGTAAAATAATGAAAAACCATTTCCTCATGGTGAACACAATAATTAATGAAAAAAATGTTTCTTCAAAAAGCAAACTATATACACGTAAATTCCAGGGTCCATGAGCCCAACACCATAAATGAAACCTACTACTACCTAATGAAAATAATATATACAAAAAAGTGGCCATTGTCCGAGCGGTCCAAAAAAACAAAAAATAATAAAGGAAACCTAACACTAACTAAATAACTATATACAAAGGCAGCGGGCAAGTCCTGCGGCTCACTCGGTGATGTTGCTGGCCAGGGCATCATCGAACTCCATGTCGATGTCCTGGAGGCGGGACTCTGTCCTGGCCCCGAGGTCTCGCAGGGATAACCCCATGTCCAGCTCAAACTCCCTGCGAGCTTCCTCGAGGCACGCAGCCCGCCTCAACGCCCGCCGCATGGAGAACTCCGCCCTGACCATGGTGAGCCGCTCCTCTTCCGCCCGCTGCTGCTCCGCACCTATCCGCTGGACCAACTGCTCCCATACGGAAGACACCACCATCCCAGGGTTGCCCTGCCCTCCGGCCGATGCCTGCCCCTCTGATCTTGAAGGCCCCAAGCCATGATGCCTCCCACGTCGAGCCTGCTGCTGCCTCCGACGCCACTACCTCTGCCAGCACGACGGCATCCAGGCTGATGGAAACCACCGACACCGTCGTGCACGTGCCCTGCCTGATGATGCTGTCACATCTTCCACCTGCTGGGGTCCAGTTGCTGTGTTGTCCACCCCTGCTGGACCTCCGACTCCCAACTGTGGCAGGGATGGGATCCCCACCGAGCTGGCTGCATTGGTCGGGGCAGGTCCACAGGGGGCCCTGGTGGCATCTGGGCCGGAAGACGGCAAGGAGAACGACTGGTGTATAGCCTGCACAGAGGAGGAGAGGGCCGCCAGATTGGACAACACATGCAGAAAACCCCCGAACATGGCCGATCCCAATTGGGCCACGTCGGCACGGTGCACTTCGTGATGACGTGCGTCGTCCTCCCGGGAAGCACGCACGGCATCACGAATCACAGCCGTGCACATCGCGACCCCAATCAGGACCTTCTCCACACGGCCAGGGGTTCCCACGTCCGCAGGTGGAGGGGAGTCAGGTGACATGGACATCCCCTCTACCTGCGGACGGGCCTGGGACGGGGCATCCCTGCTGGTGCATGGTGGTGCACTCACAGGGTCAGGGACAGCGACATGCACAGGCCCCTCCACGGTGACCTGTGCTGCCTCCTGCCCCTGGCCCTGGACTGCACCACTTGCACCAGCAGGGATGCCCCCACCAGGCCCCATGTGTGCCCCAGTGGCGGCCTCCTCCTCCTCTGTGCAAACCACCAACCTGGATGGCTCCTCACCGTCCCCCACTGTAGCAGGCCCCTGTGGGGGCTCACCCACCCCTTCCGCTGCAGCCGTGGGGGCATCCCCGCCGCCTTGCTCCACAGCGCCGTCTCCGCCCTCTTCTTCACTAGCCGCTGCGTAGAGGGAGACAAAGAACACAAGCATCAGGGCACTGTACAATGGTCCCCTAGACAGGAAGCAATAGCAGATGAGCACCACTGTCAAAGTACACTTCCATCATGTCCCTCCACAACACATGGGTCAGTCCAGGCAAAACACACACAGTAACAGGCATGGTGCATGGCATGGACATTTCCATGCATGTCCAATGGACTCTTGAAACATTCAATGATATGTAACTCACATGCATCATGGCTCATGCCTATCACATGCACACACTTCACCTCAGTCACATCCATCTGGCCCCAAACACACCAAACACAGCGGATACAAGGGTAATTTGGCTGCTTCACTGAATCTGTGCATTGTCACACACATGTGTCATGCGTCCATGGCATGCACAAGTCACAGACACGCAGGTCAGGCACACAGACATGGCTACCATATATGTACCTGGCATCAGCACCCATCCCTCATGTGTCCAGGTACAGAGACTGGCATGCTCTCATGTTCAAAATCTGCATAGGGCTCCCCATGCGGCATTTGGACACATGCAACAACCATGTGGGTCACTCATCACTGGTCGCACATGCATTACCATGATGTCCCTGCACACATACATGCATAAATGGCCTATGGCACACATACAGGCAAGTATCATAGAACCAGCACACCGCAACATGCCCTGTCTCACACAGTAATGCTTGGACACTTACCGCTCAACTCCAGACGGGCCTCCCTCTCAAGCATCTGGGCGTGGAGCGCTGGGCGTACGCGTTCCAGGACCCTCATCTGGATGGAACTCATGCGGCCCCGGCCCCCCTCCAGGAGGCGCCGGGCCTTCACAAGGGTCCTGGACCTCAAGTCCTCCCAGCGCTTCTTGATCTTCAGGACGTCGCGGGTTGCCACCCCCTCCGCGTTGATGGCAACCACACAGTCGGCCCAGATCCTCTGCCGTCCTTCCTTGCTGGCGCGGGACGATCCAAAGAGGGCATCATACTGCCCCAGGACATGCTCCACCAGGACACCAACTTCGGTGTCACTGAAGCTGGTGCCCCTCTGCCCCTCTGGCCTGGGGTTGCCACTGGTGCCAGATGTGGAAGTGCCCGACATGGCAACCCCAGAGGCAGGTGTGGGTGGGCAACTGGGTCCTGGGGCTGGGCTGTGGAGCGATGTAATCCCAATCGGGAGTCTTCAGTTCCAGCAGGGGTGGACACAGCAACTGGACCCCTGCAGATGGCTGATGTGCAGGCACCAAATGGCAGGGCACGGTGGCAGCAGGCAGGCAGGCAGGCAGAAGCAGATGGCACGTGGGAGGCTGCTCGGGGCACTGGGGGGCAGTAACTCGGCCTTCTGGGCAGGAGCGTGGTCTTCCGTGTGTTTTCGCGTGGCCAGCTTGATACGGAGTGATTTGGCACGTGAAAATCCTGCACGTCAGCGTGAAATCCGAGGAAAGGCCCTTAGCGCGTAAGCGCGTCAGCACGCATACGCGATTCTATTGGACCAGAGTCCCTCAGCGCGTAAGCGCGTCTGTGACGTGACCCGCACGGGTGTTCCCCACTCAGCACGTGATGACGGGGCACACGTGGAAATACTGCACGTCAGAGTGTCATTGCGTGTAATTGGACAAAAGTGCGCGTACACGCGATTGGCCTATGTACGTGTATTTCATGGGTGCGCGGGCACTTACACACGCAAGTACGTCAGCGAACCTGTATCCCGTGGTGCGTGTGAATTTCCACCCGCTATTGGACTGGGAACTGGATTCCAGGGGTGCGCGGGTCACACGCTGTATCCCGTGGTGCGTGTGAATTTCCACACGCTATTGGACTGGGAACTGGATCCCAGGGGTGCGCGGGTCACACGCTCGCCTAGAACACACGCAAAGCATAAATTTGCGCACTTTAACAATAACAAGCTCAGACGCCAGGATGAACATACCGTTCCTAGCAGCAGTGGCAGTGGGCTACCAAAGGAGGAGGAGGAGGATAGTCAGGGCCAGAATATTCACACCCAGAACCAGCCTTTTCGGGATGCCTGATGACCAGGTGTATGGGAGGTACAGGTTTCCACCACACATTATACTGGACCTGGTGAGTGAGTGGGAGGATGACCTCACATCACCCACCCTGTGCTCCCAAGCACTCAGCCCCCTGGAGAAGGTTCTCAATGTACTGCACTTCTTAGCCACTGGATCATTTCAGCGGACAAGTCCCATAGTGGGTGGGGTGTCACAGGCCACCCAGTCACGCTGCCTACACCAGGTCTTGAACATCATGACTGCACGCCCATCAGTCCGCAGGCACATATACCTGCCCAGAAAACCTGCAGAAAGGCATGCTGCCGCCCTGGATTTTTACGGTGTGGCACGATTCCCCAAAGTGCTAGGTGCCATCGACTGCACCCATGTGGAGTGAGTTCCATGTCTACTACTGGAGACCCACCTCCAGTCACTAGAGTTGCGGCATGACTTGAGGCCAGCTTACTCTTTGCCCTGCGCTTTAGGTCATTCCAGCGCTTATAGCAATCATTGGCTGTGCGCCTCACGATTCCAAGGGCACTTACGATGTCCGCAACGGTCTGCCAGTGTGCCTGGCGTTGTGCAGGTGTGGTCTTGGATCCTGCTACAATGACCATCTCGTTGTCATGTCCGGACACATACTCGACAAGTGCATTCAGTTCGTCATCCGTGAAGCTGGGCTTCCTGGATGGGCCGGTCTGTGTAGCCGTGTCTGGGGCATCAGCCTGTGCCGGACGAGCACTCTTCCTCTTCCGCTTGGAAGGTGGTGGTGATCCTGAGTGTCCTGCGCCGCTCTGGACACTAGGGGCAGGAGCCCTGGTGGACTCTGTATCAGGAGTGTGGGATTGCACACTCAGCATGGGAGTTGGTGCAGGCATTGGCTCTAGTGTGATGGTGTCAGGGGGAATGTCAGCAGCATGGACTAGGACCGACACTGTCCTGGCTGGGTGTGTGAGGGCTGGGGTGGATGGAGCCGCAGCTGCCCCTGCAGCCTCTCCGCCCTGCCTCCTTGGTGCAGCAGATGACCTTGCTGGCCCAGATGCACGTGGCATGGTGACATCAACGTGCACCAGCGCACGTGTCATAGGCCTGCTGACCTGGAAGTCAGCCATGGAGTCAGCCAGATCTGGTGCCACAATGGGCTGGTCCAACAAGGGCTGAGCATGGATGGTGTCAGCCACATCAGCCTCAACGGGAGGGGGGGGATTATGGGTGCCCTTGACTGGTCCTCCACACATGGGGGGACAGGCTCACCCTGCAAGTAACAACCACGTCCCCTACCGGATCCACCACGGCCACCACTTGTGGCTCTTCCATCTTTGCCACCCTTACGGAATCCTCGCCTCCCAGCCATGGCACTGATGTAAATGTGCGTATGGGAGTGGCTGGAAACTATTGTCCTGGGCAATAGGGGGTCAAAGGGGTTGGGTACCAGATGGTAATTGTACCCTAGTGCTCTTGCAAGGCTGATTGTAATCCCTGGGGAAAGATGACGGGTCACGCTACGCACAGGAGCTCCAAAAAAGGGAGATGACGTGCACGCAACCCCTCCTAGACCACGTGTGCAGAAAGTAAAACCTGCACTACGCTGTGGCACCCAGTAACACAAGAATGAACGTATGCGTGTCACACGCAGCCTAGAATGACCTCTGAAGGGGTAGGCTACACACGGGGCAAGCACAGATGTTAGATACGTGCGTGACTCACCGTCTACCTGGTAAACGAGCGTGTAAAAGGAGCACGTTTGGTTTGCAACACCCCCGCCAAAAGAAGATTTGTACGCTGTCTGAGGAGACAGGACAACAGTAGAAGGGAACACTGTTTGAGGGAACAGGCCCAGGTAAACCAGTAAAAGCGAAAAAAGAGAAAAAGCTGTCAGAGGTAACAGGGAATACGAACTTGAAACGCCGTGAAGTAAATCGCGTGTGAAACGACAAGAAGTACAGAATTCACCCACTCGCTCTCCACGAAAAGCACGTACAAGGAAAACGTGTTCTACACATACCTTTTATACAGGGCCACACGTCCAGCGTCACTTACGCGGCGTGTACGCGCTAGGGCCATTTCCACTAATTACACGCTTTGTCACTTCTGCGTGTAGGGACATTTCCACCAATTACACGCTTTGTCACTTCTGCGTGTAGGGCCATTTCCACCAATTACACGCTTTGTCACTTCTGCGTGTAGGGCCATTTCCACCAATCACACGCGATGAGACTCTGACGTGCAGTCTTTCCACGTGTGCTCTGTCATCACGTGCTGTGTGGGAAACACCCGTGCGGGTCACGTCACAGACGCGCTTACGCGCTGAGGGCCTTTGGTCCAATAGAATCGCGTATGCGTGCTGACGCGCTTACGCGCTAATGGCCTTTCCTCGATTTTCACGCTGACGTGCAGGATTTTCACGTGCCAAATCACTCCGTACCAAGCTGGCCACGCGTAAGCACACGGAAGACCACGCTCCTGCCCAGAAGGCCGAACTACTGCCCCCCAGAGCCCCGAGCACGCTCCCACCTACCATCTGCTGCTGCCTGACTGCCTGCTGCCCACGTGCACTGCCATTTGCTGCCTGCACATCAGCCAGGGGTGCTGTTGCTGTGACCACCCCTGCTGGAACCGAAGACTCCCGACTGGGATTCCATCGCTCCACAGCCCAGCCCCAGGACCCAGTTGCCCACCCACTCCTGCCTCTGGGGTTGTCATGTCGGGGCAAACACCATCTGGGACCACTGACAACCCCCGGCCAGAGAGGCAGAGGGGCACCAGCTTCAGTGCCACCGAAGTTGGTGTCCTGGTGGAGCAAGTCCAGGGGCAGTATGATGCCCTCTTCAGAAGTTCCCGCGCCGACAAGGAAGGACGGACTCGGATCTGGACTGACATCGTGACTGCCATCAACGCGGAGGGGGTGGCAGTCCGGGACTTACAACATGTCAGGAAGCGCTGGGAGGACTTCAGGTCCAGGACCCTGAACAAGGCCCGGCGCCTCTTGAAGGCAGCGGATGCCAAGGGGCGCCCGGGCCACTTGTCAGAAGAACAGATGGGGGTCCTGGAACGCATATCCCCAGCGCTCCACGTCCAGGTCCTGGAGAAGCAGACCCGTCTGGAGTCGAGTGGTGAGTGTACATGCATCCTGATTGTAAGCAGTGCGTGTGGTGATTATTCGGTATTGTGCAGGTTGCACATCTGTTTGTATGGGGTCGAGTATGGGTGGGGGTGTACATGGCCGTGGGGCTGACACATGCGAGGGCTGTAATGTGTGAGACATGGATGGTGCTTGTGTGTGTAGGCTTGCATGGCAAATGCAGTTGTGCGTGCACACATGTTTGTATGTATGTGTATGTAAGTAGACATGTCCGTGATGTCACGCATGTATGTTGTTTTGGGCTGCATGTATGAGCACTGTGTACATGTGCATGTGTGTGTATTTGACAATGGTGCAACAGTGATGCAACATGGATGCATGTGACTGCCGTATGTGTAAGCCTGATTGGCAGATGTGACATGGATGCCCGTCTGAACAGTGCGACACTTGGCAGAGGTGTACACATGCATGCAAGTGTGGTGGTGTGTGTACATGTGTGGTGCACTTCCTGTGTTGCATGTGATGTCTGGGTCACCTTTGGCTGCTCATGCTGTTGTATGTGTATGGGTGGTGGTGGCAGTTGCGATATGGCTGTGGTATGGCTCATGTGTGCGAGTTGCAATGACATGTGTGTTGGGGATTGTGATGACATGTCTGAGGTTTGCCAATGCCACTCATGTGCAACTGTCATGTGTGTATGTGTCCATTGTACAGTGCCCTGATGCCTGTGTTTTGTTTCTCCCTGTCTGCAGCGTCAACTGATGAAGAGGGCGGAGAAGGTGCTGTGGAGCACAGCGGCGGGGATCCGACCGCCAGCCGGAGACGCAAGGCCCGGCTCCCCTCCCGTGTTGTCATCTCGTCGGGGAGTGAGGAGTCCGGTGCCGCATCCCAGGCCGCAGCTGCCGGGGGGAGGTCCAAGAGGCGGAGGTTGGAGTTGGACTCCTCGGCAGCAGAAGGGGCAGCTGGGACCCCACAGGGCCCAACAGGGGAAGATGGCACGGAGTCATCCAGGTTGGTGGGGGGTCTGGTGGAGGAGGAGGCCGTGCAAGCACCAGAGACGGGGTCTGGAGGTGGGGATCCCACTGGTGCTAGTGGTGCAGTCCAGGACCAGGGACAGGAGGCAGCACAAGCCACCGCGGAGGTGCCTGTGTGCAATCCTGTCCCCGATCCTGTCCCTGCATCATCTTGCACCAGCAGGGATGCCTACGTCCAGACCCGTTTCCAGGCAGGGGATGAGCTGACGTCAACTGGCCTTCCTCTGCCTGCGGACGTGGCTATCCAGGTCCGGGTTGAGCCTGTCCTGGCTGGTGTGGCGTTGCGTCAACAGGCCATGCGAGGTGACCTGCAGTCTTTTCATGGAGAGACTGCACGTCATCTCGAATGGCTCGTTGACCACGTCAGCCTGCTGGGACAGGTCACCCAGACCGGATTCCTCCGTCTGATGGGGCTTGTTCCGACCCCCTCCTCAACTGGACCCCCTACGCGCCAGTCGTCCTCTGTGCCATCTTCCCACCCATCAGTCACCTGGGTGCCCTGTGGAGCTGTCTCTGACAGTGCGGCCAGTCTGGTGGAGGAGGCATCCCTGCCACAGTCGGGAGTCGGACGTCCAGCAGGGGTGGCCACATCAACAACTGCACCCCAGCCGGCGGAGGATGTGCAGGCAGCAGGAGGCAGTGCACGGGCAGAGGCAGAGCAGCAGCAGCAACATGGTGGGAGCCATGAAGGCTCGGGGCCTTCGACATCGGAGGGGCAGGCATCGGCCGGAGGGCAGGAGGACCCAGGACAGAGAGTGTCTTCCGTGTGGCAGCGGTTGGGCCACGCCATAGGTGCGGAGCGGCGGCGGGCGGAATAGGCGCGGCTCACAATGGTCAGGGCGGAGAACTCCATGCGGAGGGCCCTGAGGCGGGCCGAGTGCCTCGAGGCAATCCGCAGGGGGTTGGAGGAGGACACGGCGTCGTCCCGGCGGACCCTCGGGGCCATGGAACTGGACCGCCTCCGGGACATCGAACAGGAGTTCGATGATGCCCTGGCCCGGAACACCACGGAGTGAGCCGCTGGACTTGCCCGCCGCCTTTGTATATAGTTCTTTAGTTTTAGGTTTCCTTTGTTTTTTCTTATGATTTGGAGTCGACGGACACTGCTCCACTTTTTGTATATAGTTGATATTTAGGTAGGTTTTTTAGGAGGTTTCCATAGTTCAGTTGTGATGATGGACCCTTGTTATTTTTGTACATAGTTCTTTGTTGCATGGAGAGTTTTTACATTTCACTTTGGACAAAATTTTTTGGATTTGATTTTCTACTTTTGTGTTTTTATGCGGACATGCAGCTTATTTTTTCACATTTACATTGTAGTTAGTTTTCTTTCTTTAGCATTCGTATTTTTGTCCAATACATTTTTTTTTCCATTGTTCACTGTGTGGTTTCATCTCATTGCTTTCATGCATGTCATGTTGTGTGTTTTCCCATTCAATTGGAAAATATGTGTGTGACGGACATGGGTTCATTTGCTTCATGAACATTGGGGGTGTAACATGTGTTTTCATTTCCATGTGGGTGAATGGGTTACTTGGTAGGGCTTTTTGGCTGTGGAGGCTGACCATTACGCACATGATTGGGGATTGTGAGGACCTGGTGGGGGCTGCACATGGTGGCAGGGGGGTGGGGGTGGTGGGAGACATGAGTGGGGGCCTGGTGGAGGGTGACCCTGGTGGCGGGGGGGTGGGGGTGATAGGGGACATGAGTGGGGGCCTGGTGGAAGTTGACCCTGCACTGCTGGGGGGTGGGGGTGGTGGGAGACATGGATGGGGGCCTGGTGGAGGGTGCCCCTGGTGGCGGGGGGTGGGGGTGATAGAGGACATGAGTGGGGGCCTGGTGGAGGCTGCCCCTGCACTGCTGGGGGTGTGGGGGTGGTGGGAGACATGAGTGGGGGCCTGGTGGAGGGTGCCCCTGCACTGCTGGGGTGTGGGGGTGGTGGGAGACATGAGTGGGGGCCTGGTGGAGGGTGACCCTGGTGGCTGGGGGGTGGGGGTGGTGGGAGACATGAGTGGGGGCCTGGTGGAGGCTGCCCCTGCACTGCTGGGGGGTGGGGGTGGTGGGAGACATGAGTGGGGGCCTGGTGGAGGCTGCCCCTGCACTGCTGGGGGGTGGGGGTGGTGGGAGACATGGATGGGGGCCTGGTGGAGGCTGCCCCTGCACTGCTGGGGTGTGGGGGTGGTGGGAGACATGAGTGGGGGCCTGGTGGAGGCTGCCCCTGCACTGCTGGGGGGTGGGGGTGGTGGGAGACATGAGTGGGGGCCTGGTGGAGGGTGCCCCTGGTGGCGGGGGGGGTGGGGGTGATAGGGGACATGAGTGGGGGCCTGGTGGAGGCTGCCCCTGCACTGCTGGGGGGTGGGGGTGGTGGGAGACATGGGTGGGGGCCTGGTGGAGGGTGCCCCTGCACTGCTGGGGGGTGGGGGTGGTGGGAGACATGGGTGGGTGCCTGGTGGAGGCTGCCCCTGCACTGCTGGGGGGTGGGGGTGGTGGGAGACATGGGTGGGTGCCTGGTGGAGGCTGCCCCTGCACTGCTGGGGGGTGGGGGTGGTGGGAGACATGGGTGGGGGCCTGGTGGAGGCTGCCCCTGCACTGCTGGGGGGTGGGGGTGGGGGTGCAGGGGGACATGAGCAGGTGTGCAGGGTAGTCCCCTGTTTTGTGGGCTGCCTGCAGGGGCCGTGGAGGGTGTACAGGGAACACCTGTGAGGACCCACCCAGCCTAATTGCGTGTGATAATTCCCGCACACCCCTGTAATACACGTACCTGGCCAAATCGCATGTGAGAATTCCCGCGCACCCCTGTAATACACGTACCCAGCCGAATCGCGTGTAGAACTTCCCGTGTACCCCTGTAATACACGTACCCAGCCAAATCGCGTGTGATAATTCCCACGTACCCCTGTAATACACGTACCCTGGCCAATCGCGTGTACAACTTCCCACGTACCCCTGTAATACACGTACCCTGGCCAATCGCGTGTACAACTTCCCGCACACCCCTGTAATACACGTACCTGGCCAAATCGCATGTGAGAATTCCCGCGCACCCCTGTAATACACGTACCCAGCCGAATCGCATGTAGAACTTCCCGTGTACCCCTGTAATACACCTACCCAGCCAAATCGCGTGTGATAATTCCCGCGCACCCCTGTAATACACGTACCCAGCCAAATCGCGTGTGATAATTCCTGCGTACCCCTGTGATACACGTGCCCTGGCTAATCGCGTGTAAAACTTCACGCATACCCCTGTAATACACGTACCCTGGCTAATTGCGTGTATAACTTAACGCGTACCCCTGATATGCACGTTACCCGCTTTGCGTTCCTTGTTTGGCAGCCCTGTGGACTGGTCCAGGGTTAGCGCTGCCCGTTGCGATGATTTAGCGATTTTGATGGCTTTTCCTTGCGCGAGGGCGTTCTTGGGGGCGTTACTGGCGCTGCTGCAGGTTCGCTGCGATACTCTGCGCCACGGCTGGTTTGGGAGCCTAAAATCCATGAATACGTTGTGCGCGGAAATCGGTTTTAGCGCACGAACCTGGCGCCGACAATCGCACGCGGACACTCTGCGCCAGCCGCTTGCGACACTTTTCTGCGAAATTCTATGAATTACCCTGCAAGTATCTATGCACATTTCTTTCAGTTTGTCTTTTCCAGCTGAAAAAAGTGCACATTGCATATAAACATTTGCAAAAAGAAAAGATTTTCCTGTATTGTTGCAGGCTAAGTATAAAAGATGAGCATCTTTTATGTCTAAGAATCTGTAACAAAACATGCCCTAAAGAGCAGATTACAATATAACATATTTTTCGGCTTTATAGGATAGCAATTTGTCTGGTCTAATTTTATTCAGTTTTGTAAACTGAAGTCTATATTTGCCTTTCTGAGTTCATGATGCATTTTATTCAAAGTAGAATGTCAAAGTATTCGGCAACAGCCGAATAGCAAGAAACTATTCGGCCGGAGCCGAATAGCTTTTTTTCTGCCGGAATTCAGCCGAATACTTACTGAAAGCCGAAGTTCGGTACACCCCTACCTAAAACCCTAATGTTGATGCTTTAGCCACTTATTCGCAATACCACTAGGGATTGGTATTCTTATCAGAGTAGTCAGTGTTTCTAAACTTAGTTTGCCAGCTACTGTATTTGTTCTCTGAACTTGCGCCCAATATGGCTACTCCTCTGTATTCAGTCGATCTCACCTCTAGGGTTGCTTCTAGTAGCCATTCTCTTTTGGATGACGTGAAGTGGCACAGTAGCAATCTGGCGGTAATTTGCAAAGCAGCAAGACCGTGTACATAACTGAGGAAACACTGTTATGGCAATGTTCAAAATAGCATGAACATATTCTTAAATGGGGATAAGCTAGGATGGCACAGTTGAAACTTACTTGAACGAGCTTATGACGGTGGAAATTGGCATGGCAATATTTAAACTGAAAGTCTGTCACATTAAGCTGTACATGAGTATATTTATGAGTAACACAGTTTCTGTGAGCATTTGAGGAGCACTCAGATATACTTAAAGTTAGGGATGTGCACGATTTCGCAAAGTTACCCAGTTTGTTATTATGCTAATTTGCAACATTTATTTATACCTAAGCTGGTGGTGGAGTTTTTTTGTCAGTAAGGTTTATTTAGCGGGTGCGTTTTCCTGCTTTTTCCCTACATGAAAAAGTTAACAAACATACAGCGGTGCTCAAGAATTGTCAAGCATAGTTCCATGCACACCTTATTACTTGCTAAAGTACATTCAGAGGAACATAAAAACACCCACAATCACATTTTGAAACTTTATTATTGACTGAAGTACGTTAAGCAGAAAAACAAAAGATGCATACCTACATCTGAGGAACTTAATTCACATAGTGTACATAATGGCAGCCGAAGTCCCTGTACTCACGCAACACACTTTATTTTCAGATCAACCTGGCTACTGCTTTCCTCTGATGACTGTCCTTGATAATCTGATATTTGTGGTTTGGGACACAACATATGGTGAGGTGGAGATGCCCTGATTAATAAACTATGTGATACATCACATGGCACAAATTCTGTAGACGGTGGGAGGAATACACCCCCGCAGTAAGAATGGCATTGTTAGAGAAAGTGATGGAGGTAAGAACTGGCATCAAACCAACCCTCAAACATGTTCATCATCAGTGGGATGATCTGTTGCACTGCATCCAGACCTGCTTACGAGCCTGGATTTGCAGGTAGGAGAGTGTGAGGAATTCGGCCATCCGCATGAGGAGAGTTCACTCGCCTGGCCATTTTGATTTATTGATAAATAAAAATGAATGATGGGAGATTAGCTTCGAAAATGTGTGCGGCAATCCTGCACCCATTTTATCTGCTCACCACATGAAACGCATAGTCACATGTACTCTGGGAAGAAACAGCCTACCAGTGTCATCTTCCCCTGTCATATTCAGCTGGAATGTGACAGCCACAGGTACATCAAAGCATCTCAAGAAGGGGAAGGTACACCTTCCTCCAGCCATGGGCAGCCTAATTTAAATATCAAAGGCTCCATGGATCTGCTTTCCCTTTGTCTAATCCGGCAGGTGGCAGTACATACTAATGAGGAAATGAAGGCAAGCCTGGAGGAGAGGCTTGGTTGCTGGAATAGAAAACCAGAAAGGCAGGGATAACACCCCTTTGGTATGCAATGTGTCAACTTGAAGCTAGTTCCCACCCCTCTGTATGAAAGGCAGTGAATGGCCTGTCTGGGTCCACCAGTTAAAACAGGTGTCCCTGAAGAGTGGACCCCTTTCAGAGGGATGAAGGATGTGATTTGGGGGAGACAGGAAGTCTGCTCCCATCACAAACTTCAAGGGAGAACTGCGCTTTAATCAAGAGTTACAGAGAACTCGGTTAACCAGTAAGACACTTTGATCTACAGCAGACAGGGAGGTGGGTGGGACTTATGTAGTATTTGTCACCCCTTGTCTACCCTGTTGTGGAGCACTCTTGTCATGACCTCATGCATACAAGAAGAGTGTTGGTGGGGACCCAGTATTGGTTCATTAAGGTAGGCTTGGCCTGCACCAATCACTGGGGGATACTGTTCTCAGAGGACCCATCCACCAGCTCCAGAACCGGTACCCAGCCAGCACAGAGCATGCCCTGCTAGGTTCTGCCAGCAAGCTTCCTAGGTGGGAAGTGCCAGAGAGTCTCTGGACAAAGGACCATGCCGTTGCCGTCAATCACTCTCCTGAGCTTTGGGCCGACCACCTTAAAAGGATGATACGAGCCCTGCAAAGAAGCTAGGAGGAGTGCCACACATGCATCATCCAGCGTCCATCTTTTAAGGACATTTTTTAGACAGTCAAGTCTTCGAACTGCATCTGGCAGCACCGTTGACTGTTGAGCCGCCGGCCAAAACAATAAGAAATTTGGCCTGAAGAAGGACAAAGTCCGAAATGCATCGGCAAAGGCTTCTGCCACAATAATCACAATAAAGAACAATTTGAAAATAAAGATGTATATGTGATTGAGATACAAACAAATGATAGAAGTCGATCCTTGGTTGATTGACTGGAAACAAAGCATCGCCAAAACTTGAAGTCTGAACGATAATAAATTGGAAGTGGTATTTACTACATAAACAGGAGTCTCCAAAGCTCAGTGGAAGTGCCACTGAGCTACTCTCTCCTGTTACTTTTCTTGTGACACTGTGTATGTCACATGTTTTGGATGACACCTTTAATTTCAATAGAAGCAGTGACAATGTCCAAGATTTTTTTTTTTTGCAATTTAAGCAGTGCCCACTTCATCCATTGCACTTGAGCACCGTTGACTGTTGTCATGCTGCAGTCACAAGAGCCATCTGAGCCACCTCAACCAGCATTCCAGAATCACCAACCAGCACAGAGACAATAATTCTTGGTCCCAAGCCTCCGTTCTGGATAGCCTGCAGACACCCTTGCAGCCTTGCTTGCCGAACTGCCTGCTGTCTGGTACCCACAGCTGTCTCCCGCCACTAACTCTGTCTCAAGGGATGCAAAGCGCCTTGGAACCGCCTTCACACTGTCGAGCACCAAGAACATCTTCAGCACTGGGTACATTGTGGTTCTGCCCCTCTGGTCCTTCTTCAAAGGCTCCTAGAGACAGTTAAGACCCTTTGCCCCCTTGGTGCTGGAACCAAGTGACCTTTAACAGTAAGACTGATTACTTTACCAACTACCCGCCTGCCAGTATTCAGAGTGCATCCCTTTCCTTCGTGAAACTGTCTGTCCTTTGTGTTCCTTTACAGGGTAGTCCTGTTTGTATTGTGTTAGAACTGTAAGTTGCAGTAATAATAAAGAAGATATTTGTATACAACCTTGAATGGACAGACCATCGTTGGATAATAATTGTATTTTTGCTGTGTTGCAAATAACCAACGATCCACGACCTTGCGGAGATAAGCTTGCTGTTCCGTCCACGTTACCAAAATTGGACATGGAGGTCTTATAATTCAATTGTATTCCAATCTGTTCGGATCCCTTCTGGTGTACTAGAAGTGTGGGGTTGATTGATGTTTTTGAAACCGATATTCATCCCTGGACCACTGGTGCCCCAGAGGTTGATTTGCCACAGAGAGGGTGTGAAACCTAGACCTGCAAAAGCAGCAGATGGTGGCAGTAACACTGACATCCTTACAATTTTTTATTATTAACTTACTTTAAAAACTAAACTCTGCAAAATATACTCTTGCTTCTAAACTGTAAATACTAAACACAAAACTGTACATTCTCTAACCTCTTTACCCTCTAAATTCTGCAACCTCTCCTCTCCAAATCCCAAACTTCAAAGTCTGAACTTAAAGCTCTAAACTCTGAACTAACTGTAAGCTATAAACTCTGAACTAAGTATGAACTCGGAAATATACTATACAGTAAACTATACTGCATATTAAACTATACTGCATATTAAACTATACTATGGATTCAATTCTGAATACCTGTTTCCTCTTCTCAGACATGAATAAACAGGATAATGATTATAAATATCCCCATCCAATGACGTCATAACAGATAACACAAAATCAATGTTTACATATTTGTATTAGTACCATTTTATTACTTACATCAAAAACATGTTTACATTAATTACAAACCTATTATATTACAATAAAACCACTTCACTGTGTTTATCCCTCAAATCAACATCAACATTACCTGTAATCACTCCTCTCAATTAATTTGCAAAATACAAAGCAGCAGCATTGCAGCTGTTAATTCTGTTTTCACTTCCTGCTAAAGCCAATGTTTCTGTTGCCAATCTATTTATCAAAGGCATATAGTGCAATCGATTAATAAAATATACTCAAAATGTGTTTCCCTTCTCACTCAACATGTTTCAGTTACCAACATTATATTCGTTGGATCTTTCATCAGGAGTGAAAGTTGTGCTATTGCACCAAAATATCAATCAAATTGAGGAGAATTCTGAACATATAGAGAAAGGCATTTATCACTTGCTTGCCTTTTATTTAACAAACTTCTATATTTAAAAAACAATCAGTCCCTGTGGAAATCTGTGAATGACAATTTCAAAGGAGAGAGATTAATATCTCCTTCTTTTACTAGGATATACATATCATAGAACAGGTGGTCATTAATTACTTTCTCTGGGCTTCATCATTGACTTTTATATTCCATTAAAAGTGGCTCACGTATAGGAAATATATATAGAGAGGGGCACTTTTTAAACCAGATGTTGAGGCATGCATCATTGGCCATTCCAAAAAGAGTTTTAGAATCTACACAAATACGTTTTTCATTTACCTTGTTTTCACTCAAGAATATTGTTCCTCATATTGTTCTCCACAAACAACACTCAAAAAGGTTTTGTCGTTTGAATTCCACAGGAAAGAGACATTGCAGTTATTCAACCCTAAAGATTTAGAAAAATCCAAAATGAGATACTCTCACTACCATAGAGTTGGTTAATATCTAATGATTGTAAAGGTGACTGTTAGTCTAACGGCTCACCTCTCCAATCTACATAGCACTGCGCATATCTCAGGCTTAGTTTAAACCCATGCGGCTCACGACCTGTTGAGTGGGTACATGAACCTAACGGCTGGCGCACCTCAAGAACTACAAACAAACTGCTGTAGTACGTATCTCTCCTTTGGAGTGAACACCCTTGTTGATCTCTGCACTATTTATAACATAGTACTTCCAGTTGACCTTCTCTTTGCAATTACCCAAGATTGCTCTGCTCGGTCGCTATACTGAGAGTAGTATGTTAATGAACTACCCTGCTGGGCAATGCTATACTATCCCATGAAAGGAACATTTCTTTAAAAAAACATCAAAATAGCCATCCTTAGCAGACCTTACTTAATGTTGTACCACTCAATTCCCATGCCAGCTCTGTTTAAGAAAATATGTTCCTGCTTTCTTTTTAACAACCTTTCCTCTACATTACCTCATTTTACCTGCTGGATCACTGTCCATGCAAAGTCATAATGTTTATGATGAGCAGATAGAAAGTCTTTCCCCATTGGGCCATCTTCCTTTTTATTTTTTAATCAACGTCTGTGCTCCATAATTCCGGTTTTTACCTTTCTGACAGTTTTTCCAATATAATTCTTCCCACAAGGGCATGTTATCATGTATAATATAGTGGTGGAGTCACAGTTGGTGAAACCTCTCTGTATCAATGTTTTACTGGTTCCAGTGTCAATTTCAGTAGACTACCCTGTGAGGTGACAAACCCCACATTTTCCACATGGGTTGTGACCCATTACGAGAGCAAAACCCCAGCTTTCAGTTAGGTTTAATAACTTTTTGCATGACCAGATGTCTGATATTATTATTACCCAGCCGAGTACCCGCAGAGTACTGACTGCACATCTGCACAGATCCCTGCTGCATCGGGCTCGATTTTCCTTTTGTGGATTTACGCTTCATTCTCAACCCAACTTGATTTTTGGATCTGCTGGGTACTTACTGGGCTTACTGGACTTGTACTTTATCTAATTTGCCACTTAATGTCACTTAAGTAACTTATCCAATCTTTTTATTGCATTTAGATTGTAACCATGCCCCCTTCAACTACATATCCAGCTCTTGCACGCACCAGCACGCGCACACCCAGCCGAGTACCCGCATAGTACTGAGTGCTGACTGCTGAGCCCCGGTGCAGCGAGTCAGTGGGTTACTCTCTCGGCTAGGCAACGAGCTTCCTTCGGTTCCTTCCGGCTTGTAGTGAGCCTTAATTCCTTCAGTGAAGTCTACTTTCAGTTGTCTGCTCACGTAAGCTTTTCAAACTGACATTTGTTGGCCCTGTCAGTTTTTGTCAGTTCTTCTCACGCACTGCCAAATCAAAATGTTTCACACCCCAAGCTACCTTCCTGAGTTTTCAATGGAACCTCAAGTCATTTTCCCAGCGCAACCTCCTCAAACTCTCACCTCGATCACTTCATATTCGCAGGTTGAGAAACCTTCATATGATAAAAATGAAACTCACAATCATTTTGCTCACCCTTTATCGAACCACCATAACCTTACTCTTCCACTTCCACTACCAGTCAGTCTCCTATTCTACCCAAATGACAGATCCTGTAGCTTCAAGACCAGTTTCTCCACAAACTTCTTACCAAAATGATGCAAACATCTCAGCTCTTTTCAAATCTCCTAAGCTATATCCCACCGACTCTCCCGAAGACATCATTTCATGTGGTGACTCAGAATCGTCGTTAGTTGCATCATTTCTAAGCCTCTGCCACGCCCATCTTTTGGATTTCCCTCGGTCTCTAATCCTGCTCTGGAAGCTGCTTTAACAGCTATCAATACAAACATCTTTACTCTAACCAAATTGTTTGAAGTGTTAGACCTTAGATCAGCCACGCAAAATGAGTCGTTGGTCCTCCTTCATCACAAATTTGACTGGATTGCTGCAAATAGATCAATCAGCCCTATTACCAAGTTGAACATGTCAAGTGCTTCTCGTCCATCTCCAGAACATCAGATTGTAATACCTTTGGAAATACTACGTATTGATGGGGTTGGTGCTGAAATTTAACTCCAATCTCACTCTTCTTTGTCGCCTCATCCTGTTGATATTGAATGTGGCTCGCCTGACATCCAAATCATAGAAGAAACACTCTATGATGTTTTCTCCAGACCATCGCACTAGATAAAGCGGAGGAGAAAAGGAAACAGAAAATGCACTTCCCAAAGTTTTAATGATTCTAACCATAATCAGAAAATTGATCAAAGAAAAAATAAAAAAATCTAGAAACATTTCTTCACCAACAAAAATAAAAACTCTAGATCAAAAACCAAAAAATGTATTGCAAACATTTCAGCCCCTCAGTATGTGCCTAATGAGTCTGAGGAGCAGCACAGGGATCCTTTGCCTAATTTACCAGTGGCATCTACTGCTTCAACCAAGCCTCCCGATCCAGTCCCTGATATCTCCAAAGGTAAGAGCCTTGTGATTGCAAATCCTGTATGTAACGCGCCTTCGACTGACTGCAAAGTTCTTAATCAATGCAATTTGAATAACACACATGACCAACTTATGTACTTATCAGTGTATCCGGATGACAAGAATTCAATTGTGGAGGATGTACACCATGGTTTACATGATTCCTCGTGTAATAAACGCCAGTTGCTACCAACTTTCCATGTAAACTTTGACATGGATTTTAGTTCCTTCAAAACCTTAGATAAAAGGTGCAATGAATCGCCTTTGAGCATAATTAACCAAACAGAGGGAGCTCCTTCATCAATTCCATCATCCTCAAGTCTGCTTAGTCTTTCTCCGAAGTTGGCCCAAAATCCTCTTGTTCAACATATGCCGACAATAGACGGCTCGGATTCAACTTCTTCCTTAAAGACAGGCCCTTCGGTTAGATTCTCTCCTCAAATGCCCTTAGATATAATTCACAATGATCCCAGACCTGCTGTTTACTATCCAAATCCCTTAGTTATGAAAGATGAGAGCATTCATATTACAATGCTCGATAGGTTATATTCTGATCCATTCCCAAATCGCACAACAATCCTTATGGTTTTCAATTCTATCAACTCACTGAAACAGATAAATTCCAGTGACATCGAATCAGTGAGATACCCAAATCCGAACCAGCAAGACGTCACTGTGATCACCATCCGCTCCCAAATTGTCAAACATCTAGTGTGGAACGAAAGACAGCAATTATTTTCCAAAGGAATGCGTCTTGAACCTCTCATCCCCCCTCCTTTTTAGCAATGAGACTCCTCCTTCGAGTTGGACTCAATCAATCCCAAACTCAAAAACCATAGCCTCCTATGGTAATAATGAAGCTCCTTGTTGTAGATGTATGAATGACATACGAACGAGTAACAAACCCACTCCATCTAAATGGGATTGGATCAGAAATGAGACGAAAAACAATTTACACATGACAGCCCACTAGGATGACCTCTTAGACTCTAACCACATTTACTCTCTAGCCTCCTGGAATACCAGAGGTTTTTCCCATTTACTCTTTACTGAAACCTCTGACCTAAACAGTTTCAACATAGTAGCTTTACAAGAAACTTGGATGCGGACAGCCTCAGTATGGGAAAACCACCAAATTAAAATTGTACAAGCATCAAAACTTGCTAGAGGGCGCCCGGCTGCAGGGCTATTAGTTGCAACTCTTAACGACTCTCGGCTCTCTCTTACGGCATGGCCTTCCCCTGACCCAGGTATTAAAATTGTGAAACTATCTACCACTAATACACTCCGTCCTTTGTTCCCATGTTGTCTTCTAATAAATATTTATTGGAACTCGACTTCTCCTACCGCTCCCCAGTTCATTGACAAAATTGAAAACATCTTGAATCAAACTTTACTTGAACCTGATATTAAGACAACAATAATGGCAGGTGATTTCAATCTCAATTGCCTCTCTACCCCCAATTCTGGTCTTAACTTAAGAGCTTTAAAATGGTTGAATTAAATGAATGCAAGAAAGTTCCTCATGCTAAACGGATCCACTCCTGAAGACTCTCCTCCAAATCCCACATGGACTAGAAATCTGAACAAATCCATTCTAGACTAGGTTTATATCTCTGCTGATGCGAATAAACTGATCCACATCCAGCGATCATAATATTCTCAAAGTCTGCTGGGTTCCTCATAGTGTGCAAAATTCTGTTAATTTCACCTCTCATGTTGATGTACATAATGCCAGAAATCATCTCAAATGGTTCCCTGGTCAAATATTGAAACTCCACCAGAGGATCATACAAACCGATTCAAAGTTACCATCTTCTTCGCAAATTTCTTATAATGATTGCATCATGATGCTAAACCAAGAAGCTTGTGGTTCAACTTGACCAATATTCGTTCATAAATACCCTCGAATAACAGCCATTTCTATCCTCAAGAAAGAAATGAAACATGCTTTAAGAACATCTGCCGCTAAATTGTGCAAAAACGTAAGAACTCAAATAAACATAAAGTACAAAAATAGAATAGAACAACATTTACTCCTTCATAAACAAGAGAAAGCTGAATTCATGTTGAAAGCCCTTGTCTCTAAGTCATCTGGAGAAATATGGAAGGTAATTAACAATGTGCCCTCTAATGCTAACAGATCTGTTCTTTTGAACCCTATTTCAGTGACAATGTGGACTTCACATTACCAAGCACTTCTGTTAAAATTTAATCTGCAACAAAGTGAACATTTCATAGATCATCCTGCTTTAACCAAACTTAAATTTGACAATCTAGACATCCTCATTATAATAAAAAAAATAAGCGCATCAAAAGCTCCTGGTCCTGACCAATTGACGAATTCAATACTAAAAACCAATCCAGAGAAATGGGCTGCGCTCTTGGAAACTATATTTATGAGAGTGATAGAAACAACTCACATTTCCGTGTCTTGGCAACAAGCTATCATCATTCTCATTTTCAAAAAAGGAGATAGGTATAATCCAAATAAGTATAGACCTATAGCTTTACTAGATGCTCCTGGTAAAATCTTTGCGAGACTTGTTTTACGTGATTTTACAAAATGGCTTATGGAAAATCAACTTATTGACATGAACCAATCTGGCTTTGTATCTGGCATTGGTACAGCATTACATCTTTTAATCTTGTTCATTATAAACCAACAAGCCATCTTATCCAAGCAACCTGTTTTTGTAGCTTTTATAGTTTTTAAGCAATCTTTTGATTCGGTTTCGAGGCAGAGACTATGGTGTACACTCTTAAATGCAAATTGTCCATTGTATATTAAGTTTTTAATTTACCAATTTTATTCCAAAACCTCAATAAGAGTCAAACTGACAACCAATGGTCTTTTATCCCAGCCAATTCAATCTGACTCTGGCCTAAAACAAGGTTGTCCGTTTGCCTCTATTCTTTTGAACTTTTATATCATTGACATGATTTTAATTCTGTACGTATGTTCTCATCTAAATTGGGTGAGCATGAAATATCTTATTGGCTTTATGCTGATGATCTTATGTTATTGGACAGGACCCCATTGGCCTACAGAGGAAACTTACTGCCTTGTTTTATTATGCCGAAAAGATTGATCTAGTAATCAATACCTTTAAGTCTAACATTCTTATTTTTCAGCACCAGCGACCATGTCAAACTACAAATTCAATTGGAAGTTGGGCAAGTGTTCACTATCTCAAATACAGGAATTTAAATACCTTGGCATAAACATAAACACACACCCTTCAGACCACACTTATAAGTCTGAACTTACCTCTAGAATGAGACTATTAGCAATGCAACGCAAAGCGCTTCAGTCAAATTATGGGAAATTTTCCCTTCTGCCTGCTAGAATATTCTATTTACAGAAAGTGATCCCTATCGCCCTGATTAGATATGAGCTTGGTCTTGTCTCTCTCAATGCATCAGTTTCTTGGTTAATGTTAGCAACATATAGGAAATATCTTATCTCCTCTGATTCATCAGCAAACCTATTTCCTATGTTGAAAAAGACCATACAGACACCAAATTTCAAACCGATGCACGAATGGAAAAAGACGTGTCTTCTAATACTTCAAGAGGCTGACATCTCTGTATCTTTATTACTTGAGTCCCCTGACAAAGCAAAGATTAAATTGTGGAGACAAGATTGGATTAGTACCTATGACAAAATTAACTCTTATCAAGCTGTTAAAAAAGGGCTCATTTCAATTACGCACTGTTAACGTATTACCACAATACCTAATGAAGTTCCCAGATCGAAAATATGCAGATGCCTTTCTACGCTTTCGATTTAATCTCCTCCCCACAAAGGACAAGCTTGCATCATATAACAATCTCCCAAATTCATCTAGGTCTTGTGGTCACTGCAAACTTGTTGATTCTGGTGAAACCATAAGACACCTCATGATAGATTGCTTAGATTTAGCGGATATGAGAACTCGTTACCTCCATAAACATTTTCGTCATCTCACATTACTAACCAAAGATGACTTATGGTTTGCAATATTTAATGATTCCAAGACTTCACTTATCATTGACATTGTACATGATAAATTTCAATCTTTATTTTAAACTTTGTTTATTGTCAAACTGTGCATAATCATTAAGATGCCTGTGTCTCTCATTATTTCATCTTAATTTGTATGCAACCGATTCTAATTGTAATAAATTCCCTCCAGATTTAAAAGTGATGTCATTTTTGAACAATTAACAAAGTAATCACTGAGAGCTTTTTTCTGGTTTCTGATAATATGATAGAAATAAATCCCTCCAAATGGAATGCTAGCACCAGGTAAGAGGTCAATAATACATTCTCAATTGTTTCCTGTACGATTCTTTGAACACAAGCAGGAAGTCTTGATATTTGGAGGTACTAGATGTAGACCTTTCTCCTTGTCCTTGTATCAGTGACAGTAATTACATTGATTCAATTATCTAAATGCATGACCATTTGACAATTGAGAAAAACGAAAACAAATGATTGTAAACTATAATGTAAATAATTGAAAAAGATGCTAATTCAACTAAAACCATCTTTAATTAAAAAAAAAATATTATTGGATCTTTTGAATGCGAAACTGGATGCTCCCATGTCCTATCTGGTTTCTAAGAAATTCTCCAATGTTTACATATAATGTTTTTTATCTTGTACAATAATTTTGTGAAGGTGTTTACACTAACCAGTCTGTCCTCATCTTGTTGTATCTCTCTGGGTTCATGTCGAGCCTCCTTGCTGAAGGCCAGCCAGTATTGCTACTTTTCCCACAACCATGAGAGGGTACCATCACACCTGCAATTTGAGACTTAGTTAATTTGTTTCTTTCAAGTATACCCTTCCTACTGCTATTATGCTTAAGTCTCAAAAATTGTCGGAAGGGCAAATGTTCATGTCCATGTTTTGCATGGTAACTTTGAAAATGGAATAAGGCATTTTTGTCGTGCTTTTTGGTATGATTTTATCCGTATGCGTCCCTCCTTGTGAAATAAGGGAATGTCTAGAAAAGTATTTTAATTTTCATTCAAGCAATGTTTAAACTACAAAAGTACATTTTGTGTATTGATCCATTCAATAGAAGCCAGAGCCTCATCTTTTGAGCCCTCTCATACACATAGAACATCATCAATTAATCTTTTCCAGGCAAATATATTCTTAAAATACTGATTCTTATTGGTATATATCAAAAGCCTCTTCTTAAAGATTGGCTATATATGGTGCCACTGTACGAGGTATGTATGGTCTGAAGACAGGAGAAACTCACATCAAGCCATTAACAAATCTTTCTCTTTCAAAATACCGTATCCTCTTACTGTGGCATCACAGCAGTGGATTATGTCTTTCAGAGGAAAGCAAAGAGATCAGGCCTAACACAACACAGCTTCTCTGTTAGAGGGGAGCTGTGCTTATGACAATTTATCAAAGGCGTGGCACTGCGCTGACAAATGCTGCTCTACCGTTGCCAGCATGAAAGCTGCAGCTCTGCCACACTGTCAAACGGCATGGAGCCTCAATGGGAGAGTGAACATCCTACAGACTGATGGAGGTGGGTGAGACGGGCAGGACAACATGTATTTCCTGTTTTGATCAAAGGTCAAGCGAGCTGAACTACCAAACAGGGTGGTGGGGGAAGGAGACCTGAGACTAGTTATATATATATATTTTTTTGGGGGGCTAGATGTGGGAAAGAATTTTCCATGAAGGTAGTGGGGAAGGGTAGTAGGAAGCAAGGGATATTTTTTCCACTTGTGTGCACCTTTAGTTAAATACTAATCTAAATTGATGTATCTCTCTTTGTATTTTTGATTAATGTCATGGGTATACTTACATAATGTGGATGCTTTAGGGTTGTCGATATTCACAGCTGTTGTTAGATCATGGGAGATCTATGTAATATAGAAAACACATATATCAGAACAGTGAATTGTATGAGGCATTTTTCATTTGTGATGGAGAAATAGAGAGGGTTAAGAGAGAGAAAGAGAAGGGAGAAGGGAGGTAAGGCGAGAAGAGAGAGAGGAGGAAGAGGGTCTGGTTATGTTGAGGAATGAGAGAAGAGGGTTGGGGATGAAGGAGCGAGGAGTAGAGAAAGGATACCTGTTAATGAATGAGGAAATAGAGAAAAGACTGTAAATGGAGGAGAGAAGAGACACGGAAAGGAGAAAGAGTATGGCGTTGGTGATGAAAGAGAGAGGGACGTGAAGATGAAGGAGAAAACAGTAGAGGAGAAAGGTGGTGGTGGTAATGAGGAAAGAGGGAAGGGCAGAGACCTACTCCTGACCACCACAATGGGAAGAAGCCTAGTAGGAAATCTACATCTAGTACCTCCAAATATCAAGACTTCCTGCTTGTGTTCAAAGAATCGCACAGGAAACAATTGAGAATGTATTATTGACCTCTTACCTGGTGCTAGCATTCCATTTGGAGGTATTTATTTCTATCATATTATCAGAAACCAGAAAAAAGCTCTCAGTGATTACTTGGATGAAAATGGAAACAGGGGATACAACGGAACTCTGACCTTTTCTATACTTGTGATTCTTTAACAAAGTCACTATCAAAGGCAATTACCCGTTATCTTCAACTGCTGACATTATAGAAACTGTTCAAGCTGCCAAATTGTTTACAAAATTGTACCATAGAAGTGCTTCTTATCTAATTCACATAAAATCTGGAGATGAATGGAAGACATTGTTTAGGACCTTTTATTTTTCGGGACCTATAACTATAGGGGTATGCCCTTTGCTCTGGCACACTCCCCAGCTGTCCTCCAGCACTTCATGAACAGGATATTTTCAGATCTACTAAACAACACCATAATCAGATATCTCAATGACAGCCTCGCTTCTCCAAGACCATTTGTCCCAGGCTGCAAAATAATTGCATTGCTTACAGGAAAAACAACCCAAAAATGTGCAGTTGACCAAACCTTGATAGCATATTTGGGTTGTATACTTTTGTCTGAGGGAGCAGCGATGGGCTCCAGAAAGATTGCTGCAGCGTGGAATTTGCCTTTGCATACTTAACTTAAAGAAATCCAGAGTTTCCCTGGCTTTGCCAAATTCTATCATCAATTTATTGCATCATTTCTCAATATAATTTTTCCTATCACCCTTGTGCTGAAAAAAGGAACACCTTTTAAGTGGAATACTGAAGCCAAAAGTGATTACCAGAAATTAAAACACAGATTTCCACATTAACCCATTCTATGTCAATCTGACACTACATGACCATTCATCATGGGACCAGATGCTTCTCATGGAGTGTTTTCCGGAGTATATAAACAGGAGCAAAATGGCGTATATTCAGCATTTGAGAAGGATCAGTTACCCATTAAACAAGCATGCCTCGATTGGAGAGACTTACTCATGGTGACTCCCTTATCAGTCAAAGTAAGTATGGACCACTAAAACCTCAAAGTAGTTCGGGAAATAGAATGCTGCATTAGTTGTCAAGCTAGGTGGATCTAATTCATCCCCCAATTTTCTGTTTGTTTTTATTACATATGTGCCAGGTTCAAAAATAATTAATTGCAGGCGCTTTCTCCCGAAGATACCCAGATATGTCACACTCCTCATGCTCATGAAATCTGATACTAATAGACAGGATATTTCTAGGCATAGCAACTGATTTCTAACAACAAGGAAAACACCCCACCAACTGTGCTTCTCTTACTACACTTATTAAGACATATAGAGATGCATAGATTTTAGGAGAATCGCGGACTGCTGTTTCATCATCATCAACTGTATGCACCCACACTGGGCCATCACGAACAGTTTGTGGCACTATGTCATGATAGGACTAGACACTAAAGAACCTATTGAATGCCACTACTGGTGGCCCGCAATATCGGGATGAAACATAATCCTTCAAATACTAGTTCTGTGGATAAGTGCCCCTCCATTATGGCCACAGATGGATGCAATCTCCATGGAAGGCTCACCAAGGAAATACACTTGTAGATTGTGACCCACGATGACCATAGTGACGAGGGACAGATAACTTCACCTGGTGGTGGTACTAACTCCTCAACGGACCTAATATTATTGACAGGGGAAATGTTATCCGCTACTTTTACTCCCCTATAAAATAACCTATGTTTCTAAGAAAATGTTTATTGCAGACCCATGTTCAAATAGGATGTGAAGGATTATATTTCATCTTGCACTGTCTGTCTGCACACCAAGCCTATCCGTACATTACCCCCAAGGCAAATCACTACCCATCACCATCCCCTCCACTCCAGGGCATATAATCTCAACAGAATCTATTGTGCAACTACACCGTCACAAGTATATTCAACAATCATGTTAACAGTGGATACCTTCACTAAAGAAGCACATTATTCTCCCCTTAACAGGGATTCTTTTCTGCCAAAATTGTCTTTACACTTCGATCGGACATATTCATATTACATGACTTACCCCACTTGATCATTTTGGACACAGATCACCAATACATTTTTTAAGTTCTGGTCAAAGCCCCGCAAACTCCTAGGAACTAAAAGTGCCCCATTGCTTGGTTTTCCTCCCCAGTCCAACGAACCGACTGAGAACACCATCCAACGTTTGTTGCAGTATCTCTGATGTTTTACTAAGCTGATCAAGAAAACTGGGTAACACTCCATTTTTCACTGAGATAGTCACCATTCCACTGTGCCTATCGATTTCATCCATGTGTATTTCCCACATTACTGTTTTCGGAATTCGAGGTACAAGCCAAAGCCAAAGACACATCGAGACCATCAGTAAAAAACAGTAGCGAGCAGTTATCAATCTAGAAAGCGCACAAGCTTGTGTGAAAGAATTTGCTGATCACAAATGCAGTGAGAACTCTAACTAGTCATAGACCAAGTTTGTCTTTCAGGGAATCATCTAGGTTTGCATCTTGTACCATTCAAGCTTTACAAGAAATATTTTCGCTGCTTTTTACCAGAAAATATCAATTCTCTAGTTTTTAGTCTATGGCTCAGGATGGTGGAAAGATTCACCCTTTTTCACACAACCCTACTGAAACCACACAAGGCTAATCAATTCCCTGGTCACTGATGGTGCACTTCACCTCAACTTTGTCGTAATGGGTCTTCAAAATACTAGGTGCCCAGTTTATGTGAATCTAATATTAGTCAAGTGGTCTTGCAGTTTCTGGTATACTAGAAGGGGTCAGTGCCTTGTGATTGAACATGGGAGTCTGCATCCCATGTTTGTGCCTCAGATTTTGCCTCAGATTTTGCTGATGCCAACGTGGGAAGCCTGGGTCCGAGCAGGCCCACGACAGAGCATATAGTCTTGACCAGTAAGCGGCTTTGGGATCACTGGTGGACTAGGAATTTGTCGACCAATGACAAAGTGATAATGTAACACCTATGAAAGTGACTTCAGTCTAAGCTGTTGGCCGGCATTGCCAGAGCAGAAGCCTTTGTTTCCGGTACCAGTTGCTGGCAACCGTTACATTAGTACTTTAGCTCGAGGACTGGCATGTCACAGAGCTTATTGTTTCCTGACTTCTGTATTGTGCCACACAATTATTGTCTACCTTGTTACACCTACTTCTTTCCTCCACTCAGTGCTTCCATTCATTTCTGCATCACTGTCTCAGTGACACTCTGTTTGCTCTGTGCTCTTGATGGCATTAACCTCCTTCCTGTTTGTGCTATTACTGACACTGCACTTTCTAGCTTTTAGCATGGTGTTCCACCTTGCCTTTTCCACGTAAGGATATCTGCTGGACCTAGGCTCTCCTGACAGCCTACTCTCTGATCTGAATCACAGCTCCTGCTCCTGAACCACCTGAAACATGTCAGCTGCTAGAACCTGGCATCTGCTTCAAGAGGCTTTTTTCCACCTGTTTTGGGTTTTCCTCTGTCAGTACCACTGGAAGGCAATTCCTCAACAAGAAGTCAGGTGCCAAGATATGTGAGGTAAGTCCTGTCACTGACAGAACCACCTAAGAACAACGCATATCAAACAGCATCGGTGGTACCCACAAGCGCCATTCACAGAAGGACATGTAATACAAGTATGACTGGAAGTACAGTGGCAGCAAGAGACAGCTGTCCGCAACCATAGGGTCCCTGTTGTTGACTGTGTTTGAATCTGCCAGCCCCATCAAAAAAAAAGAAAAATCTCTCTGTGAATTTGTGAGTGTGAAAAAGCCACATAATCGGCCTGGTATGCATTTTACTTATGGATTGTGTTTTTGCTTTCTAGCAAGTCTTACAAATAGAGAATACAAATATTAAATACAATAATACAATAATACCAAACCAAGTACAAATTTCACAGTCTAAAGCCCATAAAGCTGCAGTTTCTATAGTAAGAGCATTGTAAAGTATAATTTTCTAAGTTGACCTAAAAGGGACAGACAGGACACATATATTTTATATGGCATATATATCTTTACAACAGTGGCATATACACATATTCCTTAAGATTTCAATGTGAGTCCCTTGAATTTCCTTTGTCTGTTGAAGATTAAAACAAAAACATATATAATTTGTCTTGCATAATGATGGCTAGGAAATCTTCTGATGTTTAACTTGGTAAAAACAAAATTTAGGAAAGGTGTTACAATGCTCGGTCATTAGATGTTTCTTTTAAAAATGAATGATGTTAGGAATTCAACTCCACTAAATAGCCTTTCGCATTAGCTCCATAAATGTAAATTTACTAAGGGTGGAGAAGGAATAGTCAATCAATTGAATATATTTCTCACAGTTTCTTACAAATTCAGCAAGATTTGGACAGTGACTATTGTTTGTAAATTTCTTAATCTGACCAAGCATTGTTCTCTGTTGTTCATATTTTGCTTACACATGTATTCTTTTGAATATTGCCATAGAATAGATAGATATCAACTTGATCTCTCCTAAAAGACATGAAGGTGAAAACATCTAGGTGAACTTAAAAAGCCTTTGCAAATCTGACCCTCCCACACATACATTTTTTTAGAAGAAAGAAAAGGCAGTATTACAACACTATATGCGAGTGACTTTATGATTCTTTGAGTGTACAATGTAATGAGTGGACAAAATAAATAGCCACCATTTTGTGAATAGAAACTTTGTGTCATTGTAACCAAAGGTGGCATCATCCTTTTATTCCTCAGTATACCCCTTTCGAAGTGTAATTGCTGATAATGAAACTCAAGTATTTAATCTGCTTCTGTTCTATACAAGGCTCACTTTTTAGATACCTCTTAAAGTGATTTTTGCTGTCCGTCCTCAAGTACACTGCACAATGTACAATTTCGACATGTCTATCTGCAAGTCACTGTCAACAGAATATTACAAAATGGCATCATGGCTACTTTGAAGACCAATTCCGTTCTATCTAAGACAGTCAAATTGTCAAACATACAAAATCTAATTGGCATATCATTACTGGGAAATACTAAACCAAGGCTAAGCAAACACCAATGTCTGGCACATAAAGATTGAATAAAGAGAGAGCAAACACACAACCTTCTTAGGACCAGTTGTGGTTGGCATCGACAAGGATAAAAAACCCTCTACATTCAATCTCACTTTGATGATGTATTACTTTGAAATACAATTATGAGCTTCACAAGCCTGGATAGTAAATTCTAGTTAAGTGTTGTTGCCATAATGTATTCCGATTTACTTTGGTGAACCCAGAACTAATGTCAAGAAAGGCAACATAGCTGGATTGATTTCTATAAAATATTGTCTGATATTTATTTAATCATGTTCAGAAGAAAAATATTAACCAATGTTTTGGAGTCTTTTCTAACACCTATCTGGTACAGTGAAACTACATTATCCTTTTGTGTAAACTGCTCCAACCCATTGAGTAAAAGGGAACAAAATGTTTGGTCCTATTACCTAGAGCCATTTTTATAAATTGGAGTAAAATCATATTTTTGTGTAATTTTTACAAATAATTGACAACATTTCTTGCTATTTTGCAGTCTGTAGATATTTTGTATGGGACTTCAGCCAATTCCTGTATTGCTGCTTTAGGTTGCACTTAGTGGCACTGTAAAGCTCACAGTATTTAATATTGGCTAATCATCTCCAATCATGGTATGGCTGATGTTTCTGAGATGATATCTGTGAATAGTACTTATGACTTTTTATATGCTGAGAATAGGGAACTAAGGATTTCTTGTTTAAAAAACACTGTCATCCCTTGAATAAATTCTGAAAAAGGTGCCTGATCTCAACCAGTCTAAAGTTGCATCAAAATTGTCACCAAGCAAAGAGCACTTGATTCGGACCACAATGATATACGAGTCTTGTTTTAGAAGACAACCGAATCTTATTGCCACCTTCATTAACAGTTATATTACCTATTGGGGATTTCATTCTGTGAACGTGCTCTATATTTAAAAAACAGAATGTTAGGAAAGCATGGCCATTGTCATGGTTCTTTGGATAAGTTCTTGCAGAGTGGCATGGAAGCAAAAATGTAGTCCAATGTGGAGTGAGATTACCATTCAACCACGTAAAGCTAGTAGGAATGTCAATATTCATCCATTTATAGTAACCAAACTCCACAGAGTCAGCAACTCTACCAGGCTAATAATTGGTCATATGGCTTGTCTTTATCGAAGAGAGCAGGCTGAATGGATAAGGAGGAAATAAAATCCTCCTTCAATGCTAAATGGTCAAAACATATACTGTTGAAATCCCCAAGATAATTCCATTGTACGCATATCCAAGCTCAAAGTTTTTTTTTAAAATTCAGATACTAAGATCAAGAGCTGGGTCAATTTAATTTTCCATATTGGAAATAAGCTAATTTTATTTATTTATGGGCTGTGACCACATCATTGGAATAAACTGTATGTCCTTACATCTGGAACTCCTCTGTAACCAAATGAAAAGCTTTGGTAACCAGGGAAAGGATACCACCTGTAGGACTCTCTGTTGGTCCTTTCACCACACTTTCACCAATAAAAGTAATACTGTCAAAATAGCAGCAGTATTTACAACCCTTAGGCAGGGAATTTGTTGAAAAGCATGCAACATCATTTGCCTGTTTAGAAGAAATGTTAATACATCAAAGAGTGACAAAATAAATGGGTTACTGGGGCTCATCGGTGCACATACAGCACTTAAGGTTTGGACTTTGAGTATTGGCTGCCAGATGAAGTTGTCAAAAGACGGGTAAGTGCTGGAACCATAAATAATAACTCCAGGTTGGCAGTAAAGTCATGAACGTTCAATGTATTCAAAGGAAAGGTTCAACCGGGACATTTCTCTTCCATGAGGAAGAGCTACATTTATTCTTGTTAAGTCTTGAAGCGGAATTACTGAAAATAAGGCTTTTCTCAGCAGAATAAAACTTCCTCGAAAAAGCATCCTCTTTTGGGTTCTCTGAAATTTTACTGAGTATGAATTGTCTTATACCATTTGGTCTGCTTGCGCTACTGTTGCATTACAGATGGTTTTTTAAACTTGGGTACATTCAATGTACCATCGGCCACTAAAACAAAGAGAGCTCATTGTTGGTAATCAATGACACATTAGCGGCTTCACTTATGATGTGCTGTTTTTTATTTATTTTTTATTTATTGTGCCCTGGTTAAAAATAAACCTTTCACAATAACAATTCATACAAATGACACAATTTTGTTAACAACTCTTAAAACAACTTTATAGATCAAAAAACATATTACATTTCATTAAGATTTGACCTATGATTCATACCACTGATAATATCAATATTAAAATCATTAACACATTAAAACTGAAGACTGTCAAGCATTCAATTAAGAGCTGCGTAAAATAGTGCATTCTAACTCATACCTTTGTGCAAAGCACTTCCAACCCTCCTTAAAAATAAATTACTCTTCTAACCTCCAAGCACTCAGCTAAGGAGAGCCCACAAGCAGGCCGAGGTATATTATAAATCTCAATATGGTCAGAAATATTGAGGTCGAATAACCCTGGAAAATCCTACAGCAGAGTGCTTCTTTATCACACAGTCTCAACTATCGCAAAATTCTTACAAAGAACAACTGCCTCACACTCCTCAATAGAGTAAATTGGCCTAGAATGTGTTTCAGAGGTTCCACAAAGTATGGAAGTTGACAAGATATACATTGCGCAGTGTGATACGACTGCTTATCCCTTATTTTTAAAATGTCTCGGGTTAAAATTAGATTCATCCTCAGTCGCAGGAAGTCCTGGTGCCAGTTCATATTGGGGAAGCTTTTTAAGTAGGGAGGCAAGGAACCCCATTTTCTGTGTTCTAATAACAAATCCTGATATAAACTGTTCATCCCAATTGTATATGCCAATTGACTCCCATTTTGCAATCCAGTCAGCCTCCCACAGTTTTGTTTGAACTTAATCAGGACGCTGAATTAGTGCCTCCTTATTACACTCAATGTTCCTTAAAACATACTGACATTTCCTGCCCCAGGAACAGAAAAATGCATCCTTTTCACAATCATGGAGAATATGTAAATCCATGAATAAGGAACTGTTAGGAGGAGCAATAATTGTCTTAAAAAGAAGGAGGGCACTCCAGGTAAGTCTTGCTTTAAATTAAATCATACCTAATTCCAGTACAATAGCTCCTTTTGGCACATATTGGGGTATTCAGAGCACCTCTCCACAAGAAAGCTTCCAAGATTTCAAACTCATCTCAATAAAACTAGAGTATAGTTTCAATCCTGTACAACATTTTTGGGATCACCTTTGACATACAATTAACTACTGGTTCAAGAGAAAATTGCCCATATTTATTCTGCAACTTCCACAATGTGGGGATCACTGCACCATCTTAATTCTTAAGTAGGCAGTTAAGGCCTATTTGTTGGGGTGTGTGGGGTGTGTGAAAATGGGACTACCAAGATATTTAATATGATCTACTTTCTCCAACTTGAACAGCCCTAAATGCCAAGTAAACTATCACTTTTTTTTGAGCGACTTAACTCCAGAATTTTTATTTTGCCTTTATTAGTATCAAGGTCATTAGAGCTAACATACGACTCAAGCTCCTCCAAGAATCTATGTATGCACAATTGTGTGTAATCCATTAAGAGAACGTTGTCCACATAGGTGAGCCAGTACAGACACTGCTCTCCCAATCTGGGCCGACGACAGCAAACAATTCTCCAAATCTTAACCAATGGCTGAAATGAAAATGTTAAAGAGGTACGGTGCCAGGATACAACCTTGGCGGGGGCCCCTGGATACACTGATTTCTTTGGACATAGTCCCCTCATGATCGAGTCTAACTCTCAACCTGGTACCTGAATGCAGATGTATCAAAATGCTAAGTAGGCCCCCCGGAAGGTACCACTTTTCCAGTTTAGCCCACAACTTGCCCCTATTGATCACATCAAAAGCCGACGATAAAGATCATAGTCACATTCGATGTACTCACCTTACATTGGAATAAAGTCAAAATCAGAGCATTGAGGTCTGTTCCCATATTTTTCCTAAAACCCATTTGAAACTTATTAATATTACCTGTTTGCTGTTTTCAAACTGCCTAGTCAAAGGAATTTATAATAGTATGCTCAGGGATAGATTTATTTTGCAGAGAGATGGCATTATGGTTGGATAAAGTAGAAGAGGGCTAAGCCATCAACAGCTAATTCCCTTAAACTGTCCAGTGTTAGATCAATCAAATTGAGTGTAGCCACCTCCAAAAAGTTGTCATAGGGCAGATTCAAGGTTGTAGGAATGGCCTAACAAATTGTTGTTAATGCACCAATAAGAATTTCATTAGTACCCACATCAGCCAGGAGGACATTGTAAAGCTTTATTAGTGACTAATACAATGTCTATTGCACCCTGGGAATGTGGTGCTAGTGTTGACAAATTAGGAAGTGAACATTCTCTGACCAATCGACTATAAGACTTTGGTCATATGAGGAGTGACTGCATCATGCATTGTATTATACTTGTCATTTGTATAGCGCCCTTTTCCATTATTATAGTGTCAATGCGCTATTAGTAGGAACACCCTCAGAGGACGGAAGTTCAGAGTGTTGGAGGTCATAGAGTATGATTAGGATGAATGGGTGCATTTGGCTTAAAAAAAGGCTCAGCAGGGCCGGCCAGGCTGTGGTATAGAAGCAACCCTTGTGGTGAGGCTTGTGGATAAGTGCTGAGAGGAGTAGGGTGGGGTCAGTGCTAAAGACTCACTATGTGTCCAGCATGGCCAAATTTGGCATAGGTGTGTGCTGCATTCTGCTGTCAGAGGTGTTGAAGCATAGTCTGGTGTAAGTAGGCAGAAAATGATGTGAACAGCATGACTGCGTGCACCAGGACCCCCAACCAGCCCATAGAGCTGGGGTTTGCCCAATAGCACTTTAAGATGGAATAGCAGCACCCGTGTGATGGATGGGGATGCAGATTTATACCCAAGCATCAAATCAATACTGATAACTCAATGGTTTGGAAAAGGGAGTCAGTTTAATGACGAGTACAAAAAACGGGGAGTCATATGAATATCAGCGGATGCGTGACCTTCTCTCTCGCTTCACAACTCCATCGAACTTATGATATGATATAATATGGCATTTATAACACGCCCATACACAGGTGTTTCAAGGCGCGACGAGGCAAGGGAGGGGGGAACAGGGAAGACAGAAACGATACTAATAGGCCAGGTATCATTCAGATCGTGCAAGTGCATAGGGAGGAGGAGAGGGGAAAAAGTGCCTGGGGAAGGTAGGGGTAAAAGTGGAGTACAAGGGATAGTAGAATAAATAAGATAAAGAAAAAAGAAAAATGGCCACTGGTGTCAAGTGCAAGGTATGGACACAATGGACACAATGACAGCCTAACCTCCTTAGATCTCTGTTTTATTTCTTGCTTTCCTGTATTTATTGTACTCCGTACATATTTATTTACTTTTCCATTACTGTCCTCTTGCAAATGGGGAGAGCTAGAGTCTCCTGCCTTGTTCAACTGTATCTTCCTGATCTACTGTATGCAACTGTAACGTCCTGTAACTAGGTCTCATAAATGGGGAGAGTTTGTGTCTCCTGCCTTGTTCAAACTGTACGTACCCGATCTACTGTATGTAACTGTAAAATAATGCGCCCGGTTGCCCACGGGCCTGGCTGCGCTTTACAAATAAAACAAATACAAATACAAATACAAGTGCAGACATAAGTGCTGGTAGGGGGACTGTAGGGATACAAAAAACAGTCCCCGGGTGCCGGGGTAGCAAGGGAGGCAGTGCAGGTGGGCAACTGGCGGGGCCTGGGCACCGTGAATCAGAAAGGGTGGGCAGGTAACCGGTGCCGTTTCTACCAAGAGTTTAGCAGGGGAGAGGGGGAGAGAAAGCAGAGGCAAAGAAGAAGGTTTTAGGGTGAGCTGGTGAGAGGGGGGAGAAAGCAGAGGCAACGAGGAAGGTTTTGTACCTTATATATAACATTTATACTGAAAACTCGTCATCAGTGATTTTTAACGCTTAAAAGTTGGCATGCAATTCTATTGGTTCTAGGAAAGTAACTTTAATATAGGTACTATATCTGTATATGGTAACGGAGTAAGGGGATTGGATAAACACTGTCAGGTGGGGCATCTAAGCTCTTCCTTCAAAATGGCTACTGTAGATGTCACTAAAAGTACAACGTCCCATTGGTTCTACTAACTATAGGACCATAGATTACTTGGTCCATTATGATTGGGTTGGTACCAGCACCACTCATACTTTTCCACTTTGCTTAGCAGCACGCAGAATGGTCAGCCAGGTGCAGGGCACCAACCAACTCACCGGCGTTCCTCCGATTATTGTTACAATCAATCATCACTTTAGTGGCCATGTGTCAATTATTTCACTGTGGTTGGCCTCAAGGCTGCATCTCCTGTCTGGAAAAGTTCTGCTGTCATCGCCTGGCCTACTGCCATGCGTAGATGTGAAAGTCTCACTTCTTGTCGCTCGGCTGGTCACGTGATTCAGACACCGTGAATTTGTCTCTTCTTCATGTAATTAGTGTATTTGATTTTTGTTTCATCCACCACCTGCCTTCAGTTTCTTATCTTGACCTTTCTGAGCAGGATATTCTGTTCTTTGCTACAGTTAATTCTAGCTACTATTCGCCTATTTTAACTGATACGACCTTGGCTTTTTTGGCATGATTTGCCTCTGCTGAGTTTCCTTTCTGCCTCTTATTCTTGATTTGTTAAATATGAAGCTCTCCTCGTGTGGCCTTTAGTAACCTTTGGTTGATTCTGCTTCTTATGCATAGTGGAAGTATACTCGTATAATGTGCTTCTTTTGAGGTAGATATGTATAGGTGGCGCTTGCCGCAATCTTTCTTCTACTAAGCATAGCAAGCCGCAGGATTTTCTTAGCTTTCTTGCAGTTCCAAGCATATGTACATGCCTAAACTGGTTGAACATCTTTGTCATGCTCACAGCATAAGCTTCTTGCATTTGACATTGTTCTTTCACTTTAGATTTGCGATTTCCCTTGTCTATGGTGTTTCGTCTCTTTAAGTCATTCTCTGGTCGTCATATCTTCTATATGTGAGTCAATCCGGGTTCTTATGATGTCACCATTCGTCTTCCATTAAGACCTTTTTGGCTTCTTCAGGGACTGTACTCAGACGATCTTCATTTTGTTTCATTTGTTGATATGGTTTTCTCAATGGTATTTTTTGTATTTGTTTATTATTTGTATCGCGCGCCTAACCCTGAGGTAACTGGGCGCTTGAAAAGTTAAGGTTACAGACATGGATGGGCATACAGATTAGAAACAACAGGAATAAATAGACCAGAAAGGACCCTGGTTACATATGGGTCAAAATCTGGGATGCAGGCAAGGAAATACAAAAGTAGTCTAGCAGCAATTGACAATGCATGGTGGCCCTAGTGATTACTTCTTACTGGGAGGTTTGTTACTCAACTAGTTTTTTATGCCGGCTTTAAAAGTGAGAAAGGAGGGTTCCTGTCTAAAGGGGATTGGGATAGAGTTCCAACGCTTGGCATCTTGGACTGGGAAGCTGGCCCGTACTGCTGTTTGAAGGTTGTATCCTGGGACCACTAAATTGTGTGAATGCGAAGATCTGGTGGTGCGTGTGGGTTGGTGCAAGCAGATTTTGTCAGCCAGGTATTTCGGGGCTGCGCTGGAGAGGCATTTGTGAGTGATGGCCAGGGTGCATAGCGTGATTCTATCACGGATGGGTAGCCAGTTGGCGTTATGTCTGTGTGTGGAGATATGGCATGATTTAGGGAGACTGAGTGCTGCTCTGAGTGAGTTATTCTGTAACACCTGGAGTTGTTTAGGTTATGTTCCGAGGAGCCAAGGAAAAGAGTGTTGCAGTAATCAATTTTTGAAAGTGCCAGTGCTCTGGTTAGTGTTAAACAGCTTCTTTGGGATAGAAAGGACAGCTATAGATCAGTGTGTTGGTATAGGCCGTAGAGGATGCAACGCTGTTGACCTGTTTTTTAAGTGAGAGAGTTGAGTCGAAGTAAACCACCAATGTATTTATCTATTTGGATACTTTGATTATGTTACTATCAATGACGAAAAAGGAGTATCTGGTATCGAGTTTGTTCAGGCGTGCCTGGGTACCACGATCATTAACTTGGTCTTCTCGTCATTGAGACACAGGCCGTTGGTGGCCATCCAGGCTTGGATTTCCAGGTAGATGTTGCTGAGCAGTTTGGATTCGTGGTCGTAGCAGCCAGTGAGGGGAATAAGGACTCGAGTGTCATCTGCATTGTTGGTGTAGACGACACCCAAGTTATCGAAGCGGTCGAATAGGAGCTTCGTAAAGATATTGTATAATGTGGGTGAGACACAGGATCCCCGTGGGACACCACACAATATTGGAGTTTGGTCAGCTGAGGCAGAGGGTGAGAAGACTCTAGTCATCTGGTTTTAAAGGAAGGATTCAACCCAATTGGAGGCATCAGTGGAGAAGGCTGCTGCTGTGGTCAGGTGTTTGCTAGGATTTGGTGGCCGACGAAGTCGAAAGCAGCACATAGGTCAAGTAATAGTAGGATTGCTAATTTGCTTTTGTCCTCACCTCATCCCTTTGTATCTTTAGGTCTAGGAGAGCTGTCTCATTTCCATGTCTGGGTTTGAAACCAGATTGTCTAAGTCCCAGGAGATTGTTCTCCTCTGAGTGTTTCTGGATTTGTAGGTAAGCTACGCGATCCAGAATTTTTTGAAGGAACGGGACGGTGGTGGTGGGTCTGTAGTTAGTGGGGATGTTCGGGTAGAAGTTTTTTATTTTTGTAATGGCATGACCCAGGCTTCCTTGAGGTTGTTAGGTACCTGGTTAGACGTGAATGAGGAGTTAATCAAGGTGGTGATGAAAGGGGCTCGTTTTTTTTGCTTCGTCCTTGATGATGGTGGCAGTACAGACATCACCATGGCAGTGGGATGGTTTTAGGCTTTTTATGATGTCTTCAACTTCCTTGGGAGTTACTTGCGAAAAGGAGAAAGGTGTGCAGGGGTGGGAGATCCTGTCTGGGTTGTGGTGGGGGGGGGCTGGGAGTCCTTGATGAGACTTGCCCTTTTAGCTTTGATTTTATTTTGGAGCAAGGTAATTTTATCTGCAAGGGCTTGTTGGATTTTTGTGCACCATTCTGTGTTTTTATTGCAGTCTTGTGTAGGTTGTGCAGGTGATTTGAGTTATTTTAGTATGCTGAAAGGTTCCTTAGTTCTGGAATTGGCGTTTTTGGATTCTGGAGTTGTAGGTGTCTTTTTTAGCAGATAAGATGGCCCTTTGTAGATTGTGGAAGCTGCCGTGAAAGCCGTTTTGTTAGATATGGACGGTTCTTTTTTCGCTAGGTGGCTTCTGCTGATCTTTGTATATTTCTGAGACTTTTTAGTTTAGGGGTGAACAACTTGTTAAGGTGAGCCAGTGGTTTGGCTTTCCTGTGTTTGAAAGGTGCTACAGTATCTAGGGCAGATTTGAGTGTACTGTTGTAGAGGTATACCAAGTTTGGTGGGTCGGGATTAAGGAATGTGGTCTCATTGAGGAGGTCACTAATGAGGGGTTGGAGGCTATCTATGGTGATGTCCCAACAGTTCCTGGATAGCGATGGGGGTTCTAGGGTGGTTTTGGATGAAGGAGGTCCAGGATTGAAAACTGGATGAGGTGATGGTCGACCATGCAACATGTTCATTTTGGGTGATGGCGATGGAACAGTTAAGGTCAGAGACCCAGTCCAGTGTTCTACCTTTGAGTGGGTGGGTGTAGTAATTCTATGTATAAAGCCTAGGTTAGAGATGGTGTTGTCCACTGCTAAGGCATGGGGATCATTGGGTTCCCGGAGGCCCAAATTAAGGTCTCCTAGGAGGATCGTCTTGGATCCCAGTTTGGTATGAGTGGAGAGGACGTCCAGGATATCGTCCTCAAAGGTGGGTGAGGGACCAGGGGGTCGGTAGACAAGGTGCATGAGTATTATGTGGGAAGGTGACAAAGTTAGTTTCACTGATAAGAGCTCCTTACTGTTCATGTTTTCCTTTGGATCGGTACTGCAATAGGCCTTGTCGTTCTGATGGGTACTGGACAGAGCCCCACTGCAGCTCTTTGCTGATTTATTTGCTCGTCATACGTCACATACTTTGGCGTGAATGTTCCTGGTACTTCAAAATGGACGGTTGAAGTGCGGGCTGTACTTGAAACCTCCTCTACACTCCCTCCTCTGGGCGATTCATCAACCACTTTCATCTCTTCCTTTGGATCCACCTTCTTTGGTTCCTCTGTATTCACCTTCACATTATCGCCTGGGTCCATTCTTTCTTCATCTTCTAGGTCTATACATGATGGTCTGAAGAAATGTCTCTTTGGAATCCATATATTTATGACTCCTTTTAAACTTCCTGCTGTTCTCATATGTTCGTCCTTGTTCCATGTCATTAATTGACACTGTCCATTTGGGCTGCAGTAAACCCATCTTCCCACATAATTTCTATGCTTCCTGGGATATAGATACTTTGTTCCTTCTGGCGCATGAATGCTGGCCTTCACAAAGTCTCTTATTTCTTCGTCAGTCAGGTTTTTGGGCTTCCATCCTGGCTCGACATCAATCATGATTTTCATCCCTATAGCTTTTTTTCACAGTTTTCTGACACTGAGAGATTATTATCTTGATAACAGAAAATCCAAGCAATATCATCACTAGCAGGGCTCCTAGGAACTTGAATACATCTGCCGTTCATTGTGGAACCCATGAAAATAGTGATCCAAACCAACTGTCGTCATCCACTTCGTCAGTTTCATTAATCATCTGATTCTGTAGTTTCATCAGCATACCTATGGCCTCTGTTAGAGTTCCATTTTCTTCATCGTGATATGGTGTAAATGTGCAACATGATTCTCCAATTTTTGCACAAACACCTCCATCCACTGCTGTGATCATGTCAAGTACATATCTGTTCTGGAGAGTCATCAGTCGGATTGCCCTTAACTCTTCTTTAATTGAGTTGAATCCTTTTATGGTCGGGTTGATGGTTTGCAGTAAATCCCATCTGGTTATCTGCAACCTCCCCAGTTTCTCGGCAGTCTGATGTATGCTTTGGATCCACATGCCCAGTAATGGTCCATAATTACTTCAGTTCCATGCACCATTCCTGGAGCATCAAAGATTCGTCCACAGTTCTGATTCTCTCCCATCTTCCTTGTGCCATTATTCCTGAACCACAATTTTGAGCTTTCCAGTGGTACTATCTGCAGGGGCCCTCCTCTATCTCCAACCCATGTCAGCAGCTTTGCAAGCCTTAGCCACAATGGCTTGCATATCCTTTGTGCGTTTTCAATTGCTTCTTTACAGGCTCCAATGACCATCCATGCTCTGCAAATCATGACTCCTTTCTCCCATTCGTCTGGTGAAAGCACTGTTCCCCAAATCTGCATTTGGCCTCTGTTCTTCCAGCTTTGAGCCTCTTGTGGAGTTTTTCCTTGGACATTTAGCTTCTTATTCGCTTCTCTTTTGATGTCTGCTCCTTTAACTCCAGGCTTCTCATATCTGATCACAATGTGTTTTGTCTCTTTCCATTGTTTCTTGTTTTTATGGCCTGGACATAGTCATCTTTATTTGGATCGGTTGCTTCAGTTGCCCATTTCAGTGAGCCATCACTACCCATGAACTGGCCTCTGGTCTTGCACATTGCCAGTGTGCTGTCTGGGCATCAATTTCTACAGCTACAAAGATCTTTGACTTCCCATGCTGTAAGGTAAGAGTGCACAAACAAAGCATTCCCCATCTGAACTTCGTCTTACAACTTCTTTCATGTGTTGGTACCAGATTTGTTTCCCAAATGTGCTGTGCTGTCCAAGTAATCGTTTAGTTCACTGTCATCTCTTTGTACGCTTCTCTTGATTCTTAAGTTTTTCATGTGGTTTGCTGCAACTACATCTTTGAATCCATCCGTATGGCTTCTTCTTGCTGGAGGATTCTCAGGTATCCTGATCCATGGAGCAGGTACCTTCATCTGTGCCAGTCGAGTGGAGGAAAGTCTAGCAATTCTTTCTTTGTCCTCTTGTATTTTCTTGGCTCTGGTTATGAACGACCATATTGATTCTGCTATCATCTGTGCCTGTGAGATTTCCTCTGGGCTTGCCTTTGTCTCGATCAGTGTTGTATCAAGGGTGTTCATTAATGTTATTTCTGTTGGTTTCCTCTCCAACTCTTTTTGTCTCTTCATGAGATCCGCTTCCTTCCTGTGGCTCTTAACTTTGCCAATCGTAGAGCTTCTCATTGTTGGTTGTCAAACCTTCCATTTTTCTTTGGCCTGTAGTTCTGCAGTTATTGACGCTAGGCCTGGTGTGTGTGCATTCAATGTTTACATGCGTGTGGTTGTCGGTAACCTTTTTCCATTCATACTTTGTCGACCCTGTCTCTGGCTTTTAAATTGGCTTGTTGCCAGAAATGTGTGTGTGTCATTGCTAATCACATCCATCTCAAGTTCATTCATTCCACCATCAGACCTCCTAGCGACTGGAATGACATTGTAATGTCTGGGTGTCTTCGTAGGCTTCATGCATGCATCATTAGGTGGGTGCACTGGAATTGGAATGCTTTGTGCACCAATATAAAATGCAGTTCTAATCATCAGTGACAGTAAAACAATGATGAATATAATACATAAATACATAATACCCCTATAGGTCAATCTACAGCATTTACTTCCAGAGAAATACGAGCGTCTCTCCGCCCGAGAGAGGACGAGGTTGCTGCTTTGAATCACAATCTCGATAATCCGTTGAAAGATGCTATCTTTTAATACACTCTTAAACAATATTATTTCTGGATTCTGTCAGTTCTGGTTGTGTGTTGCAGGTACTAAAACAATTGTCCCTCTTTGTCTGAACAATGGATTGTCCATTATCTCTGAATACAGTTCTCTTGTTAGGCTATGGGAAATGTGAAAATCAGATAATGATTCAGCAGGTCTCTTTACTGTACATGTTCAAAATATATGCGTTCCCAATCGGTGCCTCTTATTTGATTCATTCCCGAAGACATCTCGTTTTCTTCGTATACTCAAGTGAAGTCTGTGGTGATACTCTTTAGATCTGTCCCTCAGTGGAAAGTTTAAAATCTTCTCAGATAGAGATAGATAAGAGCATGCCCATCTGCGCAGAATTAGCTGGGTCTCTGATGAACGTGAGGACGTCAACACCGACAGGTCTCCCCACAAGTTCTAGAAAATCTGTGAACAGTTTCTGCAATTTCGGTCTTCGTGAAGAGCAACTTGGATAACTATTCCATTCAGGATTATGCTTAAACATTCTGTATTTGCTGGGTCTCGAAGGAATGTCAAAACGTCTGTAGTTCTTCCGACAAGATCTGGACAGTCTTCAATTAAACGAAAGAACAGTACATTGATAAGGTTATTCACATCTTCCTCTGCTTGGGACATTTGATTTTCCTCGTTTTCTGGAAGCAGGAGGAACTGCTCACAAATTACAGTAAGTAGCCTCCTTATAGTCTTTTCGTTTTCAGGATCTTGAAGAAAGTCAGTGATACTGGTGAGCCTTCCCACCAGTGACGGTTACAATCTCAGCACTAGATAGAAGTATTTTAACACATCCTTGGTGATGTCGCTACTGTGGGACACCATAAGTGATTCCGAACAAAGTCTCTGTGTTGAAAGAATCAGGATAATGTATTTTCTTCCAATTTGTGTGTTCTCGATCAAAATTTGGCATATTCTTTTCTCGTCAAGGCTTCAGTGTTCCTTAATCCAAAATTCAAAGTCAACAGACTGTGTTGTGGCTTACACGCGTACTTTTCTTCTTCACCCTGCAACTAAAATGTACAGAGTGTCAGTTTATATGTCCTTAACCTCTTTTGTTCAGGAGAATGTCTCAAAGGAAGTCACAGCTTTGAACAAAAAGTTCTTTGTCTTTGCTTTGCTGCCGGTCATGCTTCCTTCTTCCTTGTCATGGATCTCATCTGCACGTGCTGTTGTTCTTCCCTGTCCTCCGTAGTCTCTTTGCGGTGGGGTGCAGGCAGGGGGCCTACTCCGTTGTATGGCTTGATGTCACCCAAAAAGATCCAGGGTCTTCTTCCTTGTAGCTTCACTGCAGAGGGAGTGCAGTCTTCCACTGTAAAGGGGCCGTTGAACCATGGTTCGTCCCACTTTTTTCTCGTTTGGTTCTTCACCAGGACGGTGTCTCCAGGGAAGATTGATGGAATACGTAGTCCTTGAACTTGGTCACTTGAGTAGGGAGAGTCAAAAGGTACGTGTGAGCACCGGATATGTGTGCAGCTCGTGCGGTACTCGTGTAATAGCTGCTTCTTATCGGTAGGTGTGGTGGTTGAGAGATCAGGAGAATGTGTTTGTTCTGGCAGGATTTATCCGGAACGGATGTGGCTGCGTTAGGCCTGAGGAAAACGCCTGGCTGGGGGTGTGAGACCAGCAGTGTTTACATAGAATGATGTGGAGTAAGCGGCGGATGTTCGTATGAGAACAGTTATACCGAATGGTGTCATAGTATCTCTGTGTTCTAGTTGAGTGGTGATGTAAAAGAGAGAGTAAGCGTGGTGGTGTGATATGATGGGTTACATGCTTTTTCAATGTGCAAACTTCTAAATGCAACTTTCCCAGAGAGGCTACTGGGCGAACTTCTAAGTACAATTTTCCACACAGAGGCTATTGGGTACACTTCTAAATTCAATTTATCAGAGAGGCTATTTGGCACACTTCTAAATGTAACTCACAGAGGCTATTGAGTACACTTCTAAATGCAATTTTCACAGAGCATCTACTGGGCACACTTCTATATTCAAGTTTCCAGAGAGGATATTGGGCAAACTTCTAAATGCAACTTTGCAGAGTGTCTATTGGATACACTTCTATAATCAACTTTCACAGATGCTATTGGTAGCACTTCTAAATGCAACTTTCACAGCGTGGCTATTGGGCATACTTCTAAATGCATCTTTCACAGAGGATATTGGGCCCATATCTAAATTCAATTTTCCACAGAGAGGCTATTGGGCGCACTATTAAAATCAATTTTCCAGCGAGGCTATTGGGAACATTTCTAAATTCAATTTACCAGAGGGGCTATTGGGCACACTTCTAAATGTAACAGAGGGGGTATTGGGAACCCTTCTAAGTGCAACTTTCACAGAGTGGTTATTGGGGACACTACTAAATTCACAGCGAGCTTGTTGGGCACACTTCTAAGTGCAACTTTCCAGAGTGTCTATTGGGCACATTTCTAAATGCAACTTTCCAGAGTGTCTATTGGGCACACTTCTAAATGCAATTTCACAGAGTGGGTATTGGGCACACTTCTAAATGCAATTTTCACAGAGTGGCTATTGGGCACACTTCTAAATGCAACTTTCATAGAGGATCTTGGGCACACTTCTAAATCCCATTTACCAGAGAGGCCATTGGGCACATTTCTAAAATTCAAGGAGAGGCTATAGGGCACACTTTCTAAATGCAACTTTCACATGCTAACATTCACAATTCCATCTAGGAGTGGACATGCTAACTTTCACAATTCCATCTAGGTGCGGACATGCTAACATTTACAATTCCATCTAAGAGTGGACATGCTAACATTTCTCAATTCCATCTAAGAGTGGACATGCTAACATTTCTCAATTCCATCTAGGTGCGGACATGCTAACTTTCACAATTCCATCTAAGAGTGGACATGCTAACTTTCACAATTCCATCTAAGAGTGAACATGCTAACATTTCTCAATTCCATCTAGGTGCGGACATGCTAACATTCACAATTCCATCTAAGAGGACATGCTAACATTTCTCAATTCCATCTAGTTGCGGACATTCTAACATTCACAATTCCATCTAAGAGTGGACATGCTAACATTTCTCAATTCCATCTAGGTGCGGACATGCTAACATTCACAATTCCATCTAAGAGTGGACATGCTAACATTTCTCACATTGTGGGAGAGAGGCCTATCAGTGCAATCTGAGTATCATACAATGCAATTTGGAGACAGACCCCAGCTAAACGTGAGAGACCTGTATTGTGGGAGAGAGGCCTATCAGTGCAATCTGAGTATCCTATAATGCAATTCTGAGACAAAAACCTCCAACTTAGTTTAGTATGAACGGCGCCCAGGAGTATTAGACTGAGGGGAGGCCCATGTTAATGGGGAGGGATAGGGGGCTTGGAAGACCTTCCAACTCCAAAAGTGGGCAGGCGAAATGGGAAGTGCATCGTTGGAAACTAAAAATGGAGAGCAACAATGAAGTCATCACAGGGGGGGGGGAGAATCGAAAGATTTCACAGTAAACGGGGCTCCGACAAGTAGTTTGGAAACTGAGGGGAAGGGGGGCCCATGGGAGATTAGGGGTTTGGAAGGGGGGGTTTCAAGAGAAGGGGGGCACTCTTGAGTGGCAGCTCAAGCTGATATAAAAGAAACACTTGGGAGGGGGGCCTTGGAATGCAGGGGATAGGGGCCAGGAGGAGCAGGGGGGACAGTTGGGGAGGACCCCTCTTTAGCGAAAGGCAGGGGAAGACGATGGGGATAAAAAGGTGGTTGAGCTCGGGGGGTTTGATAGCGCGGGATGGAAAAACCTCCAGTTAGATGAGACCTGTATAGGTCTATACAGAGCAGTGGCTTGAAATCTGGAGTAGAATGGTTCTTCCAATCCTGACTCAGGCCACTCCTACCTTACTGGTCCAGAGTCGAGGGCCTCCTGGCCTTCTGAATCATGTCCCATTGGTCATCCAAAAACCGAGCATGTTCAAGCCTCAGCTGGTCAGGAACCAGGCCGCCAGTGCCAGCTTGGCATGGTCTGGATGTTCCAACGCCCGCCCTGCTGAGTCAGGAATACCCCACTGGAGATTGAAGGTGGACTGGGCCCTGGGAGCACCACTGCAGCAGATACGAGAACAGGGCCTCTAAGGCCAGCGGGGGTCATGAGGCGATATGCCGATGAGACCTTGTGCTTTATATCAAGCAACAAGCTAATATGTTCAAAAACTTTATTGACAAAGTGAGCTCCATTATCTGATCTCATGACTTCACATACCTGCGCTGAATATTGTAACTGTTCCAATCCTATTTTTAACAGGGCTATAGGTATTACTGGTTTACCAGTGCTGTCCTGTCACCACAAGCTTTCGGAGGGGTTTAAAGAACACCCTCGCCGCTTCCATAGATTTTTCTTCTCCTGTGGTGCCTCCCCTTAGTGTTCCATTAACTGTGTTTGTCCCATGTTATTGTAGCTTTCAGGTTCACTTTGTGCAACAATCATTTTTTCGTTCACATCAGTGATTTCCACATCCATGATCATCTCGCCTTTGGATGCCATACACTTGGCTTCCATGTCTGCTGCTTGATTCCCTTGTGAGATAGAATCTGTCCCCTTTGTGTGGGTGGCGCACTTCACAACCCCTATTTCCACTGGGAGCTGTAGTGCCTTGATGAGCCTATCCAATAGGGCTTCATGATGCACTGGCGTGCCATCCGTTCAGAGGTAGCCCCTCCTTTTCCAGCATGCTAAGCCTGCGTGCACTCTCGACATCACATAGGCGGATTCACTGTACACATTTACTTCCTTGTCTGCGTGATTCTCGATGGCGAGTATTAATGCCAATAATTCTGCAGCCTGTGCTGAATAATGTGATGGTAATTGTGCACTAATGAGTATTCGAAATTCTCCCTTTGCTGTGTGCTTCATTACAGCAGCGCCTGTATATCTTTGCTAATCGTTTTGATCGATTCTCGAGGAACCGTCAACGAAGACAATTTCTCCTTCTGCCAATGCATTTTCTTTCACTCTGGGAATTTCGTCATAGAATTCCTCATAATTGACACAGTCATGGATCGGCTCTCCTTCAGTGGCTGGCTCTGCTATGAACATAGCTGGGTACACTATTTTGCATCAGACTATTTTAATCAATGGATTCGATATGATCACTTCATAGGCAGAAGCTCTCTGAGATGTCAATGTGCCCTTTGGTTTCTCAAGAATAGCAAATAGTGCCAGCTCGACATACAACGTCATGGAGCATCCCAACACAATGGTTGTAGCCTTTTCAATGGCGAACGCTGCGGCAGCTAAACTTTGCATGGGAAATAACCTCTCATCACTGGGTCCAAATTTCCACTGTAATATGCCAGGGGTTTGTACCCCAATGTGGTTCTCTGTGTGAGTACTGCCGTTGTAATGCTGCCATTCATGTGTGAAAGCATAATTGGGAATCCCCAAAACTGGTGCCGTAAAAAATGGCTCTCTTGAGTTCGCCAAACCTTTCTGCCATGGTTTCAGACCATTCGATTTTCCATTTTGTCACCTGTGCCTTCTTTAGGGCCTGTAAGAAGGGCTTGGTATATGAGCTGTAGTCAAAGACCCATGCTCTGACATAATTGCAAAGACCTAAAAAGCTCTGCATCTGAAAATAGAAGGAGACTCACAGTACCCCTGGGGTAGCCTTGTGCTTTTCAGATGGATTTGTCTGAACGTAAATGATGTCAGATCTTGTGAGCCTCGGTGCAATGGGATTGAGAAAAATGCATTTTTCAAGTGAATCACTGTGAAATATTTTGCCTCGACAGGTATATTACATAGAATTGTCGCCGGGCTAGGGATTAAAGGGAACTCGGCCTCTACCATATGATTTATCAGACGTAAATCCTGGATTAAACGCCAAGAACTTCCCTTTCATTTTTTTATCGGATAAACCACAATGTTGTATGATGACTCTGATGTCAATAAGATGCCCTGCACCATCATAGCCGAGATTGTCTTAAAAATCCTTTCATCTTCTTCCATGGACATGGGATATTGTTGTGCTTTTGGTAGAATTGTTCCACTTTAATTTTTACTTCTCCATATCCTTCCAGTAAGCCTACATCATAGGGGCCTGTGGTCCATACTGAGACAGGCATCTGAGCCATATCGTTGTTAAAATATTCCAGACGGTGCTGTGCCAACATTATTCTTTGAGGCACTTCTCTTTTGATCATTTTCACCCAGAAGGTGAGATTTACCTCAATTGTTGTTTCTCCCCCATCTGTTTGCTTGTCAAACAGATCATCATCTGTGATGTCAGTCAATCTGTACTCTTCTTCAATGGCGATTAATGAGCACCATTGTTTGACGTCATCATCACAACCATTGATCAAAGCCATTTTCCCTCGTATCGCGGCTGTGTGTATCACCAAGAGAAATACTTGTCCCTTTTCTTCATGCATAGGTATTCTTGGCCTAAAAAGAAATTCATCTTGGATCCTCGTAGTTTTGTCTTTAAGGCCTGGTAGCCCTGCCATTAGCACACATACTTCATACGCAAATATTTCTGGCTCTAATGGTGTAGTTCTCATAGCTGTGTGTCCTGCGCATGCTCTAATCATCTCACATATGTTCAAATAACAAATTCCTGGAGTTGAACATATTATGCCCTTCTCTGTGAACGAGATTGTCATGTTTAATTTTGTCATTAGATCTCGACACAAGATATTTACTTGGGTTTGTTGCAAATATTATAGTGGCACATCATATCACATTCTCCTATGGAGACTGAAAGTGTGTCTGTAAAAGGAACACAACTTGTAGCTCCTGTGAAGCCCTGAATATTTATAGTATTGCCAGATAGAGAAAACTTGCCTTCACGTATACATGAGCGTGTTGCACCCATGTCAACTAAGAAGGAACATTCCTTATCCCCTATAACGACATTCACAATTGGTTCCTGGTGAGGGTCTGGTGTCACTGATAGGATAGAACACCTCAGGGTTCCCAGTGAGCTGTCCTAGTCCATATACAACTTTGTCCCACTTTGTGTGAATGGACGTCCTCCATCACTGGTGTTACTTCTTATTCCAAGGTTCACAGCCTGTCCTCCACTCTCTGTCTGTGACAGTTGCATCAGCGACTGTTGCGACTGACCTTGTGGAAAGCTTATCAAATTCTGAGGTTGCAAGCTTTGCTGTGCTCCTGCCGTTTGTTGTTGTACCGTGTGATTCTGTGCAATTCCATTCACTCCCTGTTGTAAAACCACAGGTGGATTCACCATACCTGCTCTTGTTCCTTGGTCGTTTTGCACCATGTCTTGACTTCTGCATGTGCGTGCTAGATGCCCTGTCATCCCACACAACCAACATATTGGCGTGGTCTGATTATTTGCCCATTTGACATATCTTGATTGTCATTTTGCATGTTTTGAAATCCTCCTTGATTATTCTGAAAACCTCCCTGATTACTCTGCCATCCTCTTCCCCTAAATCCTCTTCCCCTGGGGTAAAACCCAGTATTGCCCTGAATATTATGCTGTGGACTATTGACCTGCTGCATGCTCGACCCGTCAGTGCTAGTTATCATTTCCCCTTCAATGGCATATTTTGACAATTTCTTCTGCACTCATTTTGCCTCTTCACCCTTTCGTGCTGCCTCTTTTTTGCGATTCTTTTCTTGCAGCAGCCTGCAATAGTGCGCTATGGTCAACTGTATTTCAGACCACGGTTTGGCCTCGATTCCCACCAACTTCTTGAGCTGTTTCTGTTCCGTATCTGGCAGCCCTTTGCATAATATTTGGTAAAACATGGGTATAGATTTCCCCCAAGATTCACAAGTCTTGAGTACCCACGCGTCTTGGAAATTCTGGATGTAAAGCAAAAGGTCTTCGACTCCTTCATTTTCTGAGTCATGATGGCTCCCATGTCAGAAGTATCTGGATATAGCAATCGTAATGCTTTCCATACCACGGTTCTTCAATTGTTGAATGGTGCTCCGTCATGCGCAGTATTAACTGTGGTCACACCAGGGTAACCTGCCTGTGTCCACACATCATCTGTTCTATCACCAAGTATGGCGTTTAAAAGACCTTTGATATCCCCTATAACTAACATGTTCCCTCCCGTCATTTTTTCTAGCTTGTGTATCCACTTTCCAGCTCCCGATGTCAACATTGGAAGCTTATTTTTCAGGTTTTTCCCCGATCCATGTGTGTCCATGGAATATACTGTGGTTTTGTTCCACCTTTCTGGAGCAACGGAAATTGGGATGCATAGCCCTCTCTCTCTTCTGTCATTGTTCTTCTGTCTATTGCCGGCTCACATGGGGTGGTGGAGACACCCCCCTCTGACCGTGAGACACTTCTTTGTGTAGGTCTGACTGTGGAGCTGATTTTGATGCCCTCGGTGCAGTACCACTAGAATCTGACCATCTTATCCCTTTCCCTCCTGAGAATTGTTTTTCGCGTCTAATCTCTTCCTCCTTTCCCTCCATCTCCTCTCTTTCTGTGCCCAACTCGTACAACATTTTGCATCCTCCTTATTCTTACAGATTTCCAACCGATCAAGGGACAACTCTCTATTCCTACTACTTCGGGAAGCATTCTCCACGTCGTAAAGCTGAGTGCTCTCCAGGCGCTCGTCTTCCCCCTCCCCTTGAGGTACTTGTTCCAGCCCCATTTCATCATATATTCTGTCAATCGTTTCTCTGATGCTTCTGGTGTCGAAGTCATCCTCAATATTTGCCCTAGACGTGCATGGTACTGAATCGTACTCAGGAATGAATTCTTCTATATCTTCCCAATCTACTACCGGATCGGGTTTTCTAACCTCCCTTTCCAGATATTCAAGATCGTATGTTCTTCGTCTTCGTTTACGTTCTACGTCATCATCGAATTCTCTGCGCTTCCTCGCTTCTTCTCTGACCCTAACTTATTCCTCTTCCTTTGCGTTTCTACGTTCATTTGCCCATCGGATTTCTTCATCCCTTCGTCTCTTTATTCTTTTCTCCCGTATCCTTTGCTCTTCTTCTATTCTTCACTGCTCCTGTCTGTCCTGATCATTAGCTGCTCTCTGTTTATGATCGTGTAACCTTTCTTGCTCTTCACAATATAGAACTGTTCTCGTCTTTCTTATCTTGACCTTTCTGACCAGGATATTCTGTTCTTTGCTTCAATTAATTGTAGCTACTGTTTGTCTATTTTAACTGATACGACCTTGGCTTTTTTGGCACAAGTTGCCTCTGCTGAGTTTCGTTTCTGCCGCTTATTCTTGATTTGTTAAATATAAAGCTCTCCTCGTGTGGCATTTAGTAACCTTTGGTTGATTCCGCTTTTTATGCATAGTGGAAGTATACTAATATAATGTGCTTCTTTTGAGGTAGATATGTATAGTTGGCGCTTGCCGCAATATGTCTTCTACTAAGCATAGCAAGCCGCACAATTTTCTTAGCTTTCTTGCAGTTCCAAGCATATGTACATGCGTAAACTGGTTGAACATCTTCGTCATGCTCACAGCATAAGTTTCTTGCATTTAACATTGTTCTTTCATTTTAGGTTCACGATGTCCCTTGTCTATGGCATTTTGTCTCTTTAAGTCATTCTCTGGTCGTCATATCTTCTATATGTGAGTCAATCCGGGTTCTTGTGATGTCACCATTCGTCTTCCATTAAGCCCCTTTTGGCTTCTTCAGGGACTGTACTTAGACGATCTTCATTTCGTTTTATTTGTTGATATGGTTTTCTCAATGGGTACCTTACTGTCCATGTTTTCCTTGGTATCGGTACTTCAATAGGCGTTGTCCTTCTGATGGGTACTGGACAGAGCCCCACTGCGGCTCTTTGCTGGTTTTTTTGCTCGTCATACGTCACATACTGTGGAGTGAATGTTCCTGGTACTTCAAACTGGACGGTTGGAGTGCGGGCTGTACTTGGGACCTCCTCTACAACCGGATTTTGTCATGGTCCCTGCTGTATACCGATGTGTGTGGATGGCCATGCCTATGGCAAGTGATGTATTCTACGTTCCTTGCCACCATTGATGGCGCTTTGTTGTTAGGACGCCCGCTCAGGCACATGGCTTCTTCTGTCAGTTCTTGACACTGTGATAAAAATGGTTAGCAACAGCGACAGTCTATGCTCCAACTATTTGCTACAGGATGCACACAGGTTGTACTTCCGGATTCTTCTAGGTGGGTAGGGTTGGGAACCTATCCAGATATCGAACGCTTAATGATAATTTTAACAAGGTATCTTTATAGGCTGCCCATCTTATGGTTCATACTTGCCCTATACCTGCCCATCCCCCCATACTTTCCAGAGCAATGCTGGGCTGGTTGTTGATTGCCCCCATGTGGTGTTGCACAGGGGACAGCAACCGGCCTGCAGGTTCGAGATATGGCCATGGCGGCCTGACTTCCCATGACAATTCCACATAGTCCATCCCAATCTGTACGATTGCGATGGTGGTGGTGGTTCTGTCACACCTCTGCGCTTCTACCACTATTTTTGCGATTTGCCTGTTTTCCGTACATGTCTGGTGCAGTTATTCATCAATCCTGTGACATTAAATGCATGAGGGCTGTTATTCAACTAGTTGTGCTTGAGGGGAAAGCATGGTGATGATAGGCGTATGATAGTGTGTGTGGCCTGGGCCGCTGCAAACACAGTCAGTGCCATCAGGTGCTTGGAGGTTGGAGCTGCCATGAACGCAGCTGTCACCACCTGGGGGTAGGGTATTTTCAGGATAATGCAATAAATCGAAAGGTTGTGAGGGCTTTTTTTGAAGGAGATGTAGTTTTCGGTGCAGGTGATATGCAGAGGAAGAATGCTCCAGATGTTGGGCACTAGTATAGAGAAATAAGAGCTATCAACTCTGGTAGAGTGGTGCAGTGGAAAACTAGGAGGAGAGCTAAGCCTGATCTGAGGTTTCTGGGGGGCTGGTAGTGGATGATTTTGTTCTGAAGGAACTTGGGTCCTGTATTATGGAGGGCTCTGTGTGTGATGCACATGGCTTTCAAGGTTGCTCTTAGGCTAGATGGGAGCCAGTGCAAAATTCTGAGTGCAGGGGTGATGTGTTCTCGGGCAAGGGGGCAAGGAGCAGTCTGACTGCTGTGTTTTGGATACGTTGAAGTTTCCTGAGCTGTCGTGCAGGGACACTGAGACACAGGTAGTTGGCATAGTCCAGGCAGGAGATGATAATGGACAGTATTATGGAGACTCTTTCAGGGTAACAGAGGTAAGGAAAGATTTGTTTTAGGATGCCTAAGCGGAAGTGGCAGGTTCTGGATACGGAGGTGATGTTCATGGAGAGAGACAGGTCTGCGTCCATGATGGATTCAAGATTTTTGACGGAGGTGGAGGTGGCAAATGGGGCTCCAGGGGCAACTGGCCAAGGTAGAGGTAGGGGGGTCAGAGCAATTTTGCAGCATATTAGGATCTCTGTTTTACCCGGGTTGAAGATTAGGTGTTGGTTAATCATCCAATGGTCATTATCCGAGAGACAAGAAGCGAGGTCGTGAGGTGGAGAGGCTTGGATCTTTAGAATTTCGAAAATAATCTGCGTATCGTCTGCATAGTTGTAGCAGGTAAGGTTGTGTGAGCAGATGAGAGCTGGCAGTGGGCCTAGGTAGAGGTTGAAGAGGAGTGGTGAATGGGAGGCTCCTTGTGGCACCGCTTTTGTGACTGGGCGAGGGGAAGAGTAGAATGGGGGAGGAGAATGATTTGTGAGCGATTGGAAATAAAGGAAGTGATCCAATTAAGGACAGAGTCGTTGATGACTAGGGTGAGGTGTCTGTTCCTCAGTATTGTGTGGTCGATTGTATCAAAGGCCGCGGATAGATCCAGGAGGATGAGTGCAGCACAACCCTCTGAGTCTGCAGTTCTTTTTCGGTCATTCCAGATTGAAACCAGAGTCCACAGAGGGGCCAAAACCCTGATTGGACTGGTTCAAGGAGACTATTGGCTTTTGTGAAAAGGCCAAGTTGCTTATATCCTCTGCAGTCAATTTGTTTGGCAATGAAGCAGGTATTGGCGATTGGGTGGTAGTTTGATGGAGCGAGTGGGTCGAGGCTGAGTTTTCATGCGCCAATCTACTTTCAAGAGAGTAAGTTGGTAATGAAGCATCACTAGACTTCATGTTATGATCTTAAATAATTTTAAATAGTTAAATAAGTTAAAAAAGTTTGAATAACAGTAGAATCTTCTAGGACATCAGACTTGTCATGCAATGAAAGAATATAAGTGACAGGAAATGTCTCAACGCGGGATATCAAGCATGGTAGTTTAACGTGGGTGTGGATTAGAGGTTTGCTTACAAAAATAGGGAGTTGCATTATAAGGGCAGGGAGTAAAGGTAGTGGATGAATTGTGTTCTGTCAATAATATTCGGTTAGTTAATATGTTAGTACCATCAAAGGTTGAAATGATCTGCCCATTCTCACTATTTTCTTTGGTCACAATCTCAAAGCGTGTTTTTTAGTTGGCTTATTATGGAGATGTTATCCTTCTGTGTTTATAATGGAGGGTCACTTTCTCATAGAAATAGGCTGATAACATTGGATTCAAAAGATTGAAAGCCAAACAACAAAACACTGATGTTAAGTCTTACAAAATGATAAAGCCAGAGGTAATGCTCACAAAACCTCTGAACCACCAGACCACAACAGACTGACAGACTGTATCACTTATAATACGGCTTTCTGTCACTGTGTGGTTAATGTAGTGGTCATCAGGGCTCACAGGTGGAAAGGCTTCAATGAAGGGAATAGAGAGACTTCTCACCTATCTCTGTTAGACTGTATCACTTAGTACAGTTCTTTGGGTGTGCCACACAGTTGATGGTTGTAGGTCAAAGGATCGACTACAAAGGATCGAATGGTCAAAGGACAACACCGCAGTTGATGTCATGAGCATTTGGTCTCCCAGATAGGGACGCTACAATGTAGCAAACAGAGAGCCTCTTCTAGCTATCGCTGCCAGACACTCACTCAATGCCTATGGCCATGTTGTAATCAGCCCACTATGCAAACAAATGTGTGCATCCTAGGGCACTGAGCACTCATTATGGCACCGGGAGAATCGCTTGGAAAACGATCATCATGGAGAACTGCCTGATTATCAGGAAAAGTGTATACCTGGGTTGGCTGCTACGGCGATCTCTGAGGGGGCAGTGCTTATGGTTGAGGAAGAAGATAGTAATGGTGCCAGAGCTATCTTTACACATCCTGATGCAGTGAGCAGGGCATTGAGCCTCATGCCACCAGCACCAGCCTCCAGGTGTCACAGAGGTGTCAACCTCTACTGGTTCATGGTCATCATCATTTAGTAAGTCCGGTACCTCTTCAGCCAACACACTGGCACAGTCAAAATCTCTTAAGTAAGTCTGCAGAAAATCACGTTTTACCAAATCCACAAAGAAGCATGGAAATTACACCTTGGAGTGATTTTACAATTGGAAGCTGGACAAAATGTTAGCAGTTCAAACTGTGCCCTATTCCTTGGTGGACATCAATTGACTGAACCATTTTTCAAAGCTATGTTGAAAACTATCAGCTACGCAGCCATACACATGTTCCACTGTTGCATTGCCTGAACTTCACAAAACAGTTTTAACAACAATATGAAAATAATGTATTCTGTCTGCCACACATACCAATCAAGTGAAAATGGACATATGGATCTGTGGATAGGATGATTTTTGTTTGTTTGTTTACTTATTTATAAAGCGCACCGAACCCTGAGGTAGCTGGGCGCAACGAGTACAGGAATACTTTAAGCTTAGGTTACACAGTTAAGACAGATTAGGCAACAGATTCATTTAAGGAACTGCACATTGTCTGGATAACCACCACTACTACCTCACCTGCCACCCAGAATATAATGAGTTAGCAAGGAACTCATTCAATACTTGGGAAGGATGTACGACAGCAAACATCCTGATAGTATTCAATACCAAAGTGTTGGTATGTCTTAGACCAAAAGCATTGACTTGTGGTTTTGTTGTGACTGCACGTGGTAGCAACAGTCGTACCTCACAGTACAAGATATCCTGAAAAAAGACTGGGTTTGCCAGCATAATTGCCATCTGTGACAAAATGTGTGGCCATTTCAGCCATTGTAACAAATACTGGAAGATTCTGTGAAGATTGCAAGCTATGAATGGTCTTTCCCTGCTCAGCCTCATACACATTCCTAGATATTCAGTGTTGTAAATGCTGCCAAAACTCTTAGAACAATACAAATCTATCACTTATGTGATGTAACAAAATGGTGAAGCAGGATCAGTTGTGTCTTTGAATCTTAGGCAACGCGCTCGCTCCGAGCAAGTGGTCCTCAAATGGCCCTGTTTGCTGTGGCTGTGATGGACTCTGCCTTTCTACACTCAGACGTTTGCTGTTTACTTTGAAACTGGCCACGCCACTTTTCTTGACACGTGCATAAAAAGACTTGTGCGCACGCTCCTGCGTGCACGCTCCAAGCAAGTGGTCCTCAACTGGTCCTGTTTGCTGTGGCTGTGATGGACTCTGCCTTTCTGACAATGCTTGCTGTTTACTTTGAAACTGGTGCAACGGCACTTGGATCACTTAAAACAAACTATATTGACTGCTAAAGGAATTCCTGTGAACTGTGAATAATTATTGTTCACTAATATGCTTCTTTTGCAATTTTTATTATAGGCCACGCTCCTTTTCTTGACACTTGCATAAAAAGACTTGTGCGCGCGCGCGCTGCCAGCAAGTGGTCCTCAAGTGGTCCTGTTTGTCGATCGCTGCTCGCAGCGCCGCAGCAGGACCCGCTGTCTTATCACTTTTACACTGAAGTATTGACCTGAAATAGCTTGATCCAGGTGGGTCTATACACTCTACTCTTGTATAACAGTTAACCGAAATGTGGTATTTGAGTAACTTGCACGTGAATTCTATTGATGTCTGAAAGGAATGAACGAACGGATTGTTACGAACTTGCGATAGGCAGATAAGTTTGTATGCACGAGTGCAGACTTGAGAGAGTGCCCCGAAACGTATGCGTGAATTTGAACAAGATTTTCCGGCAAGGTACGGCACCTGAAAATAAAGCAGTTGAAGGAGAGTTGACTTTACATTTGAACAATGAATAGAAAGAATACTCAATTTAAATTTGATCGAGTGCTCATGTCAATGAGAACAAGGCGTGTGAGTCAGTCAGCTGCACAACGCCTTCCAGGCTCCTCCGACAGTGATGAGGACCTCATGGAGTGTGCTCAACAGTGTTCAGCTGGGTTGACACCTTTGACTGAGGACTCTGGTGCCCTAGAGTCATCACAATCCTTATTTTGTGAAGATATGATAAAACCTATAAAAGGATTTGCAACTGTGATGAGTATGATCGAGGAAAAAATGGCGTCTGAGCCTTTGGAATCATTTCTGGATACCCCTCCCATATTTGAACCCGGCGAAATAACTATGCTAAGCCTAACACAGCACTTTGATGCCTTTACTCAGTGTTCAAACGATACAGATATTAGGATGCCCAGTGCAGTAACAACATCCATGTCGAATAGCGAGCATATACTTGACAAGGTGGGTGAATCACTAATCTTGATCGAATTGAAAAAACAAACGTGTACCCTTAAAGAAATCATGTTGGTTCTAATGGCTATGCCTGAGGTGTGCATTAAAGAAATGCAAAGACTATCACCAGCTGTTATTCTGGGCGGGGGGTAAAAGACACTGGCCCCGATTTTAAGACAGCTGTAGAAAAACTAGCTAAATGTAACACTGAAAATTAACTGAAAACCTACAAAATCATTGATTTGGGGGAATCTAAAGAAAACGGGGTCAACGGAATAGAGCCAAATACACATGAGACCAGTGATTTGAGAGACTTAGAGCTCAGTTCGCGTGACTTAATGTTGCCCACTGCCACTAGCAACTGGCATCTCAGCTCAATTTGAAATTATCCCAAAAAAAACGAAAGAAAAATAGATGAAAACAAGCTCAGGAGCAGAGAGAAATTAATCTATCTTCGAGAAAGTTTTTACGCGATAGCAATCTGCGTAAAGATATGCAAGACGTTCTGAATGGCGAGGAAGCCATAGTGGTCATTGACTCTCCGGAGAGAAAGAAGAAATCAAAAGGTTTATTATTAGAGCCTCCAATTAATAAAAATGTTGAACAAGTCGGGATGCAAGGATACACTGAGGGAGAACTAAATCTGTCAGATGCGCTTAAAAACAAAATAGATACTGACAGAATAGACATGAATCTCAAAGCTATTGAAATGGGTATGTTGGACATTTTTGACATCTTTAAGAACCCTGCAGCACCCTTCAAACACTTCAACATCTGTGGGTCCAGGCACGTCAGTTATACCGCATAACTTTGGGACTACAAATTATGCTGGAGCGATTAGAGGTGAGATCAACATGAACGAGCCGATTTCTAAAGAGACTAAATTAGTGAATCTTGTCATAGTACATGATTTAAATTACGAGTCTAGCAAGGATAAAGTAATAAACGTGAAAGATCTAGCAGCTAACCCTGTGAGTAAGGTTGATCTATTGGATTTTGGTGAAGACAAAAATTCAAAGGAAGTTAAAAAATAAGGATCGGGCGAAGTGGAGATGAATCAAGTCCTGTCTGAGGACTTTATTCGCAATGTGAGAAAGGATATTCTGAGTCAGAAGGTTGTAGAAAAAAGGGGGACAACAAAAACACCTACAAATCAAAATGACGTATCGATTGTAGCACCCGACCTAAAACGTGATGAGAATGTTGGTATTGAGCAAGTAAGAGGTGGAGGGAGAATAATTGATCCACAGCCGGGCTCTAAAGTCGAATATACCAATGCTAATTTGACCAAAGAGAATCTATATAATACTTATCCCAGGGAGAAACAGAGCGAGATTTTGCTTTTCCCAGCACTACAAAACGACCCAGGAATCTAGATTTACTATGTTTATGAGACTGGTGGTGCACCAGCCATGAATAGACGTTACATTTTAAGTCTATTTGGCGATATTCCAGAGTTATCCCTGATATCTTCTGCAGACATTAAACTAGTCGACAATATACACCCTTTCAGATATGACTATGTTCGACTGGTTATCCCATCACTACTAGTGCGATCACTAATTCTGAAAGAAGCTGGTTCATTATGTTTTGATGTATGTATTTATCAAGAATACAACGAAATTGAAGCCCTATTGCACACTCAAGCTATGTTAAATAACACACGTAACTCTTTTAGAACCAATGAGAATCTACAGTTGCAGGATGATAAAAATATTCTAAAAGAGATGCACACATGGCGATCTCTTGCTTCGTCACTAAGAGATTCCATTTTGCAACTTAGGAACTTGGGCAAACCTCTTTAGTAATATTAAATCATTCAAACCTGTGTCTTGGAACTCCAGAGACTTAGAAGACTTTGATTTTGTTCTTCTACAAGAATCATTGGCGTGTGGACAATTGATATGGGACGGGTATGTCACGCTATGTATTCATGCTTCTAGTGCTCCTTGAGGTTGACCAAAGGGTGGAATAGTACTAGCATTTACAAACAACCAAGAAATAACAATGCTAAATGAAAAACATCTGAATACATCAGCACTAATAGTAACTTTTCTTATCCAAACAAGAAATGGCACTGTAGCACTAATGATTGCAAATATCTATTGGAACAGTGCTGAACAAGAGGATTCAATGCTAAATAAATTGCTAAGCGACCTCGACTTATTATTTGAGGAGTGGTTAGATCTAACTCCAGGAGGCCTAATAATTTTGACAGCTGACTTGAATGGCAATTCCAATCAAACCACTTGCGAAACTGAACTGGCAATAACTTCATTTGGCAACCTCAGATTGAAAACTGGCAATATAAAATACAGAGGGGCGCTATGGCTAGAATTTGCAAGAGCATGGGAATTGATAAAGCAGTTTAAAGACAAACCCACATGGGTGGCAATAGGAGAGACATCTATTATTGACTTCATATTTGTTAGCGAACAAATCAATAAATTGGCTGAAAACATGAAATTACAACTCAGCTCTTATAGCGATCATGCCATGTTGTCAATTGATCTAATATTAGAAAAACATCTCTGACGATAATAATGAGTTTTGTGTTGACCCTACTGTGAACGTAAGAGGTAATAGAGTGAAATGGAACTGTACAAAGACTGAAAAATTGAATAATCTAATGATGCAGGATTTTTCGTGAAGAACTATGGATTCTAAAATTGAAATGTACTCAGTGGACTCATTTGGGATTTGTTTGGAAAGTAAGGTATCAAAGTTTTATGAGCCACCAACAAGTGTTCATTTGAAAAGTAAAAACCACAGACACGTGTATGATTTAGCTATTCAACAAGGAAGATCGAAGCTGCATAAAGAACTTCAAAGAACGAAGAAACTAAACTTGATACCATTAAAAGCAAAGGAATACACCAGATTGTGTAGGCAGCGATATAAGAATTGGCTGATTCAACACTGCCCAATCAAAGAAGGACGGTGAAGCCATACTAGCTGCAATGAAAGAAACTAATTCTAGGAACTATTGGGCTTTGATAAACAGTACTGAGGATTCTACTGCTCAAATGAATATAATCCAATAAGTGAATCGGTATGATGCATCGACTTTGAGAAGTTGTACAGTCCATCTACTACGATATGGACCGCTCCGGTGTCTGGGTTAAAGAAGTGGGATCTTGATGTGTCTGTCGAAAGGATAAGCAAAAGCATTAAGAAGGCTAAATCTTCATCATCCCGTGGGCCAAACAATTTGTCATACGTAACTTTTAAACAGCATGAATTCCTTTGGTCGAGAATTCTTTGTTTTCTATGTAGAAATGTAGTTGATGTAATGAGAATACCTAATTCTTGGAAAATGTCTTATGTGCTCTTGATTTTTAAAAAGGGTAATCGACTCAGCCCTACAAACTACAGGCCGATTTCATTGATGAATGTGGAGGCAAAGATTGTTTTCTTCCTTGGTTCTGGAACAACTCATAGGATGGATGGATGCACATGAAATTCTGGATACTAGGCAATTTGGATTCAGAAAAGGGATGGGGACTGATGCCGGTAGTCTTCTTGTTTCAATCTTACAAATGAAAGCTCGTAGATCTGGTGTTGGGTGTCTTGACCCACGTTCAAGTTATTTTACTGCCACATTTGGTGTGGTGGGCTTAGAAAATCCAAGATGACCGAAAAGCCCACATTTGCGCCAGAATCCAGGAAAACCGTGCAGTTTTGCGCACACCAAAATGGTCGCCTGACCTGCCACCCACAAGTGCGAGCGTGATGGGCCAGAAGCGACATGAGTGAAACGTGGTGCCAAAGGAAAAACAGCAGTGCCTGTTAGCTCAAAAAAGCACTTTGAAATCACCTTTGTTTCTCTGAAATGCAAGCTACAAATGCCTATTTTAAACATTGCAAGATATTCAAAAATCTCACTGAACACCAGCAGACATTTGGCAGAATGTAGTCTTGTGTGCATACAAAATCTGGAAAGATGAAGAGCCTAAAGCAATGTTTATAACAAAACTGGCTGAGCTGTGGATGTCAGCAGCTTAACTGAAATTGGATTTAAAACCACTAAAATCGAAATGTTTCAAATAAATGAGTGACCTACTTCTGAGTGTCACATAGGTTTCAACTGTTTAAAGGTCGTAGTTTTGAACTTAGAATCAGCGTTCTAGCTGCATGTGTAAAAATTGTAAGTTTGATTGGAATGAAGAAAACTGGAACAAAATTGACATTTAGCTGAATCCTGGCTTGAAGAGATTGAATTCTTCCCGGCAACTACCCCCAACAGGAATTGAAACTTGCCCAGCCACTGCATTCGCAGGCCTGGCTGCCTTCTGCTGTTCCCACCAAAAGGAGATTACACCTCTCTGATTGAATCAGGGGAGGAGTACCTGGGAGCAGGAAAACAGAACAATGCGCTTTCCTTGGCTCAGGCAAATGTTAAATTAGGGGGGGTCGTAAATGGCTTCCTCTTGGGAGAAACTGGGAGGAGCAGTGCCTCTGTGAGCAACCTGAGTTGGAGGAAGTGGATAAACCAGAAATTCCACCATGTGCTTTGGGAAACCACACCCCTCTGGGCCATAGCATAATTTTAAAAAGATGGATAATTCATAGTACGGACTTGTCAAAATTATATAATTAATATCATTATTCTTGTGATTTTTCTGTGCACATTTTAAGAGGTGTTAAGACTCTGTGGTATGTTCTGGGTGGTATTAGCGGAAAATAAGGTATTACTCCAAATGTCTGTCTGTTAAAAATCTGACACTTTATCATCTGATGGCCATATTCCTTGTGCATGTTTGTGTAAATTCTGGAAAAGTTTAGAGGTTGTGTTCTTGATGAAAAGGGCAGACTTCTGTCATAAGTGGACACGACATCTTACAAAGACAGGGATCGGATGGTTTGGTTCTACAGAAAATATGTTAACTGGACATATAATATTAGAGAAATGGTACATAGATAAATATGTATTTGGATCAACATAGATTTGTGTGCAAATTGACAAGGGGAGTGTTCTTTCTGTATGACATAAAATTGATGCCTGATTACACTCCACTCCTTCCCCCAATCAAGGGAGAGCTTGGCCAATGATAAATTGTGAGTGGCAGGCTTAGTTATGCCCACGCACACACCCATTTTCAAAACACATAAAAAGAGACTGCTTTGGACAGGCAACACACTCACTTTCCATTTTCTTGCAAAGCATTTTGCCGGATGACTTCAAGATCCAGAACTCAACTCCAGATAGATCCAGAACTTAAAGCAGAGAGGCATAACCCAAACAGCTGAACTCTTCTCAGCGGGCCTCAGCATCCAGCAAACCTAACCAAACTATTCAACAGCCGGGCAAGCTGTTTGATTCTGGCCTAGAACCCTGTGCCAGTACCCAGAAAGCAGTGCTGTATCCAGAATCCACTTGATCCAGATCAGCAGAACCAGAGACCCAGACCAGACTGCAGTGCCGCTAGCAGACCCAGAACAGATCGCTGTGAGCAGAACCCGTACCAAATACCGTCCGTGGCGAGAGAACCGCAGCCAACCGACCAGATGTTGACGGCCTATTTCAAATTTATAGTGTGAGTACTCAGCTAGAACTGTGCCAGAACCAATCTCTTAGTCTAAAATAATCTGATTCAAACCATTTTAACCTATCCAGAACTGCATCATAGAATCGTGTGTCCCTTCTCCGATTTTAAACCTGTAATTTTGCCATTTTGAATCATTATTTAATTTCTGAAAAACTACCTTCACAAAATCGTCGGTATCTTTGGAACCGCTTGTGCTAGGAACAAGATTTAACTTTCATTTTAAAGAATCTAAGCTTTCCAACAAGCCCTAAACCGACTTTCTACTCCTTATAGTTTTTCCGTAATCGCACTCGACGCATTAGGAAAATTTGCCACAAATTGTCATTTCGCTCAATTTCGTTTTTTGTCAAAATAGCTGCTTTGGCTTGCATTGCTGAAATTCGTTTTCAACCTGATAATCCCTTATTAATCATTGTTAGGTTGACCTGAACTAATTCAAAGTAGCTGGCACCTACCCTGAATCTCCTATCGGGAATTAAAATCATTTTTAGCATATTTTCCCTTCTTTGCATCCTACATTTAAAAGTACTTTTGCCTGTGTTTAAAACCATCCCTGTTTCTCTAACTTGCTAGGGGGGAACTGTAATTTGTATTGTGATTGTATTCCTGAAAACTGTGAGCTTTACTTCCATCTCCTTATATTGCATAGGGGGGGTACGAATTGCCACCAGGGGAAAAGGGTGCATATTATCTCTTGTGAAACCCTATCAGTTTATTTGTTGTACTGCATTCTTTCCATCATTGTTTTTCCTTGAAACCATAGAAGCATTCTCAGTTACCTTTTGCTTCCTATACCAACTCCTAAGTAATTAAATAAGCATACAATTGTAATATTATCCATTGTTGATCACTGTCATATTCTTAAGTGTGATATCAAATATTAATTTATTATAAAAGGTGATATATATATATATATATATATATATTGTTTAATTTTTCCAATAAATCTTTTAAATTGCAAAACAAACCTACTTCTTGGCTCAGTGAGGTCAGGGGGATTCAAAGAGAGGGGCGTTATATAAGGTTGTATCATCCAGAGTATAACTTGTCATAAAAATATATAAATAAGGGCTTCCCTTGGGCGTCCCAGACGGGGCACTGACTTAGTGGGATTGCTGAATTGAAGTCACTTAACACTGGGCAACTTACACTGTAAGCAGCCTCAATGGACCTCTATGTGGCCTTTGATATGGTCGACAGACCTTTGCTCTGGCAGAGGCTGATTACATTGAACATGGACCGAGGAAAACTGGATATTCTGATCCACTTATATTCCAACACTGTGTTGAAAGTGTGACTAGACAAAAATGGACTAATGTCCAAAGAAATAAAGGCAGAGAATGGTCTCAAACAGGGCTGTGCATTGGCGGCCATACTATTTAATTTATATGTATCTGGTGCAGGAGAGGTCCTGAATATTAGTGGATTAGTAGGCCCTAAATTGGGAGAAACACCAGTTAAGTGGGTAGCATATGCAGATGAATTCTTACTCTTCGACAAAACCAAAATTGGATTACACAGATTAATTGATACATTTACAAAATGTATTGGAAAATTGCAATTGAAAATAAGTCCCAAAAAACGATTATTATTAACCTGGGACATGCCAATAAGAAGGCATCAAAACCAATTTGGTTTGTTGAATGTTCTAGAATTCAGCTTCACATGGGTTTCAGATACCTGGGTTATTCATTCTCTAGTTCTATGACTCAGATCTTCATTAAGAATAACTTAAAAACCAAGGCAATTGAAGCTGCCAGACAAATGAGGGTAATTAAAAGAAGATTCATAAAATGCATCATGTCGACATGCATAGATTTCTATATCAAAAAGGTCATGCCAAGACTTGCATATGGGAGTGAATTTCTACCAGACAAATTAACTCCTTATTTGAGAACAATAAAAGCTATAATATGGAGAAAAAAAAGTCTTGTTTTTCTTACCCAAATGTACACCCATAGATGTAATTCGATATGATTTGGGTCTGGGCTAACTGAAAAGTCTCATGGAATGCAGGCAAGTAGCCTTATATAGGAAATGTGTCACAGGTAAAGATAATTAATTGTATAGTTTATTCAGTGATAATGTGATAGAAGAATATATGCTGAATCTGAAAACTGAAGTCGAAACTATACTTGAAAATATTGGAGTCAAGATACAATGCTTGCTAGACAGACCACTGAAGGTGAAAATGTTAATCATAGCTTTTGACTGTGTTGATAATATCGCGACCCTAATGAACTCAAAGGTATCCTGCCAAATTGTGTCTGCATGGAAATGGTATCCGGAGCCAGAGAAATATCTGGTCAAATATCCATCTCGTTCTTTAAGGAACAGTGTGATGTGTTTTAGATCTAATGTGTTAAACACAAATGAAATTGCTTCTATTCGTAACCTAATACCTGAGCAAATGAAAGTGTGTAGATTCTGCTTAGCCGAGGGGTTAACACAAATTTTGATACATTTGCTATTGATTTGTCCTAGACTGATGAAGGAGAGGATTGAGTACTTTTCAAAATATGTGCAAGACATAGCAAATATTCAAACGGATGCAATTTGGTACGAAATGTTGCATGGCTCGTCAATAGCCCTAAAAATTGAGGTGATCAAATTCTTAAAAGTTGTTTGTAATGTAACTTAGAATACAGACCTTGTAGTGCCGGTAATTGGCTAAGTAGATTAATGTGCATTGCACAAAAGGTGTGTAGGACCTTCAAATGTACTAAGGGATATCACTGGTTATGGAATATAATACTGCCCGTCAAGTCCCCTGAAAAATAAAATCAAAGTCATTGAATTCCTAAAGGTTGTCTTTAAAATGAATTAAGAGAGAGTAATTGAATCGAGCGAAACTGCCTGCGAATGTCAGAAGAAGTCCAGGTTACTTGGTTACTTTTATTGTTAGTATACATTTCAAGAATTTGTGTGTTTAAAACTTAATATTTATGATGTAAATACGTGTGAACTTGATAAGAAAGTATGAATTGTCCTATGTACTGGTTTAAAAAAAGAAATTTGTAACAAAGCTAGTAGCTATTTTTGTGAAAGATTGAAAGTCTAGCTTTTATGATGATGTTTTTTTTAAGTAATTTCTTGATTTTTTTTGTAAAGGTTTAAATAAACCAATAAACAATAAACAAAACAAAAAATTTTAGGCAATGACTCAAAGCTTCTAGTACCTTTTGACTATGCGACGCAGGAATGATGACACTAGCATCAGTAATGCAATTCATCTGCTTCATAATCATAGGACTCTGAGCGCTCAAATAACAGAAGACATTATTATCTATGGTACTCATTACTCATTTTATCGACCTCGGAAGGATTCGAACATGCCGCAGCAGGCTGCACACAGATATCACAGCAGCACGAGTATGTTTTCTACAATAAGAGCTTCTCAAGTTCAATGAAAAGCACTGCTACCCAAATATGGAGTCAAGACACCTCAAACAATCAGAGATACATCTTGACAATGTGGTGCCAAGACACCAGAACACATGTCAATACAATGAAGGAAAGCATAGGAAATGCTGGAGCAGGACCATAAAGATAAGGGGCAGCCGACTATAGATTTAGGTAATTGCACATTATTCCCACATTAAACTGGAGAAGTCGGAAACAGTAAAACAGCCGATGATCAAATATGTAGTGTCATCTCCTAACGTGTTTTCAGTGCAGCAGAGGTGGTTATCAGAGACAAAAGGACATGTTTTTCTGCCAAGATTCTAAACGTCCTAAACATGCAGAAGATGAATCAGCACTTAGCACTTAGTACCCCACGTATGTGCTGTGGCAGATAGTGAAGAATTAGTGCAGACACATCTGTGAGACATCAAATATGTTCCTGCATCTATAGCTGACTCAAATCATGATGATGCAGGCGATGGCACCACTATCCATTAGTGCTGCTGTGGCCTGTAGCACTCTGCAGCAAGGCGACCATGGTAGATATGGAGATAGTAGGAAGGTTTACTACCTAACCAATATATATAAAGAGAGACAAAGCTAAAGTGTAGATGCTAGAGGTACATGAAAACGATTTATCACATCAGGGACCAATCACAATTAAGATCAAATTTTAATGATAAATCATAAAAGTTAAAACAACCAATTAAATGAGGTGGTCCACAGTACAAAACATACAGTATTCAATATAAAACCAAACTAAACTAGAACAGAAGTTACGTGAACAAACTAGTTTGGCTAGTGACAAAACCAGTGTGTTAAAAGAGCACAAGGGGGTACCTATTAAACAAATTGTATAGAACCCTACTTCAGTTTGGAATAAATGTGTAATACGTTTAAGTCTCTGGTTACAATACAGAGATGTATCTCAACATGTTTCTGTTCCTAAAACAAGTGTGGAACATTCATCAGGAGGAAGATATTAACGTAACCCAGTAACAGTTGAAATAGCACATAACAGTGAACACTCTCTAGCATCTGTGGGGATAAAACAAACAAACATATAGTCAGCTCATGAGTAGCAAGATACTATGAAAAGTTCAAAATCAATGAACAGAGGCATACAAAAAGAGGAAACAAATACCTCAAATGCCGCCTGTGGGTGCTCGCTACTCTGCATAGTAGGAGGTAGAAGATCATATGGTCAATCCTACAAGAGATAATAAATACCTTGTAAGCGTAATTAATCGCTTACCGAAAAGCAGAAATTGTGTATAACACACAGCAGAATGGGAGACCAAAATACAAATGCCAAGTACTGTAAGGCAGACGTCACAAGGGTACATCAGAAATACGAGGGTACATAAGGGTAGTTCACTAAGTAAACAAATGGTGAAATCATTTCGTAACTGATAGAGTAATGTAAGTTAGAAAGATGCTACGTTCACAGTGTAAGATACAGATGCCCAACATAGCTCGAGATTATTATGAGGGCCATGCAACGTTCCAAAAGGTAAAGAAGAATGTGGAAGTCAATTAAGTCCCGAGCCCAAAGATGACACCCAGGGACATGCTAGTGTGAGGTATAAAGCAACACAGATATACCTTCGGAGAGCCCAAGGAGGCAACAGTTCCGCAGGAATCCTTCATTCGGCACTAGAAGAGGATAAAGAGAAACGAGCGGTGCTAGCATAAATATTCGCTCGTAGCCCATCTCACTTAAACTCGTAAATGAGCGCTATTAAAATAATTAAATATCGCTTACCCTGTACAAAATAACCACTAGAGGGTAAGTGCTCTGTACTCAACGGGAACAAATCCCCGAGTGACTCAGGAGGCTCGCCGCCGCCGATGCTAACAGGTAGTCATAGTAACTTGGTAGTCCTACCTCTATGTTCAGTGGAATCTTGCCAGAACCTGGGAAAACAAAGAGCACGGCGGCGGCCATCTTAAGAAGTAGAGTGAGTGCCTGTGAACCAGTGGCCTAAAGTGTGAACAGAAGGTCTATACGGAGGTGTACTCGACATATATAGGTCTAGATGGAGAAGCGTGCCAACCTTACTGTGATAGAGAAAGACTAAAGCGTAAAAGTGGCTAAATATTCTGCCAATCAATAGATTCATTAAGACCAATCACATCACTATGCAACGTATATATCATTTTTTGCTCCATCCTCAACAGTTTCTTTTCACGAGCTGAGAAATTAGTTCCTTTAAGGGCTATGAGTACAGTCCATTTAAAGTCTTCATGACTGTGCTTTAGCAAGTTGAAGTGTTTCACCATAGGAGCATTTTCAGTTCTGTTCTTCAGACAGCTTCGATGTTCCATGATTCTGGTTTTAACTTTACGAGTGGTCTTGCCCACATAGTGTAATCCACATGTACAGGTGATCATATACACCACAAACTCAGTGTTACAATTTGTTAAATTCTTTTGGGTCCAGAGTTTTGAAAGGCCAACATCTATCATTTGAGTTTTAGAAGTCAATTTACAGACACCACATGAGCCACAGGGGTAGTGCCCGATGGCATCGGGAAAACCCCATAAAGTGGTAAGTCTAGGTACAGGAATATTGGGACATTTAAGTTTGCTGTTGCTAACTCTGTTGATAGTGGTGCTTCTTTTATATGCAAAGATAGGCAATGGCATAGCTAGAGGAGTGGTTTCAAAGATTTTCCAATTTTTCTTGATGATGTTGGTAATTTCAAAACTCTGATCTGTAAAAGTGTTAATACAAACAATACGATCATCTTTGGGTTTAGCAGGTTTTGGTTCAAGTAATTACTACCTAACCAAACCAGATGTGTGAGTCAACAACTTGTTCACAAAAAAATATTTGTTGTAACATAGCTCATTTAGAACATTGTTTATTCATCTGCAGAACCACTTAGAGAAATATCCCCTGAGAATGATTATGTGCATCACCGCAAAACAGCAAACGAAGACCAACTATCTGAGGCAAAGTGCACATCTTACACCAGAGGACATTTTCTCTCATGTACTCTTCTTAGAACACTGCTGTCCTACCAATTCTTCTGCAATTCAAGTATTACATTTCACACTTAAACTACTCAGTGAAGTTGTGTGAAAAGGAAAAATAGAACTCATGGAAATAGAATATCACCTTTTAAGACCTATAGAACAGTGGACCAACATGCACCACTACTACAGACCGCATTTATTGATAACATTTGTTATACGCCCAAACCCGGAGGTAACACGTCGTAGGTTACATTGAAGCTTAGTTGTTTACAGGACATGTTACAGAATTGAAGTACTTTTCCAATAAGGGATAATCACAGTTTCAGGCATAAGGGATGAACGAGGGGAGGGCAGACCGTACAGGTCAAAATAGAGCTGGTAGTGGCCTAGTTGTATTTATCATAGAGCATGACTGAAGTCCCATGACACCACATACATACTACCATCCTCTGTCCTAGACAGTATGACACTGGTCTGGTGGCTCCAGTGAGCTGAAGAATGCTACATAATGACACAGAATAGCCAGTGTCTCAAGAGGATCCACTCATTTTGATTACAACATTTAAAAAAAGCTATTACTTAACAACAACACAGAGGGAAAACCAAAAGGAAAAAAGAGCAGCCAGAGACAAACAAATAGTTCTAAAGAATAACATCAAAAAAGGATAAACCCTGTAACATCGGAACTATAAATCCATGTAGTTCTTCAGAAGAACCGCTCTAGTGTCTCCTTGAACCGGTCCATCATGTCGCCATACGCTCAAATGGACCTGCATGACCTGTAAGTTCCCATGCATATTTTGCATGTCTTTATTCAAGGGCTGGGGGTTCGTGGTGGGTTTCTTTTTCGCCTTCTGGTTTGGGACAGGCCACTACAGGATGCTGTCTCGTCAATTCCAATTCCCACAACTTCTTCTGCCGCAGTGACTTTGTCGAGCCACTCCAAGATCCTGGGGTTGTTTCCTACTTATTTCTATCTCTGAAAAGTAAGCAGATAGGCTACAGTATAATATTTATTATACATATATCACATGGTATAATATAGCATAAGACACTATAGTATTGTGTATAGTATAGCACAGAGTTCAGAGTTTTGTAAAGTTTTTAAAAGTAAGTTAACAATTCTATGATACACAGATTTCAGAATTCTCTTGCTCTCATTGCTGCCTTGTGCTGCTTTTGAAGGCCTAGGATTCACAGCCTCACATATCAAATCGAGGTTCCCAAGCAACTCCGGCTCACAGTACTACATGTCATCCCAGTACTGAGTTATCATCTCCATTTCTTTCCGTCCCTTTTCCAACATGATTGTGTCCTCCCTCTTCATTCCAGCATTCTGGCCAGGTGTTGTGCTTGGTGGCATGTGAGGCTATCCATTTCCTCCTCACTAAACCTAGGGACCATCAACACAAAAAAAAGAAATAGAAAACTCTTATGGACTGTAGCACTGGCCAAGAGTGTGAGAATAGTCAAGTTGTTGTCACACTCGCTGGTGAGCTGGGTACCACGAGTTCTGCTTTCACCTGCATTAAGAGCACTATGCATGAAGAAAGATGTTAGGGAGAATTCTCATAAATGTGCTAATTCCCTCTCCCTTACACCCCTCCAGCTCTTTTGCTAAACTTTGGGGCTTTGAACTTTTTAATTCTGCTTGTTTTATGTGTTAATTTCTTTTGGTTATGGAGTTTAAGATAACTCCATAGGCCTCTTTTCATGTGTGTTACACAGTACCCTCAGTGCAGTGACACAGGGATGTCTTTTTAGACTTCCCAAAAGTTTAAATACCTTCTCTGGGATAAACTACTGTTTCCCAGAGAATGTAAGGTTACATTGACTTTACTAGTCTTTTTAAAGACCCAGCACACACTTTTTTCACCATTTCTTTTGGAAAGGTCCTTCTAGTGTTTCCATGCCTTTGGCGGGCTTCAGGACTGAAGACCGCCTTTCGTGTCTGAGTGTCTGGGGTGGGCAGGAAGTGAGGGAGGTGACTGAAACTCCCTATGCTTAGTCTCCTAGGAGACTCAAATGCACCCTGGTGTGATTGGCTGGCTGACTGTCCGGCAAGGACAGCCACCCTGCTGGGTGAGTGGCAGCTAGGCTGGAATGAATGGGAGAAAACTGTTTAAAAGGCGAGTCTCCTGGACTGGAAAGCAGAGTCGACCATTGGAACGAAAGAACCGAAGACGAGCTGGAAGAGGACGGCTGCTGCAACTCCTGGACCGCTGGTTTGCCCGGTGAAGCCCTGTTGCAGGTCCGAATTGCCAAGTTCATCTTGACAGAGAAGCCCCTTCAAGGATGACTTCTTCCTTTGAGTTGGTGGGACCAATCAATTCATAAGCCACCTGGATACCATTCTCAGAGCTGTTTAGGATTAACCAGGTGGAAGGACACCAGCTTGTGTGCTTGAATTACAGCTACTGCAACTGAAGTGACTCCATTTTGTCAGCGTTTTCTGACGATCCCGTGCAGTGCAGGAGTCCCCCGACGTCCTCCCTCTTGTCCCCACGACTGAGGCTCAGGAACAGTGAGATCTGCAGGAACTGCTAGGAACCAATGTCTTCAGCTGCATCTTTTGCTTCATATTAAGGTACTGTGCAAACCAGATTGAGAGAACGCCTCTCTCGCTGTGAAAGTTCGTGGAACTTTCCCAACTTGCAGGCCTAATCAGCTTGTGACCCAACATATCATTCTTTTTCGTATGAACTACTTCTGAGAACTTTGGCAAAGACTTTACCGTTTACTACAAGAACTGCTCTTTCCTATCCAAGCCACTAGTCCATTGAACTAAAACTATTTGCACTGCCTAAGAAAGTATTTATGATCTATTCTGCTAACTTGTGCCTTTTTACTCCCATTGAAAGTAACTGAAATGCCAATTTGCTCCTATTTCAGGGGAGCTTAATTTGTTCAGAAACTCATTGGTTTGATATTGAAGTATGTTTGTGTATAATATTAAGTTGCCTCCTTCTAGTGAATGTTTTCTAAATGATTGTGTAACACATTAATAAGTGTTTTACCAAGAAACCTTGAGTGTAATTGTCTACTTGAACCACTATGACTGTAAGACCTCTGTGTGACCTCTCTGTAACCTCTTGTACTGCTCACATTCCCTCTTGAGATAAGCCTGGCTGCTCAGCTCGCTACCACAAACTGTGTAGAACAGACTTATACCAAAGGTTGGTTTTTGCTTACACCTGTAGTCCTAATTGTATGTAGTTGTCCCACAGGGTACTGCATGGAATTCTGCAGAACAAAAGATCCTCGCATGTGGGTATGCTTTTTGATTGCCGCGAAATGTGCTTCCAATGATAAAGTTTGCAAATGTGATTACGCATGTTTTATTTTCCTCTGAAATAACTTTTGCAAGTAATACACTTTGCAAATGCGGTCGGCTTCTCAGTCATCACTCAGCGCTACTGCCTGTCTACTACTTTGCGCACATGCATGTGTGCAATGATTTTTAGCCACAATGAGAACTAATGGGACATTTCATGTGCTAAAAGAATGGCGCAGGGAAATACGCTTCTAACAGTGCAACTGGAAACAAGTGCGCAACTTCACAATGTCAAGCAGTTAGAAATTCAGAAACTTCACAAAATCACGCTGACAGAAAAAAACGCTGCACACCCTGAATACTGAAGTGTTTCCCTGTTTTAATGTCTCCCACTTTGCACGCGCTGTGGCCCCCTGCGGAAAACATTACATGATACATCTACTGACTATGGGACTTATCGTGATCTCAAAGAAAAGGGAATGGAGTAAGATGAATCGTGCATGGAGGCCTTAAATAAATGAACGCGTTGGCATTTGCATAGCCAGTGGCAGAGGGAGGGGGGCGTATTCGCGGGTAATTGAAAGTGAACACTGTCTATTTTTCACAGACTGAGTTTGCCTTAACATTGTCACTGACACACGAGTTAATATTGGCATAGCTCCTCGTTGGGCTGCATTATTGATGGCGATGGGGAGGCACTGTAGCTCTTATCTGGGAGCTCTTGTCTCCAGGCACTGCATCTCTGCTCATCTCCATTCCATAGTCAGGCTGATGTTAACTTTGATGTACAAATGACTCTTTTTTGCAGTTTGAATGCACGCCCAATCCTCCTGCATTTGCCGCAATTTGGCGGGCTGTCCTTTTACAAGGCATACATTTAGAAGTAACCCCTTCTGTGAGCTGAATGGAAGTCCCCCACCTATTCTTGGATTCGCAGATGCTGGTAGTCTGCACACACATCACACCTGCTTCAAAAGTCGAAGTACACACTGATGACCCTCTGGAAGAGACATATACAGCGCATTGCGTTTTAAAACGTATAAAGATGTCCACTCTTGAAAGAGCAACCTGTGATTTTAAAGCACAACATTAAAGCTTTTTCACGTGCCTGTTCGAAAAGTGACGGAATACGGAAAACCGCTTTCTTTATAAGTATAATTATTCAAAACGGTTTCGCTTTCATGCATATTTTTTACTCCATTCAAAGGATCCTGTCGTAGCAGATAATTAGGAAAGTGCTAGAAATAGTTTATAAGAAGACAGCGGCTGTCACGGAAAAGTGTGTTCTTTTTAGCATTTCACTGCGCAGCTAAGTCTGCAATTAAGGAGCCACTTATTTGTATTACTGCACATGGAGCACATCCTGGGAGCGAGATGGAGAGTGGCCATTCACCGTGTTTTCCCACATGCGCATTGCGAATTGAGTCGGTTTCACAGAAACAAGTGGGAGCAGCCATCAAAAGTGTTTACCTTCCACACACAAATAGCAGGCATGGACACCTAATGCTATATCCATTCTGCAGTGTATCTGGGGGAGAGTGGGGGGGGGGGGGTTCAATAGTGACACCACACCCTTTGCACTGCATGTGAGGTGCGCATACCGTTCCTCTACTGACAGTACCATTTGAATACACATTGCTGTATGACATGATATCTCGAGTGCAGCTCTCTGTGTACAAGTTGTAAGTATATAGTTATCGAGATTTGGAAAATTGGCCAGCGGCACCGTTAGCCCCAATACAAGACCCGTCCTTTCGTGGAGTGGCCTTTGGTTGAATTATCTCTTTTCGCTCATCGGTGATAGGCCTAAAGAGAAACTAAACGGCGCATCACAGTGTGGTGGTAGGCAGAAATGGAGCTGCTCATGTGCAAGGTTGTGGCCAAGCCAGGTGCAGGTTGATGTATGGCAATGTGTGATTGCCTAGCTCCGCCGCCACACCCTTAATGCATAGGGTGCTGGTGGTCACCATGTTAGGCCACTCACCCACATAAGGAGAAGCTGGGCTAGGACCATAGATACACCAACACCACTCTGAAGTGTTTTATGCTTTATTGTTCTTCTTTTCGTGTGCACTTTGTGTGCCAGGCTCTGTTTGTGTGAAGAGCTCTGCATGGTTTCATTATTGAAACTAGAGTGTTGGGTGGTTTTAGGTGGTTTTGCTTTGGCGTCAGGGCGTCAAGTGGATATGAGTTGGTAACCTCCTGCACAACGCCTGATACCACTCTGGCACCCTACCAAGTGTTCACATGATGATTTCTGTCTGCCCAGGAGGGAAAATGAGAGTAGACCTATTGATGACTTCATTCTATAAAACCATGACACTGCAGACCTTTACGCGCCTTGTGCACCCTTTCTCCTCCCATTCTACCCCATCATTAGGTGTGCTTTGCAAGTGAGCCATTTCACCTGCTGTACCTGCCACACCTGCAACACCTAAAGTCATTGAACCACAGATGGCCCTGATGCTGGGGGGAGATTGCACCTTCTGGCTAGTTCATTACACAAGTCTAGTAATAACTTCCCCTTATGCGGTCTGCTATCTATGTGCTCTCTTTAAGCCACGTGTTTCGACGGCACCGTACTGTGGGCCTCATTAGGACCCTCGCGGACCCGTAATGAACGATGCTGGTACGGGACCGGCACCGTTCATTACGGGTTGCCCTATTAAGAGGACTGCTGCGAGACCTGCCGTGGAACACCTGGTCAGACCTGGAGTCCTTAGCAGGTCCTGCTAGCAGTCTAGGATGCTAACAACGGGCCCGTTTTTAACAGGCCCGTTGTTAGCATCTTCCCCATTCCCATTGAGCCCTATGGGGCTCAAATGAGAATGGGGATTCATTTTGACCAGGTCCCAGAAAAGGGCAATTACCTTATAAGGGCACGGCTACCGCCAGGGTCGTAAAAAGGCCCAGTAACTCCCAAAGGGATAAATTCCATTCAAATCTGTCAATGCTTAATCTGTGTCAGTACTTGGTTTGAATTCTGGGAATTGGTGGGCCATTTTGTTAATTGGAAATATTGTAGTCTTGGTGGTGAGACTGTAGCCTGTAGGAGTCACACAACTTCCTAGGCTCTAGGCGGTGACCTATGACCTTAAGAAGGTCAATCGGATGCAGAATAAAAAGGGGATCAAAACAGACGAGACCTTTGGCAACATGCTGTTCGCCGGCGAGGCCTCTGCCGTGCCTGAGTGGTTCAAATAGACGGCATTTTCCAAAGGAAGGCACAGGGGCAGCATTTCCAGGAAAAAACAGCCCATGCCCCCTTGTCGTCTTGGAAGCCATAATGGACCCTACTTTTTGAAGGAGCAGGTCCTGCATGTGAATAAGTATTATGCCAAGGACCCTCGGAATAGTAAGAGTAATGCATGCCTGTGATCCCAAATATTGCCATGCTGCAAAATGTATGAAGAACATATATATTTTGGGTAAGCACTCTGCCTTAGTTCCAGACATACATCCGACTGAAAGGGAGTGGGTGCACTGCAAGGGATATTTAAAGCAGGATCAGAAACTCAGGAGCAAGTCTGAAGGAACTGACATAGCCTACACATGAAGTAAGAAGTATTTGGATAAGACATTTGCTGATGGACTTGGACATACTAAAAAGAGGTTGAAGGAACGAGTCAATAATTATTTTACAATATGTATGTATTTTGTGTATATTTGATTGAATGCACTATTCATTCTCTCTCTTTTTTTACCTGCAACTTTGAAAAGATGCACATATGTGAACGCGTGTCACTCTCCCTGTGGACATTGTTTCTTCTGTTTGCTCCCAGCTTGAAACTCGGCACCTCCTCAGATGGCACAGGCCTCCAAGGAGAGGGCAGCGCGGGAGGGCAGCGGGGGCTGCTCCAAAGCAATTTTAGAACGCGGGCTAGTTACACAATTTATGGTCAGCTTTAAAGAAATTCAATATTTAGTTTTGTCAGTATTTGATATTAGACACTGTGTTTGCTTGCTTCATCTGTTATTATAGACGCTGGAGATGGGAAGTCTCACAAATCAATGGCAGCCTTAAAGACATTTGACATTTGATATTTGCTATTTCAATATTCATCACAGCAGCACTGCTACAGGCCCAGGCCCCCGCCCCAAACAAGCAGGGGCTGAAAAAAACCCCAATACATGAACACTCTTTCTCACACTTTTCTCACACCTATGGTGCAAAGGGTATGGGAAAAAAACAATGTTCTTACATTTCTCAATTATTTTGCTTTGTCATATCTTGACAGGAGAGACACTGTACATGGTGCTTCCATTGCTCAAAGTGCTGCCAGGGACTACAGGAAATAGTTAAGGGGGCAAATGTCCTTCCAGGCTCCAAAACTGGGATTGATTTCGGAATTGTGAGATGATAAGAGGTCACAAGTCCCATAAAAAAAGGAAAGACCAGGAAACAGGTGATCCTGAAGCATCCCTCGATTGAATGATGAAATGAAAGTCAGTGATACAAAACCAGGGAATGAGGCTCGAGTAGAGAAATGGAAAGAAAGCTGTCACAAGACACGAGCATGAATTGCGGGTGCCAACTGGGAGGCAGGGGGGAGTCCTCGTCAAGTGTACATGGCAGGGGGATTGGAGAATAAGGAGGTGTTGTCAGCATCAGCCCAAAAACAGCTTTGAAGATTGTTCTAGTTGTTCTGTGGGTGCTGGCGTTGGAGGATTTATTGTGAAATGAAATTATGTGTGAGTCAGACAGAAAAATGTGCATGCTGGACTTTCTGCTGGTGTGAGCAAGGTCCTAGTCCAGTTTAAAGCAGAGGGAGAGCGAGATTGAAGCGGGCCATCGTTCTCGCTGGATCACTTCTGAACGTAGTATTTCGCCCCAGATGCAATCTGTTAACCTCACTGATCTCTAAATCGCAATGAAACTGCTCAAGAAGAATGCCCCGGTCCCAAAAAAGGCAAGCCCAAAAGGAAGAACACGGTCTCTTCATAGTGGAGGGTAGGTTACACTTGTTATAATACAATATTTGCTAATATATTTTGTATCCCTTTCTCAAAAATGTGCCCTAGACGGGTTTGATATGGGGGTCAGATAAGGAGTGTTTCGGTCCTTCCCGTTTGATAGAGATGCTGCTTTTTACTGGAAACAAATTGCTCTGACCTGGGGTTACAACACCGTTTGTTTTGTCCATGACTAGTACAAAAATATGCTGCCTGTTTATTTTCTTTCGTGCCAAGACATTGTTTGCGATTGACTTGCAGGGCCTTCAAAAGAGTCTGGAGCCTGTATGGGCTGCCCCACACGTCATGCTCCAAGAGATGCCCATTGGACTGTGAAGTCAGAAGGGGGTCCCGGGGGGAACGCGAAGCGTTTCCCCCCGGGGAGTATTTTGGCGCTGCACTCGGCCAGCGAGTGGCCGCGGGAGGTAGAGCGCCTGTTCCCGGGGTACTTAAGGGCTCCGGGAAGGATTCGGGAGGCAGGCGATGGTTAGGACTTGTCGATTGCACAGGTCCCGTTGCCTGCTCTCGAGCCTTCCCTGTGTCCCCGGGGCCTAGTGGCGGTTTAGTGCAGGTGAGATAGGGAGTTTTAGTAGAGGAGGGAGGGTAGGTATAATAAAAAAAAAAAAAAGTGCGGTTTGTTTTGACAGGGTAGGAGGGGTGCCGTAAATAAGACACCCCTCTTCTTACCGGTTTTCTCAAGGCTTCCGCGCCGTTAAAGAGGTAGTGCGCGTGTGGGGGAGCGTGGGGCCCCGGTTCATTGTGTTGGGATAGGTTTACTTTCCTTTCGATACCGCGGTCCGTGTGGGCGTTGAGGGCCGAGGGAGGAGCGGAGCGTCGGCGGCTCAGCAGCTTTTCTCGCGGGGCGCCTGGGAGGTATTTCCCCTCCGCTTGTGGGCGTTAGGTCTGTGTGCGAGGGCGTTTTAAGAAACGCTCGCGTGCACAGGGGGCTGGGCGGCGTGTTAAAGGAGCCGTATCCAGATTGTGCCTGTGGGAGTGCGGTGCGCACGGGGCACGGCCAGGTGGCAGTGTGGGCCCGTTAGCAAGTGCTAATCAGTGCAGGCTTCTGCACGTCAGGGCTTCTGCTCTGGGATCAGGCGGTGGGGAGGGAGAGATTGAAGTATTAAGGGGTAGTTGGGTAGGTTATATATAAAAAAAAAAAAAAAAAAATATATATTTATAATTTGTGATTTGCAATTTAGCAGCCAAAAAAAAAAAAAAAGAAATTGAGTTAGGTAGGTCAGTTTAAAATTTGTTGCCTTTATTAATTGGCACTATTAGGGAGACTTATTGTAGGGCCAACTTGGTGGGTGTGTTTATTGGGGTTTTTTGGGGCGCTTAGCTCCTTTCAGGTTTTTTGAGGTTTCAGGGATAAAAGTGCTAGTCCGCGGGTAGGTCTCGGCTCGGGGGCATTAGGGTATTTAAGGAAATTTTGAAAGGGTGATATCTGCTGGGCACACATATTTTAGTGTGCACAATGACAGGCCGGGGGTCGAGCAAAAAGGGGCTGGTGGATGCCGGGGCCTTGAAGAAGGCCCTGGAAATCATTAGCAGGGCAACTAAAGCCCAATTGGAAAGTGCGGTAGGGGAAGTTACGGGAGAGGAAGGGAGCGGTGGGGGCCGGCCGCAGCGCAGAGCGGCGGCAGATGGTGCATTGGCGGCGGTGGTGGCTTGCACCCCTACGGCAGGAAAAGGGGAGAATTGGGAATCTAGGGGCAGGAAGATGAGGAGGGAGATAGACAGGAGGGCAGATGGGGGTTTAATGAGTTCAGGGGGTCAGCCAGAAAGGGAGGATGGGTATGATAGCTCCAGGGTAGAGGGGAGCGCTCGAGTGGGTAGAGACCTAGGGAGCAGCAATGGGGGCAGGGGTGGAGGGCAGGTGGGGGTGACAGGGAAGAGAGGAAGAGGGGGGAAATACCTGCAGAAGAGCGCAGGTGGGAGAAGGAGGGAGAGGTCCCCGTCAATTGAGGAGGGTAGGGTGGGGCGCGGAACGGCCCCCCCGGGTAGGAGAAGTGGGAGCGGAGGGCGCTGCGCAGCCCCCGCGGTGCAGATGGAGGTTGAGGGTTTTGGTACGGCCCCTCCTCAGTCAACGCAAGGAGAGCCTAGAGGGCACAGCACGGCCCCTAGCAACGAGGATGTCAGGGTGGAGGTCGGAACGCCTCGCCCGAGAGAAGAGGACCAGGTAGAGGTTCCCACAGCCCCGCCGAGAAGACGTCAGAGGAGTGGCGGGGCGGACGCCCCGGGCTTGGAGGAAGATCTGCAAATCATCTCGGGCAGGAGCCCGCATCCTCAATGGTATTTAAGGGGTGATGAAGTTGGTTGGGATGAATACGGGGGGCAATGGGAATTTGAGGATTACGGGGCGGAAAGGGGAAGGGCGGAGGAGAGAAGAAGTTCAAGGTGGGACGGGGAAAGGGAAGTACAAGGGGGTCGGGGCGAAATGGGTCGAGGAAATTATTGGCTGGGCGATTGTGCTGACATGTTTTGTCCCCGCAGCAGGAGCCCTCTGAGAATGGAGAGGAGGAGCAGCGGTGTGGAGGCCAGGCCGCAGATGGCGGGCGTGGAAAGAGGTGAGAGGGAAAGGGTATGGTCATCTGCATGGCAGAGAGGGGTCACAAATAGGGGGTTGGAGGATGACCTGGGTGGTCTACAAGGTGTGATGAAGGAAGTAGGGGTGCAGGCTGTGGGAGCTGAAGGGGTTGGAAAGAACATTTGCTCGGTGGAGGTCCAAACGGACAAGGTGGCGGAGCCATTGGGGCTCGAGGTGCAAGCAGGAAAAGATAAAGAGGGGGAGGTAAAGGGAAAGGAGAAGAAATTGCCATACATGGGGATAACAAAGCCATTGGGGGCACATTTGATGGCAGCAACCAGGGAGAAGATACAGGGAGGTGAATTTGTGGATGTCTTCAAGTTGCTGCATAGGGAGGTGAGAGCGAAAGAGGGGTCCAAGGAGGAAGAGAGAGAGTTGGCTTCACGCCCGAGGGTCCCGGTGACCATTGAGAATTGGACGTCGGCGTTTATCATTTATGCCAGCGTGTATTGCGAAAAATTCCCGGAGCGTTGCGTGGCGCTGTTGAAATACATGGATGTAATAAGGAAGGCCTTCACGAGCTTTGGGGGCTTTGCTTGGGTAAGGTATGACGAGGAATTTAGAGCAAGAATGGCGGAGGACAGTCAGGCGGTCTGGGGGGAGATAGATATGGATCTTTGGCTACAATGGATGGCCCCAACGAGGCCAGCCCCGACATTACACACGGCGAGCGGGCTGCCAGTGCCTTTCCGGCCCTTTCTTGGTCGCCCCGCCCATGAAGGGGCGGGGGGAGGAGGCAGGGGCCAATCCTCAGCAGCATGCTGGGGTACAATAAGGAGAGCTGCGCAAGAACAATGTGTAGGTTTAAGCATGAGTGCAGCAAGTGCGGGGGGAAACACCCTCTCACGCAGTGTTTCCAACAAGGAGACAGGGGAAGGGGGAGAGGGGCAGGTAGAGGGGTTGGGGGGAAAAGCTTTTACTCCAATTAAAGTGGAGGTGCTGGAGGATTGGTTGCAATTCTACCCGGATAGGGAAGGTGCTAAGATTTTGAGTGAGGGTTTTGGGCAGGGGTTTAGATTAGGTTACCAGGGTCCAAGGGTGCGGAGATGGGCGGAAAATCTGAAGTCAGCAAGAGAGAACATGGAAGTGGTAAGGAAAAAATTGAGCAAGGAATTGGAAGCGGGCAGGATGGTGGGTCCGTTTGATGAAGTACCGGGTGACCTAGTAATATCTCCACTGGGGGTGGTACCCAAGAAAGCCCCGGGGGAGTTCAGACTGATTCATCACTTGTCTTGGCCGGAGGGTATGTCAGTTAATGACTTCATTGCCCCGGAAGAGTGTGGGGTAGTGTACGCGAGTGTAGACCAGGCGGTGGAGCTAATAAGGAAAGAAGGGCGAGGGGCCTTCATGGCCAAGTGTGACATCAAAGCGGCGTTTAGATTATTGCCAGTGCACCCAGAGGATTTTTGGTTGTTGGGGTTGCAGTTTGAGGACCGTATTTACATAGACAAAGCATTGCCTATGGGTTGTGCAATCTCCTGTGCGCTGTTTGAACGATTTAGCTCTTTTTTACAGTGGGTTTTCTCATTCAGCTCAGGGTGGGAGAGTGTGTTGCACTATTTGGATGACTTTCTGTTCATTAGCGGGGCAAAGAGGGAGGAGGATTGCAGAAGAATGCTAAAGTTGTTTCAAGACTTGATGGAGGAGTTGGGGGTACCATTAGCCGAAGACAAGACGGAAGGGCCGGCAGTGGTGTTAACATTTCTGGGAATTGAGTTGGATTCAGTGGCCATGACCTCACGCTTGCCGCACGACAAGGTGAGCAAATTGGTGGCACTGTTGGAGAAAACAGTAGGGGCCAAGAAAATGATGCTGGTAGAGATGCAGAGATTGGTGGGGCATCTGAACTTTGCATGTAAGGTGGTGGCCCCGGGGAGGACATTTTGCAGAAATATGGCAAGGGCCATGGCGGGAGCGAAGTGCCCACATCACAGGATAAGAATATCGGGGGCAGTGCGGGAGGATTGCAGGATTTGGTTGCGTTTTTTGGAGAGTTTCAATGGAACGTCTATGTGGTTGCAGGGAGATCCAGTGACTTGGGAAGTTCAGATTCTCTCGGATGCAGCGGGGGCTGGTGGTTTTGGAGTGTTTTGGGGAGGAAAATGGTGTGCCGAAAAATGGCCGGAGAGATGGTTGAAGGAAGGGAGGAGCATAGCGTTCCTGGAGTTTTTTCCATTACTAGTTGCATTGGAGTTGTGGGGGAAGGAGCTGCGAAATAAGAAGGTGAATTTCAATGTAGACAATGAGTGCGTGGTCCATGTGGTGAACAGGCAGTCAGCGAGGGATCAGAGGGTGGCAAGATTGATGAGAGAATTTGTCTTGCGTTGCATGGAATGGAATGTGGTGTTTAAAGCAACACATGTGCCAGGGAAGGATAATGGCATCGCTGATGCATTATCTCGTTTTCAATGGCAGAGATTCCGTGGATTGGCTCCAGAGGCAGATCGGGAGGGGCGGCAGATTCCGAAGGAGCTGTGGAAGATAGGAGGATGAGAGCGCTGGCACTGGTGGAGGGTTCATTGGCCGCGGCATCCAGGAAGTCATACAGGAGGGCCTGGGAGGAGTTTATTAGAGGAGGAGCTAGTAGTTGGAGGGGTAGATGGGATGCGGAAGAGCGGAGGAGGGATGATGTGATTAATTTCATACTGAGGTGCATTGACAGGGGCTGGTCAAGGGCAACGATAACAGGGAAACTAGCAGGGATCTCCTTTTACGGAAAATGGTTTTGGGGTTTTCAACCAAGTGGGGGGGAGATGGCAAGTAGGATGTTGGAAGGATGGGCAAGGGAGAGTAAGAGGGACAAAGATAGGAGGAGGCCGATATCGGCTGAATTACTGCAGAGTTTGATTGAGGTTTTGGGGGGAGTTTGCTGGTCGGTATGGGAAGTGGAATTGTTTGCAGCTTGCTTTACATGGTTATTTTTTGGGGCATTTAGGGTTTCGGAGTTGGTAGGGGGAAAAGGGGGGATAGGGGGGCTGCAGTGGGATGATGTGCAGATTACAGAAGAAGGTCTAGACATCAAGATTAAAAAGTCAAAGACGGATCAGAAGGGAAAGGGCTCTTGGGTCCGGCTGGGTCGAGGGAGCGAGGGTCTATGCCCAATTAAGGTGGGCAAGGTATGAAAGGAGCGCTGCGGGTTTAACTCTGGTTTGGTTTTTCAGCATGCAGATGGATCCCCGGTTTCAGCAGCGCAGGTTTTGGGAGTATTGCGTAAGGCGCTGGGCAGGGTAGGAGAACAAGGGGAGGAGTTTGGGACTCATTCTTTTAGGATGGGTGCAGCATCTGAGGGTAGCAGGCTGGGTTTTTCTGAAGAACGGGTGAAAAGCTTGGGGCGGTGGAGATCGGGAAAATACAAGGGTTACGTTAGGGATTTTGGGAAAAGGGATTACTGAAGACAGTTAGTGGAGGACTTGGGGGGCGAGTTGTTTTTGTTTTGTAATAAGATGACTTGTCAGTAATTTGTGTAATTTTTGTTTCAGATGCTGCGCAAAGAAAGGGGGAGTTGGCGCAAGTTTGGATTGTGGGACATTCAATTGTGAAGTGGGCTGGCAAAGAGGCGGAGAAAAGGGTGTTTGGTAGACAGCTGGGGTGCAGTTATAAAGAAGTGGTGGTGAGGTGGCATGGTGTGGGGGGCCTGAGATGGGATCAGCTGCTGCCCATACTGGCAGGAATGAGAGAGCGATATGGGGTTCCTCAGGTGGTGATGCTGCATGCGGGGGAGAATGACCTGGTTAGGGATACGGGGGTGGCTCTGCTGAGAAAGATGAAGAGGGATTTAGGTTGGGTTAGGGATATCTGGCCTCAAGCGGTGGTGGTGTGGACGAAGTTGTTGCCGAGAAGAGTTTGGAGGGGTGCAAGGAATGAGGGAGCGATAGAGCGGGCTAGGAAGGGGATAAACAGAGAAATGGAGAAATTTTGTGCGTCAGTGGAAGTGAGGGTCATGGACCATAAGGAGATAACAAACGAGGGGTTTCTTGTTTTTAGAGGGGATGGGGTACACCTGTCCATATACGGGAACAGTTACTACCTGGCGGACTTGAGTTCGTGGCTGGGAGACTGGGTGAAAAGTTTGAAGTAGTAAGGGGGAGGGGGGAGTTTGGGGCAGAAAGAACTCCTCGGGGGAGGGTTTTTCTGGTGCCGGGGGCATGGCCCCTTTTGATGTGGGGGGGGAAGCACAATGGGGGAATGACACGGGAAAGGAGGGGGTGGCGCTGCTTGCACAAGCAGGTCACCCCGGTGGATCAGGTATTGAGCCTGGAGGGGCATGGCCCCTGGGGAAAAAGCGGGACGCCTGGAAAAGGGGCAAGGATTCGGTAGGATCCAAGGGATCATTAGGGAGGAAATGGGTTATTTAATTATTTAATTGTTGGGGGAAAATGGGAAATGTTTAAGTTATTTAATTGATTGTTTAAATAGCCATTTAGTTTGTTAGGCCATGGAGCCAGTTATGCGTTATGATTGTAAGCTTTGGCCTGTCACATTAAAGCGACCTTTTCCACTTTTAAATGAGTCTGGGTTTTTGTGCAGTAAGCCAAAAGTGGCATTTACGCCTCATAATAAACATTGTACAGCTTTTAAGAGAGACTGTCCAAAAACAGGATGGGAGTTTGTTTGCACAGCTCAAGTGACTGATCGGGAAAGAACCTGAAGAGGAAAAAAACAAACTTCTTGCCCATCCTTCCATGCACTAAATACCAGCACCCTCACATATCAATTCCATCATTCCAGGGCCCACCTGCCTCCACTAGACACCCTGAACATGATTTATACCTCAGTAATCCCGGCCTTCCATGACTTCATCCTAAGAATCCTCAAATGTCAATGTCAGTCCCCCTCCCAGTGTGCCCCCCCCCACCCCCCAGAAGAATGTGTGAATGGTAACTAATGTTTTGAATGACAGTAATGTAGGTAATTATTTATCATATTGTGATGTTCAGGGTGTGTCCATATATGTGCCGCCAATAAAAACATAAAAGCAAAATGTTAATATGCGTGTGTCTCTCTCTCTCTCTCTCTGTTATTATTGTCTTTTTAATGTTTTTCCATTTTCTCCCCAAAATGACTTTTAGGATGAACACATTCCCACTTCTTCTCCCTTGTCACGATGAAATTTTGAGTAAAACATTACAAGGCCTAAACTCTCATCGCACCCTGCCCTGCCTACCCCCGCCCCCCTGCCCCCCACCCCCCCTGCCACACAAATAACTCCAAAGTAAGCTTGGAAAATAATTCTGGATAGGGGATCACTTGCCTGCTGCTGGCTCATTCTGTTCAACGACCATTGGCAGGAGATGAACAAAAAAAAAAAACAATCAATAAATACTGAAAACATTCACCACTGTCTCACACTCATTGCACGCCCAGATAGAATGGGAGCATATACAATCACATCCAATTAAAAGCAGTAAAGGCAGGTGCAGATCAAGTGAAAAAAGGGTACACCATGTAGATGCTCAACCCAGCAACCAATACTGGTGCAGAAAATGAACGGCATCTGAGCCCGTATTATCTTGAAAGGATTGACTACATTTGAGGAATTCGACCATCCGAACGGGGAGAGTGCACTCACCTGGGCTTTTTTGATTTTTTAACAATGAAAAGGAATGATTGGAGACAAACCTCCGAGGTCTATGTGAGGCCATTCCACACACAGCGTAAACGGTTCTTTGGGCGAACAAAACATAAATGATATCAAAACAAATGACTGTCAAGACTACGTGCTGTCAGATTCCATCTGGGCTGCACGGGCCAGAGGCTCCTCTTGTTGGCCCCACCCCCTCACTAAAGCACATGGACTCTCCTGTGTCGATCCGCGCATGATCGAGCATTCTGACGATTAAGCGCGTCCCTCACTAATGGCCCCGCCCCACTTGTGACGTACGCAGAAGCTCTAACTACAGCTGCTGCGTACCCGTAAGCTGTGTTTCCTTCCGACGGCGGACTGCGAAGTTCATCACTTGAGATGTCCCAAGGTAAGAGACCCCAGCCACATGCTGACTCTCCTCACTGCAGCTATCCAACGTGTCAGGCATTTGATACATGGCGAATTATGCATTTATCCCGGTTATGTGCATTCTTTTGCAGGATGTTCCCCTGCCATTTTGCAGTATCCACCTGCACCAGCGGATTCCATTGATCCGTGCTGATTGCATCTGACTGCAGGTGGGCAGTAATTTCATTCATTTTTTGGCCCTTCCGCGGCCCATTGTGTCACAAGGTGCTGGGTATTTTTAATGATACCTCCCTGATTCACTCGTGTCCCTCAGCCCCCTCCCCTGCATGCCCCACTGGTTACTGTGTATATGCTTTGCCACGCGTTTGGTGGCCCTGCATATTTCTATGCACACCTTGATCCTAGCATTCACAGCTCTAATACAAGACTATGCACATTTATCAGCTGGTCTTTAGTCAACCAACATGGTGTTGCAGCATTAGGTTACTGATGCCTTCCCCACCATGTTGTTTGTCTCCCTACAGGGGAAAATCAGCCCGCCGACGCTGCCTCACTCTGAGGTATGCCGGAAGATGTATTTAATTACAGTTTTTTCAAAATAATTAGTCCTGAAGAAGATGGTCCAACTGAAAGTGCACCATCGAAACCGGTCGATTTAATTAGTTGTGGCTCCACCGCAACCAACGTGATACTCCCGACATAGACAGGGGGTACACTCTGGCCAACTACACTCACATGCTGTGAGCCTTTTAGCTTGTCCCATGTTTATGGGCATTGGGCCTCATTACGACCCAGGCGGTAATCTTCCGTCATTACCGCCATGGCGTAATGAGCGTTTACGCCGTGGGCCGATGGTGTAAAGAGCGCCACATTACGACCCATCGCGCACGAGCATTACGCCATGGCGGTAATGCAATTAACGCCATGGCTGAAAAGGCCCCTACTGGCATCGTAAAGCGACCAAGGTGCACTTCCGCCACCGTAAGTAGCGGCCACCGTAATTAGCGCCCACCGTAATTAGCGGCCACCGTAATTTGCGGTGGCCGTAAAAAGCAGGACCGGAAATAGCGTCATCGCGCCGGAACGGGAAACAGCACGTCGGCCATCTTTAAAAACACAATCCATTGCCATCCTACCGAACAACACCAGATCCAACCCTGACACCTGTCCCAACCAATCACCCACCCATCCAAGTACCCGAAAATGCCTAAAGTTGTAAAGAAGGCATGTGACCGCCAGCGCCAGGAGAGATTCAGCCGGGAGGAACTCTGCATGCTTGCGGAGACCCTGCAAGACAACGCAGGTGTCGTTTTCTCCCCGGAAATGACCAGGACAGCGATAGCGAAGAAGAAGGCCATCTGGGCCCTGGTGGCCGAGCGTGTCCGCGCGGTGGGGACCGTACCCCGCACCCCACAGCAGTGCAGGAAGCGCTGGGATGACCTACGCATACGGGTCAGAGCCGTCATCTCTGCAAACCGCAACCTTGCCCTGGGTACCGGTGGAGGGTCGGAATCCCCACTAAAACTCCAACCGTGGGAGGAGATCTGTGCAACCACGATTGACATGGAATCCATTGAAGGCGTCAGAGGGATGGAAAGGGGAGCTCCGACATCAGGCGATGAAGGTAGGTGCCTCAAACAAGACATGCCATAGTCACTGCAGTCCATTCATGTGTAGCACAAGGTTGCCCTACAGTGTAAATGCAACACATTTCAACACTGCCCATAGCCACATGAGAGCACCACCCTGTATACACTGCTGGCACCCGCATACCTGCATCCACATTCCACACTAAAAGGAGACAACCTGCAACATCTGCCTCATCTACTGACCAGAATAATGTCAATCATTGTCATTCCAAAGTCCGCAGACCCATCAATACGCCCTCCCTCCTTTGCTCCACCACAGGCACAGATTCACACCCCGAGGACCAGGACACCCCTGCGACGAAGAGAGCCAAGAAGGCCATCAATACCGTCCCCGCACCCTCAACCTCAGCTGCAGTGAGGCAGACCCCACAACAAGCAGGACCCACTGCGAGCATACCGGACGTCCCACCGGCAAGCACCCCTGTAGGCAGCAGGCCAGCAGCAGCTGCTCCACCTCTACCGACATTGCCTGCCACAGAAGGCACCGGGTCAGCGGCCAGCAGCAACATCGGTGAGACAGCTGCAATAGCTGCATGTTCAGACTCAGACATGGAGCACGAGGTCAGAAGCCCCACTGACCTACTACATTCCCCCTGTTTCTCAGACGCCAGCCCCCATGAGGATCACACACAGGGGCACACAGAGGTAGAGGAGTGGCCTTCCACCCCATGCCCAGTCCTCACTCCACAGGAGGGGAGCAGCCCCTCCATCACACCACCAGCACTGGCCATGGGCCAGCAGGGGCAGCAGTCCCTCGAGGACATCACAGAACGGCAGCAACAACTGTCCACGATGCTGACTGAGCATGCCGCGGAATGTGTGGGGGCTAGGGCAACCATTGAACAGGCCACGGAGACCCTAAGGGCCGAAGTAGCACAGAGCACTGCCACCCTGAGGGATGCCATGCAGGCCATGTCCAGGGACATCTGTGCTGAACTTGCCGGCTTGCGTCGTGCGCTCACTGAGCTCACCCACACCTTACAGGACGTGCATGCACGGGGGCAGGCAGGGACATCCTCCACTGCCAGTTCTGCACAGAGCAGCCCCGTGCGACGTTCCGGACGTAACCTGCGCTCCACAGCCAGGGGTGCCCCGGGGGCCGGGAGAGGGGGCTTGTAACAGCCTGTGGCCACTGTCACAGGCATCTGTTGACACCTACATGGGGTGTGTTGGGGTGTGCAGGGGGGAGGTGGGAGGGGGTGTGTTGGGGTGTGCAGGGGGGAGGTGGGAGTGGGTGTGTTGGGGTGTGCAGGGGGAGGTGGGAGGGGGTGTGCAGGGGGAGGTGGGAGGGGGTGTGTTGGGGTGTGCAGGGGGGGAGGTGTCATGATCACTGCTTCCAAGGAGTCAGGAACAGCCCAACGCCCTTGGAAGCAGGCCCCTAACCGTTATCTTAGGCACCAGCCGGTCCCTACTGGGACCTTTTGGACCTTGTCCTGGCGCCGGTGGCACCAGGCTCATTAAAGCCATCGGTCCCGGCACTGGAAGCGCCGGGCTCATAATATGTATGAAGATGCTTGGGTGGATTTACCTGCAGCAGACCATGCTGCTTACTTACCAGCCACATAGGAATCCTCTGTGAACAGGAACTACTTTCTTACCTGGGTGGGGCAAGCTCCACTCCCTGGATACAACACGGGAACTCTTCTGGAACTGGAACTCTTTTCTTACCTAGGCGGGGCCGTGGAGGAAGACGCCTCATCACTCCAAGGCTATTTAAACCACACCCGATTGAACAAACGTGCTTCGCGTTATTCTGCATCTGCAACAGAACGCTCACCGAGTCTGTTCCAGCCTTTCTTCCTTCCGATCCTGAACCTGCAAGAACAATACTTACCACTCCTGTATCCAGTATTCAGCAGCACCTGCAAAGACAAGAAACAACAGGTTAGCACGGCAACCTTTACACGCAGCGCTTTCCTCACCTGATCCATCGGCAGCGAACATTTCTTCACGCTGCACCTCCGCCTGTGAAGACAAAAGCATTGTTATTACTTACCGGCACTCCGCGAATTCCGGATTTCTTCAACGCTGCAACCCAGCATCTGAAAGACAAACGAAGAGACATTAGACAGGTATTTACTCACGTCCATCGCGCTCGCCACAATTGAACGCCTGCAAATATTCCAGCGTTTTCCAGCATCTCTTCAGCACGAACTCACAGCTGCAAGGGAAAAGAGACAGTTAGAGCGCTTGCATTTACTTACGCATTTCCAAGCGCTTCATTCCAAGGCTCTGGCTCCAACTTCGGCTCTCTTCACACCATCAACTATCTCAAGAGCACTGCAAGACAAATAGGAAAAAGCATTATACAGAGTCCTGTTCTATATTAACGTGCCCACGCACCTAAAGACTATAAGGACTAAAAAGGTGTCCGGAAACTCACCGCTCGTGCAGTTAACGACGGTAGCGATCCTCTGATGTCAAGAGGCCTATGTTTCACCAGTGAAGGAACTGGCAACGGCACCCTGCACCAGACGCAGATGGAGAGTCCAGCATTCACCTATCTAAGGTGAGCACGTTGACCTGGGGGCTCTACGGAGAAGCTAGGAAGAGAGAGAGAGAGAGGGACATTCAACAACCCAGATCATTAACCCCCATATTCTTTCACCTGCAGAAATCTCACTCTTCGAGTTCGACACACAGTGCGAAGAGGTTCGGCCCCAGAAGCAAATCGAGTCCTGCACATCACTTTTCGGGTCACAGACACCTTCCTGCCAAGACCAGCGCCTCTGTGGGCATCAGGTGAGCGTTACAGGAGGTGGGAGGGGGTGTGTTGGGGTGTGCAGGGGGGAGGTGGGAGGGGGTGTGTTGGGGTGTGCAGGGGGGAGGTGGGAGGGGGTGTGTTGGGGTGTGCAGGCGGGAGGTGGGAGGGGGTGTGTCACGACGTTTCATAGTTTGAATACACTTTTTTCTTTCCGAAAAAGAAATGTGGGGACATTTTCATTGCGTATGTGTGCTTTATTGGTGTACAGTCCACAGTGTGCATGTCCCAGAGCCACACAGTGCCCCAAGTGCAGTCACCATGTGATACACACCAGCCGTGTGTGCTAGAAGCAGTGGTCGATGATACTTTGGCGCATTGCACGCCCCTCCTGTGCATCGCCTCCTCCATGGGGTGCCGCCCCATCTGCACCCTCCTCATCCTCATCGTCAGGTGGTTGCAGTTCTGCGTCAGGGGGCAGGGGCACATTCCGTCTGACGCACATATTGTGTAGCATGACACATGCCATGACGATCTTTGCCACCTTCTCATGGCCATACAGGAGTGCCCCACCAGACCTGCTGAGGCTTTGGAACCGTGCCTTCAATAGGCCGAATGTCTGCTCTATGACCACACGAGTACGTGTATGTGCACGGTTGAAGTCCTCCTCGTGCTGGTTCTGCGAGTTCCGGACTGGTGTAAGGAGCCACCTCTTCAGGGGATAGCCTGCATCACCTGTATGTAGGCGAGAATGTATGTGTCAGTCATGTTGTCTGATCAAGAACATGATGTTCCACCATGGCTTGCATCCAACTGATTCACACAATGCAACCAGTATATGCTCATGGCTCCCATGGCCTGTTTTACATGCCATCACCCAATGTATGCAGAGGGGTTGTGTGCATTGTGAGTGCCCATCCTCTGTCTCCGTTCTCTGTGTTACTCACAGCCAGGTGGCATATGCATCCCCCCTTTTCAGCCAGGTGGAGTATGCATCACCCCCCCCCCCTTTCAGCCAGGTGGAGTATGCATCATCCCCCCCCTTTTCAGCCAGGTGGAGTATGCATCACCCCCCCTTTCAGCCAGGTGGAGTATGCATCATCCCCCCCTTTCAGCCAGGTGGAGTATGCATCATCCCCCCCCTTTCAGCCAGGTGGAGTAATGATCATCCCCCCTTTCAGCCAGGTGGAGTATGCATCATCTCCCCCTCCTTTCAGCCAGGTGGAGTATGCATCACCCCCCCCTTTCAGCCAGGTGGAGTATGCATCATCCCCCCCCCCTTTCAGCCAGGTGGAGTATGCATCGGTACGTCATTCACCTGCCCACTTCCATGACATTGGACTCACCGAGTAGCCAGGATCTTGGCCCTGCATGTCGCTCCATGTAGCGTGGCATTGTGGAGTTCCTCAGGACCATAGAATCATGGGTTGATCCGGGGAATCTGGCACAACAATGTGTGATGATCTTGTTGGAGTCACAGACCATTTGCACATTGATTGAGTGGAACTGTTTCCGGTTGCGGTACGGTACCTCCATGGCACGTGGAACCACCAATTCCACAAGGGTGCAGTCGATGGCACCAATGCAACCGGGTATGCCGGCTAGTGCATTGAAACCCACTTTGGTGTTTGCAATCTCCTGGCCAGTCCGTGGTAATGGGATGTGGTCGTCTGTGTGCTTGAGGAGGGCATAGAGCACTTGGATGAGTGTTCGTGAGAATAATGGTTGTGAAATGCCATGCAGGTGCCCCACTGTGTGCTGGTAGGTGCCTGTGGCCAGGAAGTGGAGTACAGACACTACCTTCAGTAGGGGGGGATGGCGGTTGGAGTTTCTATCATGCTGACGATGTCGTTGTGTGTCATGTCTACGATGGCGGTGATGGTGTCCCGGTCCAAACGGTACAAGGTGTGGATCTGCTCAGCAGTGAGGTTGAATGGATTGGCTCTGATGCGTGGGATTGGGGGCTGCCTGCGTGGTGGCACTGGCTGTGCTGGTGGGGCTTGCTGGGCCTGCCTTGCCCTCCTTCTCCTCCTGCGTCTCCTCTGTGCTGCCTGTTGTTGTTGTTGCTGTTGTAGCACATGCATTGCTATCAGGTCCTCCAGCCCCAACATTGCTAGTCGTATTGGTATCATTGTGGAGTGTGACTGTGTGTGGGAAGGGGTGGGGTGTGTTCTTTTTGTACTTCCTGAGTCTGTATTGCCTTCACCTGTGCTGTTTCTGTGCACCTGTGGCAGCTGCATTCACTTAACATGGCCCTTTACGGTTGGTTCGCGATGGCGTTATTAGCACCATGGCGGTGAGGTACTTAACGTGCTGGGTGATGGCGTTAGGTGCATGTCCGCTTGGGTCGGCATTTGCGTACCTTTCCGCCATGGCGCTAAGTACGGTGTGGGCGGTCGCGTGCGTGCACCCTTAGCGCAGTTAGCGGCAGCGTTAACTACGATGCCGCTAATGGCATCGTAGTTAACGGTCACGGGTCATGATCGGACCTGGCGGAAAACGATGGCGGTAACCATTTACCGCCATCGTTTTTCACTTAGCGCCAGGGTCGTAATGAGGCCCATTGTCTTTTAAGCAATTCAATTGTTTCTTACTTGTACTCTCGGCAACCACCGACATGTGTCAAGCAGTAGCCATTAGGATGAATACAAATGCAGATGAAAGTCCCCTGGCACTACTCCCCACATGTTAGCCTTTCAGCCTTTTCTCTATGAGATCTAATCACATAACTCACAGTGAAACCCGCTAGGTGGTTGATGTAAGGCTGCTGTCTTTGCTGAGTGTATGATCACACTCACCTCTTTGCACACATTGAATATAGCCAGGGACAGTCTCTTTTACCTATCCCTCTTAGATAAGCGTTGTATCATGCGCCATCTAGGGACAGGAAAACCCCGCTCGGGCTAGGGTGTCCTTCCTGAGGGCCCGATAGCTCACTGTCTTGCCCCATGTGTTTCGTTCGATGTATTGACAATCATTTGTTTTGATTTCATTTATGTTTTGTTCTCCCAAAGAACTGTTTACGTTGTGTACCATGATTGTTATTTAACGGTTAGGGAAGGCATTTGGCCTTCTGGTATTTGAGCCCTATAAGCCCTGTTGTTCTCTTGCATTCCACACACAGTCAATCTGCTTCCCGCACAACACGCAGAGTCACATGTACTGCGGGAAGACAGCCAGAAGCGCTGTCTTCCCCTGTCATATTTTGCTGGAATGTGACAGCCCCGGGTACATCAAAGCATCTCAAGGAGGGGGAAGGCACACCTTCCTCCATCATGGGCAGCCTAATTTAAATATCAAAGACCCCATGGATCTGCTTTCCTTTGTCCTCCGGCTGATGGCAGTGCAGACTAATGAGAGATAATTGAAGCAAGCCTGAAGGGACTTGGTTGCCGGAATAGACAACAGGAAAGGCGGGGCTAACACACCTTTAGAATGCAATGTGTCAACTTAAGCTGGTTCCCACCTGTCTGTATGAAAGGCATTGAAATGCCTATGTGGGTCCACTATTTATCATAGGTAAACCGCTGCAGAGCTTACCCCTTTCAGAGGGGAGAAGTATGTGGTTTGGGGGAGACAGGAAGTCTGCTCCCAGCACAAACTTCAAGGGAACCCTGCACTTTAATCAGGAATCACAGAGGGCTCAGTTAACCAGAGAGACACTTTGATCTACAACAGACAGGGAGATGGGTGGGACTTAGGTATATTTTGTCACCCCCCTGACTGGCCTGTTGCAGAGCACTCTGGTTCTGGCCTCATGCATAACAGAAGATTGGTGGTGGGGACCCAGGATTGGTTCATTAAGGTGGGTTTAGCCTGCACCAATCACTGGGGGACATTTTGCTTTAAAAGAGGGCTGAACCCCTCACTTAGCAAATCATCTGAAGACTTAGAAAGGAGTAAGAAGAAGGACTCATTTGGACCCGAGCTAAAAGTACAGTCTACTTTACATCTTCCACCACTGAAGGCAGAACATGAGTCCCGAGAGGGAAGCAGGATCCCTCCCCTAATTATCTCCAAGGGAACAGAGGGGGATACCAGACTGAGAGGACCCGTCCAGCAGCTCCAGAACCGGAACCCAGCCAGCACACAGTGCGCCCTGCTAGTAAGCTTCCTAGGTGGGAAATGGCGGAGAGTATCTCAACTAAGCACAAGGCCGTTGCCTGCAATCACTCTCCTGAGCTTTGGGCCGTCCACCTTGAAAGGATGATACAAGCCCAGCGAAGAAGCTAGGAGTAGTACCACACAAACATCATACAGCGTCCATCTTTTTAAGGACATTTTTGAGACAGTTGAGTCATTGAACCGCATCCAGCTGCACCACTGACTGGTGTCATGCCACAGTCACCAGAGACGTCCGAGACACCTCGACCAGAGTTCCAGATCTGCCAACCAGCACAGACACAATGATTCTTGTCTCAGAGCCACTGTGCCGGACAGCCTGCAGATGACTGTCCAGCCTCGCTTGCCGAACTGCCTGATGCCCGCAGCTGTCTCGTGCCACTAACTCTGTCTCAAGGGCTCTGAAGCGCCCTGGAACCGCCTCAACGCTGTCGAGCACCAAGAACTTCTTCAGCACCAGGTACATTGTGGTTCTGTCCTTCTCTGAAGGCCCCTAGAGACAGTTACGACCCCTTTGCCCCCTTGGAGCTGAAACCAAATAATTTTGAACAGTAAGACTGATTACTTTACCAACTACCTTCCTGTCAGTATCCAGCGTGCTTCCCTTTCCTTCGTGAAAGTGTCTGTCCTCTGTATTTCTTTAAAGGGTGGATTGTATTTTGTAGTCTGCTAGAACTGTCTCTTGTAGTAATAATAAAGTAGATATTTTAAAACAACCTTGACTGGACAGTCCCCTTTATCATTGGGTAATAATTGTATTTTCACTGTGTTGCAACTAACCAACGATCCACGACCTTCCGGAGATAAGCCTGCTGTTCCGTCCACATCACGAAAATTGCACAAGGAGGTCTTATCATTTACTGTTCAGATCCCTTCTGGTGTACTAGAGGTGTGGGGTTGATTGATGGTTTAGAAACCGATATTCATCCCTGGACCACTGATGCCCCGGAAGTTGATTCATCACAATACGTCACACTCTCCCCGGAAGTTGATTCATCACACTACGTCACACTCTCCCAGGATGACACTGAAGGGCTGCTTTGTCAAGTGTGCTCTATGGGCCTCGGCACTCGACGCTCAGTTGGGGATGAACTGGCGCATGACTCAGGGAAGGGAGTGAAGGACAGCTTTATCTAAAAAGGGCTTTTGATTAAGCAAGCGCTATGTGGAAGGGGGTAAGCCTTCCTAAATACCTTCACACATTCAGCTCCGGATGTGTGTTGTGTATTGTACATACAAGTATGCCCAATGCATTTAGGAGCATGTAGTACTCTAATAGTCAAAACGGAAATGAAGTTGTGAGAGTCCCATAGAGCACACTTGGCAGAGCAGCACTTCTCTGTCATTCCGTGAGACTGTGACGCAGTCACTCCTTTCAAGGTAATATGGGTTCAGGTGCCAGCCATTCTCTGCAACAGCATTGGCTGCTAGGTTGAGCACCTAGCCAGTGTACCCTTGAACGATTCTGAACTTTTTTCTAACCTACTCTGTACCTCTTTTAATTGGATGTGATTGTATATACTCCCATTCTATTTGGGTGCAGGAAATGAGTGTGAAACAGTGGTGAATGTTTGCAATATTGATTGTTACTTTACTATTTTTTGTTCATCTGCTGCCGGTGGTCATTGAACAGAATGAGCTGGGTAATAATGGCAGGTAAGAGAAAGGAGGGGACACTTCGAATCAGAAGATAGTGTGGCTGCACAGGCATGAGCCCTCAGTCGGGTGTGTATGTGGAAGGTCGAAGGAACCTAAAATAATAGATACATCATCATTGCACTTCATTCAAAATCAGTTTCTCCTTTCCGAAATGAAAGAAGACATGATACAGCAACTGATGGAGAGTCAGATTTTCGCCCTGCCCTTGTATCTGCTTTCTCATGCACTATCAGCATTTAAGCATTGTCACATCTTCTGTGTGTGTGGCTCTGCCTGAACCCTCCTTGTGATCCAGGTTCCAACACCCACAGGGTAGAAATGACGCCTCCAGCTATATAGAGCTCTGATCCTCAGTGGCCCCCCAACCGACAACTGACAGTAGTATTTCCAGTCTTTTTGCCTCCTGCTGGATGGTACATCAAATCACACCGTACACCACACTCAAAAGGGATGTTCCTGTCCCCTTTTCATATCCTTCACTTCCCGTGTTTGCATTATTCACAAGACCTTGTGGCCCATCGACCACCACTTCCACTCTTCACATTTGTTTCCTGTCATCAAGTTTTCATGCTGCCTCATCTCCTTTGTCATCACGAACGCCTGTATACAAAGCTACATCTCTCAGCATTTGCCAAGTGAATGTGCATAGAGTCATCCATCCCTGCAACCACTCCCCACGAGTGCCTGCGATGTGGTGTGGTCGACTGCCCCCAGTTAAGTACTTTGATCCCTGTCCTACCTCCTTACTTTGAACCAGGCTGCAGTTTTCTCTCCTTTCCTCAGTCAGTGTGTGGCTGACCACTTGTGTGCCAATGGTGGAAGACGAAGATCAGAATGATGGGCCGAGAGGCACATCCGCTTTCAGGCCCCCTCCACCGTTTCACAGGTCTGACATATAGGCGTTAGGACTCGGGTGGGAGCAAAGGATAAGACGATTTGAAAAATACCTAGAATCCTAGCAAGAAGATTATTCTGACACCTGTACTAGGTGGCTACTTATCATTCTTGTTGACAATGAGGAAGACCTGTCAACCTACACTTCCCGTTGAAAAACGATAGCCATCAAGGAGTGGTTTGGCTTTAGAATAATATTTTGACTCATTTGCCAACTGACTGAGGAAACTCATTGCACATTGTGATTTTCACAATATTGGCAATGAGTGAACAATGATATGATGAATCATTGGCGTTTTCTCGCCCCTGCGCTTCAGTGAATGCCTGTTACAGGAACCTTTTATCCGCATTAATCTTTTCCTCATCCCCTGGACAGAAGCACACGCAGAGGCTCGAGCAACCTAGATGGACAAAAGCAAAACATATAAGGATGAACTGCTGTGTCTAATGCTCAACAGAAAACCAGTCACAGCAACCAACACAGGCGAAAAGACATGCCCGGTGACACAATCACCAAAGGTAACAAAGACTGTTACTGGTGTGGTCTGATACCCCGCAAAGTTGACAAATGCCTGGCAGTGAGTCACCAATGCAGCAAATGTGGGAAACTGAATCACATTTTCAGAGTCTGCTGGTGTGCCTCAAGGAGACAACAAGGTGGAGTGAAACAGGGACCAAGGAGTCATGTTTGAAGTACGGAAATCAAAGAAAATGACCGACATCCGATCTGGAGAGAAACTCTGAAAAGTATTTTAACATGATGCCTGCTCAAAACAAAACAGAAGGTGATGGCGTATGTGTGCAAAACTGTGCACATCAAGCTAAGCTGGTGCTCTACTGTTATGTACATTATTGAACACGAGACAATTGATGTGAATCCTCTGCTATCTTCGTTTAATGTCAGAGTCTTCATCTGGATTGCAAAACTCCCTGTACAAAACAGCCGATGGATCTGGCTCACCTGCCAGATGAACTTTCAAGCAATAAGGTGCTAGGGTGGATCACAGCTCCACAAATAGGGATAGCCACCATTAGTTCCTTTATGTCGTCCAGGCACCTCATAGCGTCCAGGTATATGTGAAGGGATTGATAAATTAAGCAATGCACAAGTATGGCTTCAAATGGAAAACCTCTTCTCGAGGAATAGTTCATTGTTTATCAATGAATGCTGGTTTATCTACTAGCTTAAGTTGAACAAACAGCCAGAAAATCACCGAACCTGTGGAAGGTCCTGCCTCATAGATCTTGCACATCTTTGAAGTGCCCAAATGAAATTCCAGAGATCAGTTAACACCATATGTAAACCATACGTCAGCCAAACCGAAGCATTTCTCGACAGCGATATCCCAGTCCTCACATCCATTGGTACGATCATCGATCATCGCTGGGTCTGTGGTTTAGTGGAGTAATGCGTCCCCTACAGGGAACTGTGTTTAATGTCATGGTCACAGGTTCCAATCCTGGCGGGTTCACTCAGCCCATCACCCTTCTGAGATCACTAAAATGAGTACCATTAAGTTGGATAACAATAAACATCTGTTATTTGTCAATAGTGCCAAGATGTCCATCTGGGGGTCAACATGCACTCTACATGCACCTGTTATGTTATCTAAGTGGTTTTCTAGAAATTAGTTTTAAACAAAAGCTGTCCTCAATTGGAACTTCATCCACAGTCAAGGAATAGCACCAGGTTTTTGAAAAATAAGGGTATCTATTGATAAAGAAGACTCCGTTTTGTATACACCTTACACCTTGCTAAAATAATAATTTCTATTTCTCTTACAGTACATAGTTTTCATGAAGAAAACATGACCCAGTTGAATTATAACCAATCCCGAGAATCACAAACAAAAGCCCTATCCCCAACTGTAAATAATCAAATCATGAACTTGTCCAACAAATTCGATGAACTATGAACAATGATTTGAAAGAACTTGTACAGTACGTGAAGAATCATGGGATTAAAAATGTTCCCTATCACTGTCCTTCTTGCACCTGTCCCCCATGACCCCTTTTCCCCAGAAATTAACCCCAGCAAATTCTGACATTTTTTGTGAAAGACGCTTTGATGAAACCTCCCTCCCTTGCCCCCTCATGATTATTGTAAAAAAGTTCCTGTTTCTCTCATTTATGTTTCCCATTCTGATACCCCATTGCTTTCTATAAATGTTTTGTTTACTGTTGTGTAATGTTTCCATCTTTTTTAAAACTCCCTTTATGAGTCAGCGGACTACGCGAAGGTCTGGGGTGTCTGCAATCAAAATGGAGGTTCCCCCGGACTGGCGCCATGTCCAGACATGTCCGTCTCCGTGTGATGCACTTTTAAGTAGTCTGTGGACAGTATGATTGTCCGGGGGTGTCCGAATTCAAAATGGAGGTGCAATTCCCGCCTGGAGGATGTCTGAGGCCACCAATCGGGCGTGGATGTCCGGGGATTTCATCATGTGACCGCACCCATGCAGCGTGATGGCGGTATCCACAAATGGTGTCTGTGGCCGCAAACAGTTTAAAGGTGCTTTTCCAGCCAATCTAGGGTGTTTCAAACAGATAATGTACGCTTGCACAGTTCCCAGACCCATTTTGTGGTTGCTCTGGCAACTTTGTACAGCTTTTCAAGGCCTTTATGCGACTCGGTAGTCTGCTGACAGTACGACTTTCCACGGACAGTTCCTCTAAAGGGACCCTCTCATTACTTTTCCTCATTCTCAATCTGGATATCCAGGAAAGAGCACCTACTTTGCAGATCTGTTTTGCAGAACATCTTGGAGACCATCATGGCATCTGTCATGGCCATCCTTCCTTTGCAGCCAACCCCCCCACCACCACCTCAGCAACCTGGAGGGCTTGTGGAGGGGAACAGGCGCAGTGATACTGAAGAGGAGGATCAAGAAGAAGAAGAGGATGAAGTGGGGAAAGTCTCTGTCACCAGTACTCAGATGGAGTCCTGGGTGTGGCCATTTTTATGACCATTGAAAATGTCCCAAAGGCTCTTGCAAGCAAGGTTTGATGCACTGAGTCCAAAGTTGTACTCAGTCATGGGAAAACTGGTTTGTATTTTTACCGGACTACTTCCATGAGGTGCCACACCAAATTGACCCACAGGAGTGCTCTGAGAAAGTCGATACCTTTCTCAGGAAAGAGCAGGTTGACTTCCTCCTCCCCATCATCTTCACCTGCTCCTGTCACCACAAAGGATACTTCTTTGGGGAAGAGGATCCCAGAATTGGCTTCACAGGCTATACAGAACGATGCTGACCCTTACCTTTGGAGGGTCACAGTGCTACGCATGTACTGTGAAGCACCGATCTGTAGAGGGGAGCAGTTTTCAGCGTGTTTCCAAGGCCGCGGTCAAGGAGCATGAGAAACACTGCCACCTACCTGATCCGGGCCCAACCAACATATTCCTCTCTCCACCTGCCCCTTCGTCCCTGTGGCTGGTGCCCCTCTCTTGCTTCCCTCCCCTACCTTACCTCTCCTGAGAAGAAATGCCCAGAAAAATTCAAAATTGAAAAAAATACAAAAAAGGTTCCTTTAGAAGCCACATTTCACAGTTAAAAAATAGAAGTGCGAAAAAATTGCAATGAAATTTCAGTCACGTTCACCAAACTATTTCCACCAGAATGAATGATAATAATGTCCGGATGTTTCAAGTGAACCATATACCAGTCAAAGGGATGAGAACCTTTTTTGGGGGGTTTGTTAACAAACTCCTTTTATTCCTTTTTTCCTTTTATGTAGAGTAGTACCGAACACTCTACATCTTCCTTTACAATTCCCTTACATGAACATCTTTAATGCAATCTTAAGATTGTAAAGGAAAATTGTATTTCCGACATCTGTGAAGTGAACTCCATCTGGACAAAAAAAATTCATACTGTGAGAACTTATATTATCATTCTCAAAAGATGACATTCCTGAAGCATATAACAAAGCAGATGCACCTTTATTGACAATCTGCCTTGATTCTTCAATTTGAGGACTGAAAATGTTTGTTGGACATGTGCGCCTCTGATTTATTTCTGAACAAATAATCTAAGCAGCAGGAAATAGTTGCATTAGGCTTTTAAAGAAATCTTTTCAGCACAACTTGCAAAGACACTGGAGTCGCAAACCACAAACTGCCTCCTCCACAATTCACAATCACAATGTCTGTACATTTAAAGTGAGCCATAATCTCACAGAATGAAAGCAAGCTTGCCCAGTTTAAGCCAAAAACTGCATGCCAGAAAACCTCCACTTCTGCCAATCCAATGTTGCCAAGGATGCCATGATCATCAGCATACACCTTCAATGACTGAATTGAAGAGTCCCCAAGAATCCACGCAGTCTGCCTTCACAAACACATAAACAGAGCCATTGTCACTGCTCTCACAACTCCTGCTAACAAAACTCATACTACCCTCTGTGCCTGTACACCACACCCAGCAAACTTGATGGCCTCATCGCCACAAACCCCTTTCCATGCCAGGCATCCTCAAAAGACCCGGATGTGGCACATGCCCACCGCGGACTACCACGGTGCCCGCGGCCCCATAACACAGAGGCAGCCCTTCAACCCTTTCCACTTTCATGTTATCAACACTCCCCCATTGGCTGCTTTCAAAGAGTCACCCATCCATCCACCAGTCACATTCAAAACCTTTATACCTAACCTGTCATCTCACTTCAACTCTTCAGATGTACACTTGAACTCTCAGAGTACATATCTCATGTTAATGAAAATGAAAGACATCTGCATTGAGAAAGTACTCAACAGCTGTCCAAGATTTCTATTTCCAGATTCATCACGATCTGCATCTAACAGTACATAGTACAGGTATGCTTATATTTAAAATAATGTTTTCTTCCACTCTTTCACAAATATATTACACGGCCCGTGGTAGGAGCCGTGTAGTTATGGTTAAGTTGCTAAACTCATAGGGAGAGCACTTATAACTTTGCTCCCCCTGGAGGAATCCTCTCCAAACTTTGCAAAAAAAGTATATGGCCGGCTCTGATTTTTTTCCCCAGGCTGGGTGAGGTCTTGTGCAGGTGGGGCAAAGTTACAGGGGGGGTCCCAGCATTTTTTCTTTTCCATAAACTGAATGGGGAAACATTTTGCGCACAGCTACAGCCCGAACGGCCGGACAGATTTTCACCAAATTTGCGGTAGGAGAGGGTGGACTGGGTCAGAAAGTGTGCTTTTGTGTATTTGGTGGAAATCGTAACAGTACTTTTGTTGCAAATTACTGAAATGTATGGCCCAAAAAATGTGTGATATCTGCGGACCCATTTCCCTGTTCGCTCCACTGACCGAAGTGTCATTGGCCTGCAGTACGCCATGATGTCGGCAAACATTGGACATGGCTGGTGGTTGGCTGGAGAGAAGCGTGCTGTGGCAAGAAGGGAGGCAACGGGTGAGGGAGTGAGAAGTGGTTCATGTGTGGTAGGTGGAAGAAGATGGAGGAGTGCCTGCAGTTTTCACTCGTACTGCGTCAGGTCGCGGGTAGCTAGACAGGTGAGTACTTTGTGTGGTGATTGGAGGCAAGTGCCATAACAGCCCGATAGCTTCTGCCGCAACCTGTTTGCAGCAACCTCTTTCCGTGGTAAGTGGTGGCAGGTCAATTTTAGAAGGAGAATTCATTGCACATGACATAGGTTGGGTGGGAGCACGGGTGGCTGTGCTATGCGGATGGAATGCGGTAGTTGAGTACATGGCGGCATGCATGGGTGAAGGAAGTTGCATTGGGTCTGTGGAAGGATTGGACTATTGGGTGCATGGGCGAAGGCCGTAGACCGTAGGGCATGCACTGAAGAGCGTAGGGCTTTAGCATACCCACCAGAGTAACACAAGTGTGGGTGTGCATGCAGTACCGGGTGGTGCTTGCATAGTGCGGTGTGTGCACATTGGTTGCAGTAGGCCAGTGTTGCGAACCGATTGTGGGTAGTTTGGCAGTGGCACAATAGTTTGTGAATGAAAGTGGGGACGGCCATAGTATGTGAATGTAAGTGCACAGGTGTGCAGGAGAGCGTGTTTTATTTCTACATTATGGCACTTGCTCCAATTTGTTGCTGCATAGTTCCATGGCTGTGCACAGGTTGGGTAGTAGTGGTGGTGGTAGTGCTGTGTATGTGGATAGTCGAAGTTGGTGACATGGATGGTGCCATTATGTAGCAGAGAGAGTGTTGAAGGCTTAGACTGTTGGGGGCATGGCCAAAGCCCGTAGGCCATGCACTCAAGAGGCTAGGACTTTAGGACACACACAGCAGTAATATATTTTAGATTCTGCAGCAGTTAGAGGGTGGTGACCTGTAAAGAATAGGTGTGGAGCACATTTCAGACGCAATAGAGCAGGAGAAGTGAGCTGCCATGCGTGTATGTTTGGTTTTGCAGGACACTGTTACAACATGGTCAAGATTTTGATGTGTACTTGGCGATGGTGCTGTGAAAAGTCATGCAGTGTGAGCACTGGGTGCTGGGTTTGCATACTGTTAGTATGGAAGAGGATATGGTAGAAGTGCACCTTCATTCTGCTTGGTTACTATGCTGTGTGCTGAATTGTTGTAGTAGGGCCAATGTTGAGAAAAAGTTGTGGTTAGGTTGGTAGTGACACAATACTTTGTGAATTGGTGTGGGTAGGGGTGGTGGAGGCTGTGGAATGTTTATGGATTCTGCTGATAGCGACCTGTTTTCGTGAATGGGTGCAATGCAGAGGTGCAGTATGTGATTGGTGGATGCATGTGTAGGTTGGGTAGGAGTGCTGGTGGCAGTGGTGTGTATGTGGATTGGTGTAGTTGGTGATATGGTGAAATGCATGGTGCCATTATGTTGCAGTGCCTGTGTTTAAGGCCTAGCCTATTGGGGGCATGGCCGAAGGTCGTAGGCTGTAGGCGATGCATTGAAGAGCCTAGGACTTGAGGAAACCCACACCACTAATGCAAGTTTGACTGTGCATCTGGTAGAGGGGTGGTGACCTGTAAAGAATTGTTGTGTATTGTTGTGTTGAGTACATTTCAGACGCCATAGAGCAGTAGAAGTGAGCTGGCAGGTGTGTATGTTTGGTTCCGCAGGTGAGGTCCCTGGTAGAACATGGAAATTGTTGGATGTGTGATTGGAGATGGTCCAATGAAAAGTCACACAGTGTGGGTTCTGGGTGCATTGTGTGCATACTGGCAGTATGGCAGTGGGTATAGTTGAAGTGCAGCTTCAATTGGTTCTTTACTATGCTGTGTGCAGATTTGTTGAAGTAGGGCCAATGTTGTGAAAATGTTGTGGTTAGGTTGGTAGTGACACAATACTTTGTGAATGGCAGTGGGTGGGGGTGATGGAGGCTGTGATATGTTTGTGGATGCTGCTAAGTGCGACCTGTTTTCGTAAAGTAGTGGTGTGTATGTGGAATGGTGATATGGTGAAATGCATGGTGCCATTACATTACAGTGCGTGTGTTCAAGTCCTAGCCTATTGGGTGCAATAGAGCAGCAGAAGTGAGCTACCATGCGTGCATGTTTGGTTTTGCAGGTGAGGATACTGTTACAAGATGGTAAAGTTTTTGATGTGTACTTGGCGATGGTGATGTGAAAAGTCATGCAGTGTGGACACTGGGTGCTAGGTTTACATACTGGCAGTATGGAAGAGGATATGGTAGAAGTGCACCTTGAATGTGATGGGTTACTATGCTGTGTGCTGATTTGTTGAAGTAGGGCCAATGTTGTGAAAAGGTTGTGGGTAGGTTGGTAGTGCTGGCAGGTGTGTGATGTTTGGTTCCATAGGTGAGGTCGCTGGTAGGACATGGTAAAATGTTGGATGTGTGATTGGAGATGGTGCAATGAAAAGTCACGCAGTGTGGGTACTGGGTGCAGTGTGTGCATACTGGCAGTATGGCAGAGGGTATAGTTGAAGTGCAGCTTCTATGGGTTCTTTACTATGCTGTGTGCAGATTTGTGCAAGTAGGGCCAATGTTGTGAAAATGTTGTGGGTTGGTTGGTAGTGACACAATCCTTTGTGAATGGCAGTCGGTAGGGGTGATGGAGGCTGTGGTAATGGGTGCTTTATGGTGTGAGGGAGTTTGGTAGAAGTGCCTCTACGTATCTTACGTATGTTAGCTGCCCACATGGTCGTGTGCATGGATTCATAGTGGTGTGCTGGGTGTGGGCAAGGGTGGACTGTTGTGTGCATGGCAAAAGGTGTGCTGGGTGCACTTCAGGATCATTGTGGATGCTGAAATAGGGCATGCTGTAGGAAAAGTTTCTGATGGAGGGGCTTTGGAAGCAAAAGGAACGTGTTCTCAGAATGTTTAAATATGGAGTGTACAGAAATGATAGTGTGCAATGCCGAGGTTCAGTATGTGATTGGTGCAGGCGTTTGTGAAAATGTCATAGTCACCAATAGGCACCACTAAGGGAGTGTTGGAAAATTTGAGTGCAAAGGGAAGAAGTATTGTGTCTGCTTTACTGGGGCGGGCCTTAGCTGTAGCTGGAAAAGCACATGTGCCACCTCATGGCCTTCTGAGCATGGAGCCTTCGCAAAGGGAACTGCAGGGATTCTCAAATGAGGATTGAGAGTGTGGTTCACCGGAAGGGGCAGTGACATTATACACCCAAAGTTCGATGCAGTGAGGTTGACAGAGATGGACAGACGGCGAGTGCTTATAGTCGGTGATACCTTTGTGCACGATCTGCACAGGTATGCCGTGGAAAGAGGTTTTGATACTAACTTTCAGTTAGTATAATTGGAAGGATTGCAGGCTTTTTGGGGTACAGTTTATGAGTGGGGTTTTGGGTGCAAGGATCTCCTTTGCAAATGTGTGTCCTCTGTTGGTACTGTAGATGTGGTAGTCATGCATTTTGGAGGACTACATTTGGGGCACATGTCGTGCTCTTGTTTGCTCGTTTACCTAAAGAAGTTGATGAAAGCTGTGATGCAGATATTTCCTACTGCAAAGGTGATTTTTTTCATCGATGACTCCAAGAGGACAATGGGAGCATGCTGGTGTAATTTGTCCACAGCCAGAGGTCGGGAGTTTATGTGGAGTGCTGGGATGCGCTGCACCGACTATGAAAGCATTAATAACCAGCAACATTTCTAGTGGTTCCAAGGAAATGGCATCTTTTTGACTTCCATTGGCAATGCTGTTGTGTTTGCCACTCTGCATGAAGTGTTGCAGAGAATCCTGTAGAAATGTAAGATAAGCGTTCATCTTCAGTCCAGAAAAATGTCAGGAGGAGAAGCAACCAGACAGTGAGCAAAAGAGAGAACAAGAAAATAATGTATGAATGCACGTACATAACAAAAACATGACAAAAAAAACAAAAATATAAGTGTTTTGAGAGACAATCCTAAAGACACAATCCCCACCCCTGTCTTAATCCCCCTCTCACACTCTCTGCACCCGCTCCCCCTCCAGTTTCTAGCACAGTAATGCCACAGAAGCCGCAGGACTTTGAGGATTAGACATGGCTCATATAGGATGGCAGATATAGCATTGGCACTGTTTGTTTGTTTTATTATTTGTAATGCGCACCAGGCCCAAGGGTATCAGGGCGCAATAGATACAAGAATATGCAAAGCTTAGTTACAGTGATTCATACAATGAAATACATTACTATACATTATTATACAAAGCAGGATATATAGATATTTACAAATATTACAGGTATTGTACATAGAGGTGAAGTACCGCTATAGGATGGGATTAGCAGGTAGGAGTTGCGAGTGAGTTGCATTTCGGTTACACAGTCGTGCAGTTAGTGGTCAGCGGATTTTAAGCACGAGATACTATTGGTTCTGAAATTCTGGTAGGACTGTGGAGGCTAAGCCATTGGCCAATGTGGTTGCTGGTTGTGGTGTGTACACAAACACTATGACAGAAGGTCAGTTTGTTCAGATAAATGTAGGAGGCTATGGTGAAAGTGTGCAAGGTAAGGGACATGCATCCTGTTTGTTTGCATGCACTTGCTTAAAGTTGCTAATATACATTCCCTGCTTCTTTTGTGGGATGACTTTTCCGACATTTATAGTACATGCATTACATTGGGAAGACCATATTAGGAAAGTGTAAAAGGTACGTGGCAGGCATCATGTTGTGATGAATGCAGTGTGTGCTTCATATGATATGATGTGGTATGGTATTTTGTGCCATTTGTATCGCACCTACATTCAAGTGTGTGAAGGCGCGCTGAGGAAAGGGAGGCGGAATGGAGGCCACACAGAGACATTGATTCCTCTAGCCTGCTGACATTGAGAGTGCGCAAGTGAATGGGAAGAGGGAGGGAAAAGTGCAGTACATGGGAACAATAAAAAAGAGAAATACATGCAACTACGGCCGGTGCTGGCAAGTGCAAGGATAAGTGTACACATCAAGTGGTGGCTGGACTGTTAGGGTTCTAGAAAACAGTCTCCAAGTGCGGGGGTTGGCAGAAAGCCAGTGCAGAGGTCGAACTGTAGGGAGGGAGGTGACCTGGGGCACAGATTATAGGGTGGGTAGGAAAGCAGTGCACAATACTTATACTTTAGCCAGTAAGTGAGCAGGGGAGAGGAGGGGAAAAATAAGGAGCACGTGGAAAGGTTTTCAGCTGCTTTCAGAGCCTACGATGCTTCTTCTCAAGGTCCAGGGAGACATAGAGTGTGTTCCACAGGGAGACCCCAGCAGAAGAAACACATCTACAACCATCTGGTTGTGTGTAGAAGCAACTGACCCAGAGGGAGTAGGAGGTGGAGGAGGGAAGAGCTGGAGCAAGCAGATATTTAGAAAGTGAGAGTGAAAGGTATTGAAGTCCCAGGGACCAGAAGGCCGTCTGCATAATGAACAAGGCTTTTATTTTATCGTTCGCAGCCACTGGGAGCTATAGGAGACATTTTAGTCCAGCAGAAATACGATGCCTGCCGTTCAGGCCAAGGAAAAGTTGCACACTCCTCTTATAGATGAATTGCTGAGGGCACAAAGTGGAATCTGGCAGAATTAAAAAGAGCCTGTGGCAACAGTGTAGCATACAAAGCACCAGAGCCGTGCAGACACAGACCTTCTGGAAAGTGACTGTAGGTTGCTAAGATACATTCAGTGGTGGCTTTAGTGCCTTCTTTTTATGAATTATGTAGTAGGTTGGTTAGTGTGGAACCATTTTTGTAGCATTGTGGGAAGGAACTACATTTGTGATGTCATCTTTGATGTCATGGGTGTAAGTTAGCAGAGCACAGTGCTTGACGCGAGTTATGGTTGCTTAGCTTACCATAACTGGTGAATTTGTAGGGTGTTTCGGTTTCACCTGTAACCATAACGTCCCAGTAAGAAAATGTTTCCATTGATTTTAATAGGTTTTTGCTAGTGCAACTTAACCATAACGTCCCTTTAACAATATTTTTTGTTAGTGAATATAATTTTAAGGCAAACCGCACTCCAGGTGAGGAAACAAGACATCTCTGTAACTTTCAACCCCTAAAATTGAAAAAACTCAAATGAGAAAGATTACAAGTTTATTGAAATGGTCAAACAGTAGCAACAAACAATAGAGGCAAGACACCGTTCCTGCTACTTACCTTGCAATAAGCTTCTCAATAAGCATATTCTCGTTTTAAACACTCTAGCAAATGCCATGGATTCCAGCATTCATCACCTGCTCACATGAAGCAGCAAACAATTGCAATGCTCTGCACTTCAAACTGTTTCAATTTACAATTTGTGTGATGAAAGTTAAAGAATGCATATGTGCATATATAGAAGCACTGTGTTACTGTTACAAAAATAAGGGAAAGGCACATGAAATACATCTGTAGACCATTTCATTTTTAAATGGCACATAGTGTCTGCCAGTTTAATATGTTGGCAGCACATGTATACATCCCAACATCAGCCCTTCCAATGTATTGGTGCTTCTTATGTCTTTCTTTTTTCCTTTGCATTCTGTCACTTCCAATTCCACTTCTCCCATAATAAAACACAAACTACAAGTCTCAGAATGCAAAGAAAAAAACACAACTAACTTCAAGATTCGAACTTGTGGCATGTACATCAAATAAGCATAAAATGCAGTGCTTTTCAAAATATTTCTTGGAAGCTTTTTTAAGAAAGTTGAAGAATGAATGTCTGCATTTACAGCAGCACTCTGTCACATTTTGATAAGTGAAAGGAAAAGCAGATAAAATAGATGTACACCATTTGTAATTGGCACTCAGCATGTGCCAGGTTAATATATCCACAGTACATATATACTTCCTAACCTCACCCATTCCAATCTTCAGCTGCTTATGCTTCTACGTTTTTCTCTACATTCTGCGACTTGTACTTAAACCTTCACAATGGTAAAAGTGGAACTACAAGTCCCATAATGCAAACAAAACATCTAGGACTACATAAACACCTACATATTGGAATGCATCGTGTTGGCAAGTATGCATATACTCCTAACATATTAAACGTCCACACACCAACTGCTATTTAAAAGTGTGCTGCAAATCTTTTCCATCAAATTTTCTTCTCTTTTACAAAATGCTACAGAGCTTCTACAAATGCACATACGCATTTCTTAACTTTCATGAACATGCACCTAAAAGCAACCATTTTTAACCGTCAGCCATTTTTAAGTTTTACCCCTCACTGCACTGTTATGTTATGTTATATTTACTTGTAAAGCGCATGAACGCCCGAGCGCATCTTGGTGCTAAGTAGCGGAGGGACAGCGGCAACACACAAAAAACTCAGAATGACAGGGTTTTCAGAGAGTGGCAGAGACATAAATGGTCAGCAGTGGCTTGAAGAGCCTGGGGCAAGTCATTCCAAGCCCCCACAGTCGCCACAGAAAAGGTCCTTCCGCCAAGCCATGACAGTCTGACATGAGGGACAGGCATCAGAAGAGCAGACTGGGAGTGCAAAGAACGAGTGGGAACATACTGTACAAACGTTTCTTGAAGATATTCCGTTCCCAGCTTATAAAAAGCACGGTGGACATTACAAATTGATTTAAAAAGAATCTGCTTCACAACCGGTAGCCAGTGAAGCTGTCTGAGAAGTGGAGATATGTATGCCCGAGCTAGAGGGCACAAAATTGCTCTGGGGGCCACCTTCTGAAGCATTTGAAGTCGATTAATATGGTAGCACGGCTGGCCAAGATAGAGCGATTTGCAGTAGTCTGCCGTGCTGAGAACAAGCGCAGCGACTACCGGGGCATAGAAATGACCTGGGATAAACGGAAGAACATTCCGCAGGATGCGTAGTTTAAAACGGCCAGATTTACAGACATCCGCAACCTATTCTGCCATAGATAAGGAGGATGAGATTTGTACCCCCACATTTCTTACTGAGGAAGATGGTAGAAGAAATGGTCCCAGACAGGATGACCAGAAGTTCAGCGTCGAGGAGAAAAGAGGACTGGTGGTACCCACCACCAGGACCTGCGTCTTATTTCTGTTCAGTTTAAGAGAGTTGAAAGCTGTCCATGAGACTAGGTCCTGTAGGCACCTCCTAAGCTGAGCCGCAGTGTCAGCCCGGGTAAGATCCAGACGAATCAAAATCTGTGTATCATTGGCATAGGAGTAAAATCTAAAACCATATGAGTGGATGAGAAGAAGAAGAAGTCTAATAAATATATTGAACAGTATGGATGAAAGGGCGGATCCCTGAGGGACCCCACTTGTCAATGACACAGGTTTAGAGCAAAAGGGAGGCAGAGAAACATATTGGGAGCAATCAGCTAGGAAGGCAGAGAACCAGTTCAGAACTTGGCCTGATATCTCAGCCCCGACAACCGGGAGATCAGGATGGAATGATCAACTGTGTTGAATGCTGTAGATAGATCTGACAAAAGTACAGCAGCAACTCCGCCCTGATCAACCAGGCGGGCAAGATTGTCACTTACAGAGTTAAGAACCGATTCAGTGCCCCTCCCAGGCCGAAAGCCAGACTGGAAGAACTCAAAGAAACCAGAGGATTAAAGAAAAGACAAGAGAAGAGGAGAGATGAGGGCCTCCAAGAACATCATGAAAAAAAAAAACGGAAGAGAGATGGGGCGAAAGTTAGCGAGCACCCCATGATCAAGAGAAGGCTTTTTCAATAAGGCAACAACAATAGCATGCTTCAAGGAACTGGTAATTGCTCCATTTTGGAGTGATGCATTAACTGTAGCAGTAATGTGAGAAATAAAATCTCACGAGATGTCTTGAAGAAGGGCCAGTGGAATAGCATTGGCTGGAGAAGCAGATTTGAGGCAGTGAATAGCCCTAAGAATCTCCTGATCAGAGAAGGGGGGAAAACAAGACCATGTTGAATTAGTTGTAGGAGGCTTGAGAGAAATCGAAGCCGCAGTTGCTTGGCCAGCCCTAGCTCTAATGTCACTACGGATTGTCATAATCTTAGAATGAAAGAAGGAGGAAAGTGAGTCAGAGAGAATTTGTGACGGCCCTACAAAAGATCTAGTTTTGGTGGGAGTGGAAAGATATTAGACCAGTTCGAAGAGAGCCTTAGGTTTGTTTACAGCAGTTTCAACCTTCTGAATGAAAAAAAGATTTTTTTGCAGTGATAATTGCTTTATGACAAATAGTCCGAGTATGATGAAAAGCAAGTTTATCTACAGTCAGATAACCTGCCCGCCACTTCCTCTCGGCCTGTCTGCAGCACAGTTTTTGAGCTCTGAGTTCGTCCAAGCACGGCTCGGTGAAGTGGTTTCTTTCCTTGCAGAGCCTAAGCGGGGCTAGCAGAACAGTGACTGCAGAGAAGGATTCTCCAAATGTGGCTAGAGAACAAGGCGCACGCTGAGCAAGATGTGCCTGGAGGAAGACTACCAGTTCATTGATAGTCACTTTGCGCCAGCTGCGTTTAAAAGTTGCAAATTTAGTCGGTGGCAGAATAGGATCCAACTGAAGTATAGAAAAAGAGATCAAGAAGTGATCCGACCACAGAAGCGAGCAGAAGGAAGACACAGAAATAAGAGACTTAGAAGCACAGATGAAGTCCAAAATATTACCTACCTGATGGGTGGGTTCGAAAATCAGTTGCGGCAGGCCAAGATCTGCCATGAGAGAAAGAAAATTGGCAACCTGGCTTGTAGAGGTGGTATTAACAGGAAGGTTAAAATCTCCCACAACCCAGAGATTGGAGTACTTAATCTGCATCTCAGATGCAAATTCGGGAAAATCAGTATGGAACGCAGCATCTGCACCCGGAGGGCGGTACACTACTAAAATGGTATGCGTGAAAGTGGGTGAAAACGAGATGCGGCCAACAGTCACTCCATCCTAAGAGAGTGCGCAGGCACAGTGCCCCCTGTTTTGAAAATAGCCTTGTGAATAATGGCCAGAAGCCCCCTCGGGTGAGCATACAGACAATCAATATGGACCAGATCGTAATTAAGGGGTAAGGCCTGTGCAATAGATGGACCAGATGTCTCCCTCAGACAGGTCTCTGTTAAAAACAAGAGATCCAGTCGAGAGTTAGTCACCAGCTTGTGGCAGTCCAGGGCATGTGCCACCAAAGAGCGAGTGTTAAGGAGTCCACATTGAACTCCCACTGAGGTAGCCAATGTAGGTAGTATAGGTAATTTTAGCAAATCTAGGTGGCCAAGACAGACAGTGCCAGCCTTTGGTGCGCTGATGGCATGCCGGCAGCGCCCGTCCCCTACGCAGCCGAGTGATGTGGCACATAAAGGCCATGAAAGACAAAATGAAAGGTGAGGAGCCACCGATCAGTAACCAAAGAAAGAGCACTGGACGCGTAGCAGCGCCTCCAGTTCACTTACAATTATTAAAGAAGCAAGTGTCACAACCACATCATAAAAATATATTCAGAGCTAAGTAGCAGCAACAATTAGGATTAAAAGCAGCAGTAAAACTGTGTTTAGACAAAGTGATGCCGCTGCCGAGTGGCTTTAAATTGGAAGTCCAGGTGGGACAACCTCACCTCTCGCAGGAAAGCAGCCGAGTAATGTAGCACATAAATGCTTTGAAATACCCAATGAAAGGCGAGGAGCCGCCGATCAGTAGCCAAAGAAAGAGGACTGGACGTGTAGTGGCGTCTCCAGTTCACTTACAATTATTGAAGGAGCAAGTGTCACAAACACATCATAAAAATATATTCAGAGCTAAGTAGCAGCAACAATTAGCATTAAAAGCACCAGTAAAAGTGATGCGGCTGCCGAGTGGCTTTAAATTGGAAGTCCAGGGGGGACAACCTCACCTCTCACTGCTCCTTCCATTCTAAATATGAACCTTACTTCCTTAAGGTACTTCGCTATTACCACATATCCCCACTAAAAAAGAATACCCTTTGCATATGACAAAGTAAGTACATTAATGTACCAGGTATATGTATGTAATTTTAGCAGCACAGTTCCACTATATATATTACACCAGACTACTCTTTTCAAACCAACATTTCTTTCACTATAACCCATTACATTGCACCATTTACACTCTTACTATTACCATCCGCACACCACCATTGCAACACTCACTCTGTTCCTCAAACTAGCACAATCACTGTACAGATTCCATCACACCACTGCTGCCTTACTCACTAACCCAACACCATCACACCTCTGTACACTCGTATTCTCACAACCTTCCCAACCAGACCTAATAATAATAATTTAACATTCATATAGCGCTACGAATCCTCGGGTATCTGAGGGCTGCTTATTATTACCCACAGTGTGTGGTGCTCATTTATCGACCTCGAACGGATGAAAGGCTGAGTTTGCCCTTCCGGGATTCAAACCTGCATCAGCAGGCTCTGCTTAGATGTCAAAGCAAGCGCTCTACTCACTGTGCTACTTGACCGGCTAATTTATCTCCTCACAATCAAACAACACTATATTCAGCTCTACAATCACACCCACACACCCATGCACTATACATGCATATACATTGCACAACTTTCCAACGCAACCTTTCCCTTTTCCCAACAGACACAACAAAATGCCAACTAAACAGCAACTTCGTAGAAAAGAAAGAAAAAGTGAAGCAGATAAGACTAAAAGTACACCACCTCTAAAACAATTTATAGAAAACATTAAAACAAAAGAGCTAGTAACCTCACTAAACCAAACTAAATTAGCCACACCTAAAGAAAGTAACACCCCTCTTGCAAAAAACAAAAAGTAGAACATTACATGCAAAGAAAAGCAGACCTATTAACAAACGCAATCCTCTATCTACCAGTGTTAACGTAGTCACAGTACAGCAATTTAAAAAAATGATGTTACAAAATATTTTTCTTCAAAATCATCTGAAAAGTCACAATTGTCCCGTAAAAACTACAGCAGGAGAGTAATCCTGCAAGCTCTAATTGACAGCGCTTTTCTACTGAAGGGAACATTGTTTATATTGATTTTAATCAGAATGAAACCACAAAATTAATAAATAAATAACAAGTACTTTTAAACATGCAAAGTGTCAATATAGAGACCTTTTCAAACTTCTGTGATTGTGATTGGATTCACACAAGCAGCACAAAACCGTACTTCGATGAAGAAGCTTATAAACAAGAACAACAAAAAACAATTGCCTTAGGCAATAGTGGTCGCAGGAATAAATGGTGGAACAAACCATTACGGCAAAAGAAACCCTTATAGAAAAAAAATACCCCAACAAACTTTGGACCAAATGCTCCTTTTACCCAAACAAACCATCAAGTGTACAAATGGACATGCAGCTCAATGTGCAATGTGCGCCAACAACCCTTTAACTCTTTATGACAATTCCTCAATCACTATGTGAAACTAAAAGACAAAAGGAAATTAAAACTTTACAAACCATAGACTCCTGTCGAGTGCACAGCCACACTGGTCTGTGAGGACATTCATTAGCCTGCATTTTAGGAACTGCTTGCAAAATCATGTTCCACCACATCAAAAGGTTAGCGACACACCATTCTACTATATGGAATCTTGTGCATCGACTATACTATGCAAAAAGTCCTGCTCTAGAACTGCAAAATTTAAATAACATTCTCCTACATGGAACAGCCAAAGAACTCCTTCAAGAAATAGAGCACATCCAACGTAAATACTTTGGAACTGAAGGTGACTTAGAAAATTCTGTACCTTTAGAAAACATTGCCGAAAACCTCATAAAGACCAACATCCTAATAAAGACAAATACAAAAAAGAGATAGCCAAGTTTCAAAACACATCTGCTGAAATACCAGACAAAATACGTGTTTGTTGCCGGAGAACGTTTTATAAAAAGAGCACGCAAATAGTAGATCTTGCCTACAAAATAGAAGACAATGAAGAATCCCAATGGTTCCAATTAGCTTTATATCTAACAGCAGAAGCTAAATACAAAATAACTAACCCCTCAAGTGTGTGCACGTACTGCAACACAAAGCTTGACAATAACCAAATGCCATCACGTGCTATCACTAATAAGTTAGAAATATTACCACTTCCAAAGCTTTCCAACAGCTTAAGTTGTACGAGAGCATTATAATACAAACAGTGCACCAATTTCAAGCTATAATAGGCCTTCAACCAAAATCAGCCAAATTACCTCCATCCAAGTTACAAAACGGCATCCGTGGCAAAGTATTATATTTACCATTGGATCGTAAAGAAAATGTGCAAACTTTAAGAGCACAATGTCCAATAGATCAAACTTTGATTGTATTAGTTAATGGTGTGCCAACAAAAGACAAAATAATGTGGCAACAACTAAAGTTAGACAACCCCTACAATATCTAAAAGAAAACAATCAATACTACAGAGATATAAACATAGTAAAACTTAAGAAAAACCACCCACATTATTCAGGATTCACCAGCCACTGGCCAATTTGAACGTGTAGATCCTACAGCAGCCAACATTGTAGACCAGTATTCACCGACTATACTCCAAAGACACAATTGACAATGCATTAGAAACATATTAAATGCATCAAGCCAAAGGCTATCCAATGGGGCATATAGGAAAAACATTTAGAAGCATGTTCTTTTCCTCTACTCTTTCCTACAGGAAAAGGAGGAATATATGATGAAAGGTCCACGCAAATTAGTGCATTAGAATATCACACTTTACAAATGTATTCTGAAGATCCCAGATTCAGACAAAATGTTTAATACATTTTCCACCTCTTCTTCGAAAGTGAACTAGCAACTCTATGTTATGGAGTTGCACACACATTAAAAAAATAATCTAACTTAAAAAAAATATATGCTACACAACTGCTTAGGCTGTGCAAACTCCTCCTTCCATTGCTGTGAGAAGGTCCAGAACATATCTATTTTGAAGCACCATCAACCGTACTGCTCGGAGCTCTTCCTTTATTGCTTTGAATCCATTCACTGTAGAGTTTGTCAGCATCAACTCCCACCTGGTAATCTGCAGCCATTTCACGTTTTTATATGTCATACCACCGACGCACAAAACATTTCTGTCCTGAAAAATAAGCTATGATCAAATGGTACATTATCTAAGGCTGTTTCTGACTCTGATTAGAAATAGTTGTCTCTTTTCACTCTACTCACTTGCACTGACCGTTTCCTTTTCCTTTTTCTTCTTCTTCCACTGACCTCTTCTTCTTGTTATTAGTGTTCATCTTTGGGAAGTCATCAAGCTTTATATCCTTCCAGGGCACTACCAGTGATGGCATATTGATGTGTACCAATGAGCAAAGTCATCCCAAGTTGGGTAGCAGCTTCTCGTATGCCTTGGACCCACACGCCCAGTAATGATCCATCAGTACTGCGGTGCCTATCTACATTGCTGGATGTTTTTCTGTGTACCGACGTTCTGTGTTATCTCCAACGTTCACTTCTCCCTCATTCTTGTAGAACAATGATGGTTTCTTCCTAGGTATTATCCTCATCAGTCCAGCTTCATTGTCTTCCAAGGTGAGCTGCTTGGCGCTTGCATCCCATTCCTTCAGGCACGTGTCAATCTCTCCTTGTACTGTATTCACTGGTGATTGTACTAGGGTGTGTGCTTTGCTTTCTACTACTCAATCCGTCTTCTGTGTATACTTGGCCATACACGAGCGTCTGTGGTCGTTCCCAGGATCCTGGTTCTCCTCTTATTTCCTTCACTCCCCTCTTCGGGCAGGGCACCTCCTTCAGTGTTATCATTTTTATAATACCTTTCTGCAGCCCATCAGTTATATACTGTATAGCTTGGTCTAACTCCCAATAATTGTTAATTATGTCGAGAGTCTTTATGTAACTGTCTTCCTATGGTAATGTTTCTTGACATATTCTCAATGTTGCTTTTTCCCTTGAAATCTTCCTTGAGTTGTAACCATGGACAGGTACATAAGGCATTGGGCTCTTGCTGTTGGTATTTCAATTGCTATGAATGTTCTGGAGGCATGCATGGCATAGGGATATAATGAGAAGACATAACGGCTCTCAATGGTGGTTTCCTTAGCTTTTTTGGTCATGTGTTTGAACCACATGTTATTAGACACTCAAGCAGTGTCAGTGAGATATAGATCTACTCCCCTCATGTCTGTGTCAGCACTGCACTTACCTCTCATTACCGTGCTTTCAGTGCTCTCTTGTCCACCTGATATGGTCATTCCACCTGCTGGGGTTGGGTAATGTTAGTAGATGATATAGCAGTTTCATTAGACACATTGCGATAGTTGCCGAAAGATAAATGCAAATACCCCACTTGGGAATAAGAGACATGACAAAATAAGCATATTTATTATTATTTCACCCATTTACCTGTGCTGCTGGATCCTTATGCAGCTTGAAGATATCAGTTGCCCACCTGAAATTTGCGAAGACTGTGCGTTATTTTATTAGTTTAGATTCGTTATAAGCCCCCTGGATCATATAATCATTCATGGCAAAGACAAATAGCTGTTCCCCCACAGTTCTAATTCAAGGGTCTCGAAGTACAGCGAGAACTGATGGGTTTCCTCATTTAAGTTGTGGGTAAGCTTGGGCCAAATAAGCTAAGAAAATGTGGTAATATATACCAGGAGGATGTGCTCGAAATCATTTGCAACATGAACAGTCATGAAATATCACAGTTGCACTTTCATGAAGAATGTATGTAGAGAATAAAATAACAAACAGACAGTGTATCCTCACTCTGGATGCGTATGAAGTCCTTGCCCTAACTCTGCTGCTCTTGAGCGAGTCACCATTGGGTGTCCTCCACTCAGCAGTGTGAGTTCCGAGTTAATTTGTTGTTCCTTTTGCTGATGATCATTGGCCCTGTCCATCTCATTGCCAGGTGAGTCCACAGGTTTGTAGAGTTTGATGTCTGTGAGGTAGTTCCAAACTGACCTCCCCTCCAATCTCACTGCTTGTTCAGTCACGGCTTCTGCAGTATAAGGGCCGGTAAATCTGGCTGCGTCCCATCGATGGCCAAAATTCTGCAAGAGCACTTGGTCCCCAGAAAAAACAGGTGGTTCTTTTAGCAAGTTCTCAGGGCTGTTGACGCTGCTGTTTTCTCTGTTGGCTTCAGGGCCTCCCTGGTGCTGTTGTATCTGGCGAGAGATAATAGAGGCACTAGCAATCAAGCAAGTAACACAATGGTACATTTATTGGCCTAAAATAGTCACACTACTCTCTGTGTCCGTTAGTGCCCTAGTGGGAAGAGCCAGGGGACGTTGCATGTGCGGTCCTGTCACTACCTCGTGTGGGGTTAAGTGGTGGTCAGAACCTGGCTTATTGCCCAATGCAAATAATGCTAAGGGTAAGCAGTAGAGCCAATTTTTGTGTGTACTCTTTTTCGTTTTTTGCAGTGCTTTCATTCAAAAGGCCATTGAGGCATTCACACACTCCATTTTCTTGGGGGTGATAAGCACAGGAAAATGTGTGTTGAATGCTCAGCAATGTTGTGATATGCTTGAACATCTCGTTGGTGAAGTGAGGGCCATTGTTAGACCTCAGGAATTCACAAACGCCATATTGTGGGAATTCGTCTTGCACCAGAAATGTTGCTGCCCCAGTGGCGTCAGGATGGGAACAGGGGTCTGCCTCAATCCACAGAGAGAATGGGCATCCAACCACTATCATGTAGTGGTATCCTTGGCAGACTTGGACCATGTCGACATATTCGACTTGGAGATATTGAAATGGACCAACTGGGCGAGGTAGAGCTCCTCTCAAAATTCTCAATGTATGTCCTGCAGTATACTGCTTACAAACTAGGCAGTTGGTCATAAATTCAGCCACGTTTTTTGCCAAATTAGGACAGAACCATGTTTCTCCAATATGGATGGCGAGCACCTCCATCCCAGTATGTGTTGGGTAATGCAACTGTGTCAGTGCTCTGTGCAACTATGCAAGTGGCATGACCACGTTCCCTGTGTTATTCTGCCGACATAGGGCATCTGTTGGACATACGGTACATTCCCTCCCAGTCCACAGGTCTTTCTCCTCCCTGGGTGCAGCTCCCTGCAGCTCAATATTTTTGTGATGCTGGCAATATATCGTATCCCACTTTTGTATCATTGTTCTTGCATACGGGCATGTGATGAGGCCTCCATTATTGGCAGCTCCCCAAAATATGCGGCACACTTTACTTCCTCATCTGCTGCTTCATTTCCCCTTGATATAGGGTCCTCCCCTCGTGTGTGTGCTTGGCATTTCACTATGGCTATCTGGTCAGGGTAGTGTATAACTTCTATCAACCTGCCCAGTAGAAGTGCATGCTGTACTGGTGACCCGTCAGCCCTCCTGAAGCCCCTCTTCATCCAACGTGACAATCCTGAGTGTACTGTGGCTGTCACGTACGCGGAGTCTGAGTAAATTGTCACCTGCTTTCTTCTGCTGTGCTCCAATGTCAATATTAAGGCAACTAATTCTGCTGCATGTGTTGAATAATGTGATGGCAGTCATGCACTGACCACTATCTCACTTGTTCCATCCTCTCTTAGCCTCACCACTGCTGTCCCTGTATGTCTGACCCCATCTGTCTGGTCAATCGTTGACGACTCATCAATGTAAACCACGTCTCCCCCCTGAAGTGTGTCTTCCTGTACTTTGCAGGTGTCACTGAAATCCTATATGTTTTCTGTGCAGTCCTTTGCGTAATCCCCTTCGTATAAGACATCAGCGAGTAAAGTCGCTGGGTTAACCAGTCTGCACCTCACTACCTTAAGGGATGGGTTTGATAGTATCACCTCGTATGCTGATGCTCTCTGTGTTGTCAGTGTGCTCTTTTGTTTCTCCAGTATCGCAAAGAGGGCATGCTCCACGTAAAGAGTGGTGCTGCACCCCATAGTAATTCTTGCTGATTTGTCCTCTACAAATGCGGCAGGAGCCAAAGCTTGTTCACAAGGATAGTGTCCTCTCATTACTGGGCCGGGCTTCCTACTGTAGTATGCTAGTGGCCTGTGCCCCAAATTTGTCTTCCGCGTCAGAACTTCTGTCATCACTACCCCATCGGAGTGTGAGAACAAAAATAATTCCTTTTTGTAGTCTGGGATCCCAAACACTGGAGTTTTGCATATCGCTTCCTTCAGCTCATGAAATGCCTCAGTCATTTCTGTTGTCTATCATATTATGGTGGATCCCTTTTGTGCTTCCTTCAGAGCACTCAGTAGAGGTCTGGTCTAAGTGCTGCAGCCAAAGACCCATGCCCTGCAGTAATTGCATAACCCCAAGAATTGTTGCATCTCTCTTACTGTCATGGATTTTGCTGTCCTGAGTATTGCCTCTGTCTTTTCTGGAGTCACCCGTCTGCCATTTTGTGAGATCATCTGTTCAATGTATAGCACTTCTTCCTGACAGTACTGTAGTTTGGCCTTGTCCACCTTGTATCCCTTGTCAGCTAACACTGTCAGCATGTGTACTGAGTCACTTCTGCACTGTTCTTCTGTCATGCTGCAAATCAAAATGTCATCTACATACTGTATGACTGTGCTCTCTGTCTGTTCATTGCCTAGGTCCATCTGGAGGACCCTATTGAATTTGGAGGGTGACTCTCAGTACCCTTGGGAAGTCTTGTATGTTTCCACCTCTTGTTTCTATACATAAAGTAAGTCAAATCTTGTGAGGCTGGGTGTTGTGGTCCTGGGAGGATAGCTCATTAGCAACGTGCTTGCCTTGGAAACAAGACATCACGAAGCAACACAGGTTCAATCCCCGGGTGCACGCTTAGAAACATCTCGGTATTAACTGCGTTATAAATACGCAACTAAGACATATTCCTGTAACAGTGCCTCAATGCCCCCAGGCTGTGTGAGTGCTTTAACAATTAAAATTAAAATAAATAAATAAATAGAGAAGAACGCATTCCTCAAGTCTATGACCATGAAACAGGCAGCTTCCCCTGGAATGCTGCACAACATTGTCACCAGATTCAGAACCAAAGGATACTCTGCTTCTACAATGTGATTAGGAGGTCACAAATCCTGGATGAAATGCCACAACCCCCCTTTTGTATTCTTTTTTTTTTCAACTTAGTTTTTATTGGCATTTTCATAAGGTAAACAGAACAACACAAGTAACAGATACCCTAACTGCCCCCCTCCCACTCCCTCCAACCCAAGGCTCGAGATTAGTCCAGTGCTACAACGCATCTCCAATATTTGACCAGTCTTCCTGCCCCCTCCCCCATACCGAGCCTCTAACAGTTGAATTAAACTGACTTGAGCTGCCCTTTCATGCATCTGCCTCATCAGAGGCATCTATTATGCCCAAAAGACAAATGCTCCGCAGGCACCACCGCTGCCTTACACCATCCTTCAAGTATGAGAGTAGAGTGTCCCAGTCCTCCCTGAACCTCAGGTGATCTCCCTGTATTGAATATGTAAGCCACTTCAGCGCCAGCAATGACCACAACTTTGCCATCCACTCATGATCCTGCGGCGGATCCTTCGCTTTCCATCTGAGAGCTAGCACCATAGTAGCTGCCATCATCATGATTATGTAAAGCTTGCGGTCCACCTTGGACTTAATTGATGCTAGGGTCCCATCCAAACCGAGTATCGCCAGACCTTTGCTCCCTCCATAGCTAAATCCCAAGACTTGTTTGAGAGTGTCTCAAATCCCTGCCCAATATTTCTCAAGTTTTGGGCACTCTCACCAAATATGCTCCCAAGTACCCACTGCCCCGCATTCTCTCCAGCAAGAAGGGGATACCCCGGGGTACATTTTATGAAGTTTCGAGGGGGTCATGTGCCACTGGGTGAGCAGCTTCATCCAGATCTCCCTTATTTGAAGGGATCTAGCTAGCTTTGTTATTTGCTTCCATAACCAACCCGTCGTCATCTTCAATAGCGGACCTGGTAGCTAGCTCCCAGTTCTTTACATAGGCTCGGAGTGAAGGGTCCTCTCCTGCTTTCATATGCTTATATATGGCTGCGATAAGATGCTTGTCCCCAGTTTCCCTGCTGAAATATCTCTCAAATGGGGTTAGTTGTTGAGTTGCGGCTTGCTTTAGGGTGGGATGGGTGAGCCAATGTCTAAGCTGGCAGTAGCGCTATCATTCCTTTTCATTCAGTGTAAAGTCAGCCTTACACTGTTTGAACTGCTTTACTTGACCCCCCTCGAACATGTCTCGTACCATCCTGCACCCCCCTTGTTGCGAGAGTTGAAACCCCGAAGTGTTCTGCCCAGGAGCGAACTGCAGGTTATTAAATGGAGGGTAAAGGGCAATGGATGCGACGTTAAGTGGGCTTGTTGCACCGCATCATCCCAGGTCCTGGCCACCAGGGCTAGAATTGCACTGCTATACATCTGCAACGGCCTGTCCTGTTTCGGCTTCCACAAGACCCCTTCGAGATCCTTCCCCAGGACCGCCCTGTCCATGGGCCTTCATACTTTCTCCCGATCATCTCTTTGCCAATCCTGTAGCACCTTCAGCTGAGCCGCCCTATAGTACCCCTTAAAGTCAGGTGAACCCATGCCCCCCGGTCAGTGGGCATTCTCATCACCCTGGCCGCTATCCTTGGAGGCTTATTGACCCACACAAACCTGCTAGTAATTTTGTTCAGTGACCTGAAGAAAGCTGGGGGAACGTGCACTGGCAAGGCAGCAAAGTGGTACAAGAGCTTTGGAAGTATGGTCATTTTGAGGGTGTTAATACGACCTAACCAAGAAATCGCTCGAGGCCCCCAGTTTATCATCTTACTCTTTAACTTCTCCAGCAGGGGTGGATAATTCACCGGATACAGCTGATCCACATTTGTCGTCAATTTTATTCCCAAATACGTGAGAGAGTGTGCCACCCATCTATATGGAGAGGTGCTCTTCAAGGAGTGGACTTCTGGGATCGGGATTGTGAGGTTAAGAATTTCTGTTTTAGAGGCATTTATTTTCAGGCCCGTCACGCTACCAAAATGAGCTAGTTCAGCTTCCACTGCAGGAATCGCCGTGCTCGGGAGGGTCAATGAGAGTAACATATCGTCAGCAAAGGCTGCAATTTTGTGCTCTTGCCCTGCAAATGGTAGGCCAGTTATGAGCGGATTGGAATGCAACGCCTCGAGGAATGGTTCCAAGTGGAGGGCGTACAAAATCAGGGACAGAGGGCATTCCTGCTTAGTGCCCCTCTCAACTAGCACCGGTTATGACAATTGCCCGTTCACTGCTAATCTGAGGGATGGGTGCCTATAATTTGCTCTAATCCTATCCATAAATTTGGGACCAAAGCCCATCCTGACTATAGTTGCAAAAATGAATCCCACTCCACCCGATCAAACGCCTTCTCTGCGTCAATAGCCATCAGGAGAGCGGGGATTCCCGTTTTTTGGGACTTCTCTATTAAGTGGGCCAGCCCTCTGACGTTATCCGTGGTTTGTCTGCCTCTAACAAATCCCGACTGATCCTGGAGGACTAGGTTCGGAACCAAATGGTCTATTGTTTTTGCTAGGATCTTGACGTATATTTTAGAGTCAACATTAATTAAAGCTATGGGGCGGTAGCAGGCTCACTCGGTTGGGTCCTTGCCCTTTTTATGAATAAGGACGACTTTCGCCTCCTCCATTGTTCCCGTGATTGCGCTTTCCCTCCCTATTTCATTGAAAAGCTTGGTTAGGATGGGGGTGAGGATTACCTTATGTAATTTATAGAATTCCACCACATAGCCATCCCCTTTTGCATTCTTGACTGGGTGCACATCAGTGTTGCATGGTGATTCTGATGGTACTAGGATGCCCTGCTTCACTAGTACTGCAATTGTCTCATAGATGCCCTTGTCTGCCTCCCTTGAGAGTGGGTATTGTTTAACTCTGGGTAAAATTTTTCCTGGTTTCAGTTTTATTTTCACTCCTCCCACCCTCTTCAGAATCCCCACATCATAGGGACTGGTGGTCCATAGGATGCTAGGCACCTTGGCCAGGTCCTCCTCACAGAAGGACGGTGGTGCTTTCAGTGCCATTGCCATCCTCTGTGGTACCTCTCTGTAATGTATTCTTATCCGATATGTCACACGCATTTCGAACACCATCTCATGGTCTGATCTGTTGTCTCTAAATAGTTCTTCGTCTGTCACTGTGGTCAATCTGTACCCTTCAGCTATGGCGATCACTGCTCAACATGATCTTCCTGTGTTGTCCATCCTGTGTACTGCTATCCACTTGTCTCCCACAATCACTGCCTTTATCTCCAGTGGTATTATTGTCACTTCTGCCTCATCTAATGGTATCTCTGGTCTGAACAAATACTCATTTGGAACGCGCCACATCTTTCCTTGAATCCCTGGGAGCCATGCAATCACAATCTCATTCCCATATTGGAATAGCTCCTCATCCACTAGCAACCCTCTCTGTACCTTCCGTTGACAATAGGCTTGAATGATTTCCCTTAAGTTGAGATAATGTATCCATGGTGTGGAGCACACTATTCCCTTGTCTGTGAATGAAATCATCATGTTAAATCTGCTCATAAAGTCTCTTCTAGTATGTTTACAGGTGCCTGTTGAGAGTAAAGTAAAGGCAAAGATAAATTGTGTTCCCCTATAGAAAGGGAGATATTGTCTGTGACAGGAACCACTGCCGTAGCCCCAGAGAATCCTTGAGTATTCATGGCATCGCCTGACAACCTGTAGCTTCCCTCTCGGATGCAGGATTTAGTCGCCCTGCAGGATTTAGTGGCCCCTGTGTCTACAAGAAAGGACAAAGTCTTGTCACCCATCAACACCCATATGCGTGGTTCCTCTGCAGGGTTGGGTGAGATCGACAGGATAGAACACATAAAGTCCATCTGTGGGTTGTACTATTGAGGGTATAAGTACATCCCATTCCCAGAAAATGGATTGTTCCCCACCATGGTGACCCCTCCCAAACTCATAACGGGGGTTGTTGCTACTGAATCTGTGCGTGCCACTCTTCTGTCATTTGGTTGCATGCTGTTCTGTATGCGCGGCGTCTGTTGTGCCACGTATGCATGTTGTGTGTTACCCTGAGTCTGGGCTATCTACGGTGCCTGCAAGTACTGTGGTATAGGAGCTTGCATCTGCAGTATATGTGTCATTGGCTGGTACTGTTGCTGGTATGCGTTCAGTGCCTGTTCCCGCTGTTGTGCTTGCTCTGGTGTGTCATACACGTTTTGTTCCCCTTGATATGCTGGTTGGTACTGTGCTTCTCCATTCTGTTGCAACCCCTACTTCTGCACACTCTCAAAATGTGCCCTATCTGTCCAAACAACAAGCACTGTGGTGGCTCCCTGCCTTGCCCTTGAAACCCCCCACTTGATCCCATGGGACTTGCTGCACCTGTTGCCCATGTCCTTGAAACCCTCCTTAGAAACCCCCTTGGTTGTGATGTATCTGTGCCCCCTATCCGCATCCCCTGGGTGGCCCCCATCTTCCTTGAAACCGAGGATGCATGTTTCGCCACCCTATGAATCCTCGCCCCCCTGATGGCGGTGCATACTGTTGCTGTGGTGTCCCCTGTGCTCCTGCGCTTTGCAGTAGCGCCCCTTCAAAGGCATTCTTGGATAATTTCTTTTGCACTAATCTCGCTTCTTCTTGCTTCCTCTCCTCATTCTTCTTCCTTATTTTCTCTTGCAATAGCCTACAATGGTGGACTATCGTGAGCTCTATTGCTGGCCAAGACTTTGCTTCCATGTATACTAACTTCTTGAGGTACTTCCGTACCGGCTCTGGCAGTCCCTGACACAATATGTGGTAAAAAAAGCTACTGTTTTGTCCCACGGTTCTCGCATCTCAAGGCACCAAAGCTCTTGGATCGCCTGAATATAGTAGACGGGGTCTTCGTCCTCACCCATTTTAAGAGCCATAATCACACTAATATCTGATGTTTCTGGTTATTGTGTACTTAAAGATTTCCATAAGGCAGCTTAGCAATTTGCAAATGGCAAACTGTCATGCGCCATGTACTGGATGATCAATCCCGGGAACCCAGCCCTTTTCCATACATCATCAGCAGCCTCCCCAAGGATCGCCACTAGTAGTCCCTTTACGTCCCCTACTGCTAATCTCTGTCCCGCTGTCATTCTTTCCATTTCATATATCCATTTCCCTGCACCCGCGGTTAACGAAGGTAACCTACAGCTCACGTTTTCCTTGTCAATGTGTTTCCATGGTATATATTAAGGTCCCCCCCTCCCTTTTCCAGTAGCGGCAGTTGGGTGAACCCTACCTCCCCATTCGCTCCTCGTGTCAACCTAATGTGTTTGTCTGCGTCTCTGGGGTTGGTGTGTGCTCTTGCTGGCCCTCCCCTAGTCGCTTGCGCACAGCTGTCAGAACTCCCGGATGTCCCTACTACAGACGCATGCTATGTCAGTCTCCCCCTTCCTTCGTACTGGGAGTTCCCTTAGTCTCTCAACGTATGGGACAAGGACATTGATGTTGCACAAATCGTTCACTGATTGTGGTGTTCGGTCATCCTTGTCTCCCTTAGTTCCCCATGTACCTGCCCCCATATCCCAGGTCACACATCTGTCTGCACTTTTCCCTGTGGACTGGTGCTTGAGTTTCCCGCTTCCCTCATGCCCACTGTCCCTTGCTTCATCGTCTGAGCCCATATAGCTACAATAGTTGTCCACAAAACTTAGTCTCCTAAAAGTTGTGTCTGTGTTGGGCTTCAAGGTAAATTTAATGTCACACAAGTCATGCCTAGCCCCTCCTCCACAGGGCCCCAGGCCTATTCTGTCTTCTACAGTTTTAGTACTATCCTGTGTGTTTGTGCTGTCTGGCTCTGCTCATCTACCCCCTCCTTCTCTGTCATTTCCTGTGCCCATTGTACATCGTCTTTTGACATCTCTGATTGCGCACACCTCCTCCTCGCTCCTGCGCTCTTGTGCTATTCGCTCTACCAGCCACTTCCTCCATTCCCTATCCACTAACATCTGTTTTTCCATCTCATCTGCTTCCCTCTGTTTCTCAACTTCTTCTTGCTCCTTCCTTCTCCTCTCTCACTGTTCCTGCTCTTTCTCTTCCTCCCTTTTCCTTTCTCTGTGTTCCCTCTCCAGTCTCTCTTCTTTCCCTCTCATTTCTGTCTACTTTCTCTATTATCTCTGCCCATTCCTTTGCTTCTCTGCTTCCCTCAAGGCCTTCTATTCCCTTGGTTGCTCCCTCTGCCTCTCCTGTTGTCTTCCCTTCTAGCTTTAGGAGAATCTGCCCCCCGTACCCACTCATTTTTGGCTATGTTATCTAGCCCCTCCTTTGTGACCTTCTGCCCCTCACTGCTCGCTCCCTTTTCACCGTTCAACTGGCCCATTCCTTTTGGTCCCTCTTCCTTGGTATATGCTGGTGGTTTATATATCCGGTTTGAATATCCTTCTGCTGCTTTTATCTCCCGTAATGGGTAAATCCCCTGCTCATCGCCTGTGTCCTCTGAGTTCTCGCTTGCAGGAGAGGGTGAGGGAGTGGAGGGTGGGGACACAGCCCTTGTGCCTCCTGCTGGCTCAGCATTCCCTTGTATCCCCTGCAGGGTGTCAGTAGTGATTGCTGCACATCCTTGAAGAAACTTCTGCAAGGTGGCCATGATTTGGTCAATTTACCTTTGGTGCTTTTCATCCATTCTACGCTATGTTTACAAATCTTATCCTTATAAGCTGGGAGGATGTTACACAGGTGCTGTAGGGACGTTTCACCCCCGTACTTCCCTTGATACATTGCTTTTGCACTGACCTGACCTCAAATCGAGGATTTCAATATTCCGCTGTTTGGGGAAAAACACAGTGTAATCACAATGCTCTCAATTTTTCTACAAGCCTCTCTGGCTCCACAATCACCTATCAGGCATGCTCCGTGTAACACCCCTTCATGATCTCTTCCTCCTCAGGCACAGCCACAAATGTTGCGCATGGGCCATCCATGCCCCACCACTGGACAACCTTGTCTGCGAATCTCAATTTTTCCAATGCCGATTCCTCACAACCTCGTGTTCTCCAAGTCCTATGCACAAACCCAGGGACATCATTTCACCAAAATACCAGGGGTAGTGGAAGTGACGTTACACGGCCCCTGACCTCTGATGACATCACAGGAAGTGACCCCACCCCCAAGTGACATCACGGGAAGCAATGGATCACAACCTTTCACCCCTTGACAAAACAGTAAGTGGCCTCACATAGCATTGTTTTTAAGTACACTACAAAAAATATGGTTGTGATATCACTGTAAAGTGATATAAATTTCATACAAGAATGGATCACCACATGTATCGGAAATATAGGCCCATATTACCATATCAATGTGAATGCAAGCAGACAACCAAGGCCAAACGATAATGATATGTTATTACATAGCACTTACGCTTAAGCGCTTCATATAGAACACATACAGATACAATATCACCCAGCCTGTGTTGGTGCTCATTAATCAACCTCAGAAGGATGAAAGGCTGAGTTGACCTTCCCGGGAGTTGAACCTGCAACCTGTAGATCATACACACACAATGCAGCAGCAAGCGCTCAACCCACTGATCTCTCTTACTGGCTATAGCTATAAGAAAAAAAAACAGCCACTCCAGAAACAAAGAGCCACATGCTGCTGGTCAAAGCCCAGGAGCCTCAATTTAATTAAAAGAAAATAATAATTATATTTGGGGTAGCAAGGGAGACCAGAGGGGTAGCAAGGGAGATCTCAGGGGTCAGAGGTGCGACCCCTGGCGACCCCCAAATGACGTCCCTACAGAAACCTACGGATGACGTCACCAATTCACTAAACAAGGTAGTTCTAAGAATTCATATACAGTGCACACAATGCTAAACCCTGTTGCCCAAAAACTACACACAATCCCAACACAAACCCCACAGTTGTGTTCCTGCCTCCTAGCAGGGTATACCAATATTTTCTTGTGTTCGATCAGTACCTGTAGCGTTGCTCTACAAGTAATTGCCTCCTCGAGACTTAACCAGACAAATCACCTTCCGCAATCTAGGCCAGATCACTTTGCTAAACCTTACTGGGATACCATCATCTATGATCCGAGGTAAAACGCCTAACGCACAGGAAATCCACTATTTACATAACTTCTGTCATCCATGCCCTTCAGTCAATAGTCTAGGTTGTTCACCAGAACCTTTTACCTCAAAACAAAATGTGCTCTAACCACAGAAAATGACATCTACCTCCGCTCCTGTCCCTACTTAACTTGACACTGCTAGACAATACTAAACAATACTCGATGATACTCAACAATACTTGATACCACCCTCGCACCCCCTGTTACTCGCCCTCTACCCTCTGTTGCCATGTGTCTGGGTCAATACTTACACTCGGTGGTCTGCTGACGCTGCTCGGCTTCTGCATCCCCCAAAGCTGCCACTTCGCTCTTCTGGTCTGCTGGACTCCTCCTGGCCCGTGGGCAGGATATTGTGGTTTGTTACAAAAAAGCCAACATGGAACATACCAGACAATCAAGATTCTCCAGTACTTCTCAAATTTACAATGCATGCTCCCTGGTTTTGTCGTGACATTGCGTCATCACCTGCCCCCTTCCCCAAAAACCTATCCCTGGAGCGGATTGTTTATGTTTATGTTTTGAGATTTATATAACCTGGAGACGGTGAAAGGCTGAGAGGCAGGCCCACCAAAAGGCTGCAACAATAATCTATTTTGCAGCCTATAATTGCCCTTGCCAATTTCTCTGAATTGTTTTCAGATATGAATAGTCTGAGGCAACGGAACAGTTTAATAAAATATGAGGCTGAAGAGATCAAGCTGTTGATCTGGGCTTTCGTATTCAGATTGTTATCAAAGTAGATGCCCATGGTCTTCACTTTCCTCATGACATCGAAGATGCAGTTATCTATATTAAAATTCTTATAGCTAGGTTCCAGTTTCTCAAGTTTAGTCTCTGACCCAACTAATAGAAGTTCAGTTTTAGAGCTATTGATGGCTAAACCATTAGCCACCATCCAGTACTGAATCTTTTGATAGATTTTATTGATAAGTTTCTCATCCTCCGGGTATGATCCTGACATGGGTATAACACACTGAGTGTCGCCTGCATAATTCGCAAATCTGATCTTTTCATTTTTCCACATCTGAAAAAATGGGATCATGAAGATGTTATAAAAGCAGGGCGACACACAGGCTCCCTGTGGGACACCATACGTAAGCATGCTGGGTTTCGCTTCTGCACAGTCACTAGCTACCCTCACTTGCCTCCCCTTCAAGAAAGAGGTAGTGCAGTCGGTTGCGGCCTGGGAGAACTTGGCATAATTCTTTAACCTGCTGGACAGGATGGAATGGTCCACCAGGTCAAAATCTGCTAATAGATCAAGAATCATGAGAAGGGATATGTGACCACTATCCATGCTCTTTAGGAGGCGGGACTTTAAAGCCAATAAGGCGGTCTCAGTTCCATGATTCATTCTGAAACTTGATTGATAACCATGGAAGATATGATTCTGTTCTAAAAAAGCTGAGATTTGATTGTAGGCTACTGTGGCCAGGATCTTTAACAGAAAGGTAGTGTTTGTAATGGGTCTTTAATTCGATGCGCTCTAGGGACAGATATTATGCTTCTTCAGAAGTGGGGTAATCCACGCATTTTTAATGTTGTCTGGAACCCTATTAAGGGCGAAAGAGGAATTGACAAATTTTGTCAATGCAGGGATAAGAATATATCATCGGCCGTAGCCTCGGCCTGCATTTCTTTGACAGTCGCAACCTGATCTTCTATCATACAGGGTACTTCCTCTGTCTGAACCGTCATCCTCCTGGTATTCAAATCAGTGGCAGTTTGTTTCGCAATTCTGTCTGCAAACGTGTTTCCCTCTCCTATTTTGCATGTTACTTTTTTATGTGCCTCGCATTTCACTATTGCTAGGCGCTTTGGAAACGTGAGTGCAGACAGCAATCGTACAATCAAAGGGCCATGTTGAATTCTGGCACCATGTGATGTCAGAAACCCTCTCTCAGCCCAGAGTCGACCAAAATTATGAACCACTCCAAAAGCATACTGACTATCAGTATATATATTCACATTCAAATTTTCAGAAATCTCGCAGGCTCTGGTCAATGCTATTATTTCCGTGGCTTGTGCTGAATTATAGGGGATTCTTTTACTTTCTACAACACTCTCTAGGGTAGTGATAGCGTATGCGGCCGTTGTCGTGCCATCTGGTAATTTAAAACATGAGCCGTCACAAAATAACTCTCCATCCGGCTCTTTCTGTGGAATATCACTTAAATCAACTCTTCCCTTGGTTTCTTCCTCAGTGACCATTAAGCAATCGTGGGGGGTGATTCATTCTTCCCAATTTCTTTTAAGGTCAGTGGCATTAATTCTGCAGGATTCAAAGCGCTACACCTCATAATTTGGATATGGGGCGTGAACAAGATAATCTCATATCTTGTCAATCTAGCAGAGGTGAGGTGTTGCGTCTGTGTCCTATTTAATAGAACGTTTGTTTATTGTTTGTTTGTTTATTTTATTTATAAAGCGCTCCGGACCCGGGAGTAAATGGGCGCTGGTACATGTTACAAAGCACAATACATGGTAATTAACAGTGATACTTTTTAGCAAAGGTTATATACAGAGAGTACAGGCAATGGCCAATAAGAGACATAACTGGTACATGTACAGTATATAGAGATAGTAACTGTGTCTAATATGCTAATTGACTTTGTGCCAATAGCCACCCAATGGCAAGTTTCCTGAAGGACTGGAAGGAATTGGCCGACTTAATGTTTAGTGGCAGGGAGTTCCAACGTTGGGAGGCGAGGACAGTGAAGCTAGAGCCTCCGGCTCTTTTAGAGATGAATCTGGGCACCATGGGACATAGGATGTTGGAAGATCTAGTAATTCTGCTGGACTGCTTCCAGGTGAATTTATTAGTAAGGTAGAGGGGGGCTAAGTGGTTGAGAGCTTTGTATGTGAGGCAAAGAGTTTTTAGGTCAATTTTTTGTTGGATGGTAAGCCATTTGCATGTGATTCTAGTGTTGGAGATATGCTCTCGCCTAGGAATATTTAGTGCTACTCGTAGCGCATTATTTTGAATGACTTGGAGTTTACTAATTATGGCTTGGTTGGCACCTAGCTAGAGGCTGTTGCAGTAGTCTAGCTTGGACTGTATGAGAGCTCTCGCTAGAGTAAGGCAACTATTAGTAGAGAGAAAAGGTCTGCAGGCCCGAATTAGTTTTCCTGTGTAGGCGGTGGAGGAAGCGGTAGAATTGACTTGCTTGGTGAGATTGATATTGGCAGCAAGATAGAAGCCTAGAGTTTTCACGTTTTTGGCGACAGGGATGGTGTTGCCATCGATGATGATTTTAGAGTAGTTGGGGCTCAGTTTTTGTAGGTTGTTAGGTGAACCAACAATGAGAAGTTCGGTCTTCTCGTCATTCAGGCAGAGGCCATGTGTGGCCATCCATGCCTGAATGACAGAGAAAATGTCATTGATCCTGGTGACATCAGTATTGTAATTGCAAGATATGGTGAGGAGTATCTGGGTGTCATCCGCATAGTTTGTATAGGTGACACCCAGACGATCCAATTTATCAAAGAGAGGCTTTGTAAAAATATTATAAAGTGTGGGGGAAACGCAGAAGCCTTGTGGGACACCACAAGTAATGGGGATGGGGTCTGCTGCTGCCACAGGGGAAAAGACCCTCATGGTTCTGTTGGCCAGGAAGGACTGTATCCATGTGACAGCAGAAGGGGAGAAATGAGCAGCAAAGGAGAGGTGGTTACAGAGTATTTTATGGTCGACCAAGTCGAAAGCTGCTGAGAGGTCTAGGAGGAGTAGGATAGCAGCCTTGCCCTTGTCTTTAATGTCGTTGATCTGACTTTTGAGATCAACAAGGGCAGTTTCTGTTCCATGCTGAGGTCGAAAGCCAGATTGACGCAGTCCCAGTAATTGGTTGGATTCTAGATAATTCTGGATTTGCATGTAAGCAACTCTATCCAGGATTTTTAGCAGGAAGGGAACGGTGGTGATGGGCCTATAATTAGTAGGAATGGCTGGGTCCAGGGTCTGTTTTTTTAGAAGAGGGAGGACCCATGACTGTTTCAAATTGTTAGGTACTGAGTTAGTCGAGAATGATACGTTTATAAATTTAGAAATAAATGGGGAGAGGTCTCTTGCGGCATCTTTTATAATCTGTGCGGGACAGCTGTCCCCTCTACAGTTTGACGGTTTGAGAGAGGTTATAATTTTTTGCACTTCTAGTGCGCTTACCTTTTTGAAGGTGAAGCCACAGTTGGTATTGGACGTAGTAGGTGAACTAGGGGTGGGTAGGTTACTGTTGGAAAGTTGTAGTCTTTTACTTTCAATTTTCGTTTGCAGGCCGGTGATTTTATTCGCAAGGGCGTTTTGGATGCTGGTGCACCATGATTGATCCTTCACGGACATGTCCATAGGTGGATTAGGGTTTTCTAGCTCCTTCAAGATAGTAAATAATTCTTTAGTATTGGAGCAGGCAGTGTTTATTCTTACATTATAGGCTTCCTTTTTGGTGCAAATTATTTCTTTTTTATAGAGGGAGGATGCATTGGTGAGATTAATTTTGTGTTCCTCAGATGGATTCGTTTTCCAAAGGGTTTCCATTTTAGTTTTCTTATTTCTTAGTATTTTAATTTCCGGTGTGTACCAGGAGTTGAGATGGGCTCTAGATTTGCTTTTACGTAATTTTAAGGGGGCAAGGATGTCAATGGCTTTGGTCATGGCGTCATTGTAGGTGTCTACAAGTATGTTGCGGTCCGATGTGTCAGGGATCATGTTAAGGGTGGAATGAGGGTTTCTACGGTAATGTTACGCTTATTTCTAGTCAGACATGCTGGTGCCGGGGGGCGCTGTATGTGGTTCGGGTTGATGGTGCTGATATCAAATGAGAGTAGGAGATGGTCAGTCCATGTGAGGGGTTGGGGGTCCTTACAGGTGATGTTGCAGTTGTAGGCAGCGAGCCAGTCTAAGGTTCTGCCCTTCTGATGCGTAAGTAAGGTGATGAGTTGTGTTCGCAGAGGGCATTATCAAGGGAAGATGCAGGGGTATCGTGAGGATCATTGTAACCCAGGTTAAAGTCACCTAGGATAATATTCTGTGAGAGAGGTTTAGATTTCTCTGCTATGAGGGAGGTTATATCTTCCTCAAAGGTCCCTGTTGGGCCAGGGGGCCTATATATTAGTTCCAAGGTGATAGTGGTCTTAGGTGTAGTTTGTATTTTAATGGAGAGGTGTTCACATGAATTTAGTATGGGGGCGGTGACAGATCTAATATCAAGCGAGGATTTGAATATGAGAGCTACGGCTATGGCATGTGGCACCATCAGAATTAAAGTGTGCCCCAATACCATCCCTTCCGTTTGTTTCACTGACGCAGCAGCCGCCGCGACAGATCGCAAACATTGTGGTAGGGCGCGCGCTACAGGGTCCAGCGCAGAAGAAAAATAGCTGCACGGCCTATTTCTTCCACCTTGTTCCTGTGTCAAAATCGCCAATGCACATCCTTCACTTTCACACACAAATAGTCTAAAAATGTTCTCATAGTTCGGCGTACCCAAAACTGGAGCCGAGCATAATGCAGTTTTCAATCCATCAAATGCTCTCTGACATTCCTCATCCCACTACAAAGGCATAACCGCATCCTTTTTAGTTAAATTCACTAATGGTTTCACAATTAACGCAAAATTACCAATCCATTGTCGGCAATATGAAGCCATGCCTATTATGGCTCTGACTCCTTTTTGTGTCTTTGGAATAGGCATACAAGAAATACTTTCTATGCGTTCTGGCATTAGTCTTCTCCCTCCTTTCGAAAGTAGGTAGCCCAAATAAGCCACCTCCTTTCGATTATACTGAAATTTCTTCAAACTAGCTTTATGGCCATGTGCCGCTAGGTGTGACAGTAGTAATACAGTGCTTTCTTTACAAATCTCCTCTGTGTCTGCAGCTAGCAATAGATCTTCTATGTATTGCAAAAGTACACAACCCATGGGTAATTCCAGCATGTCTAGCTGTTCTTTTAATGCTCTACTGTAAATACTTGGACTTTCCGTGTAACCTTGCGGAATCCGCGTAAATGTAAATGATCATCCTCCTAATGTGAACGCGAACAAATATCTACTGTCCTTGTCCACTGGAATACTAAAGAATGTGTTTTTCAAATCTATTACACTAAAATATTCTGCTTAAACAGGTATCATTGTCAATATTGTAATGACGTCTGGCCCTAGAGGAAATTGCAGATCTACTACCTTATTCAATGCGCGTAGATCAATTATGAAATGGTATGGTACCTTATTACCTCCTTTTTTATAAACCGGAAGAATCGGGCTGTTGCATGTACTGCCTGTGATTTACTCGATTACCCCTAATTTCACCAAATCAGTAACAATACTCTTCAATCCTTTCTCACCTTCAACCGAAATTTTGTATTGGGGTATTCGTGGTAGGGTAACACCTTCTTTCAAAATAATCTTTACTGGCTCTACCTTTAAACATCCCACATCGTTGTCATGCATTGCCCATATACAGGTTGGTACTTTACTTAGCTCCCCTGGTAACGCTTCAGACATGAATTCTGACACAGGGGCATTGTGTGGCCATATCGTTAGAAACACTCCGTCTGCCGTGCAATGTATAACAGAACCTAGTTTTTTCAACAAATTTAATCCCAACAAATTTTCTCCACAATCATCTGTTAGAATGAAAGGACAATGTTCAGTAAATGGTCCTATGGTAACTGGGACTGGTTTTGACACTGGGTTTATGACTGGTGTACCTGCGAAACGTACGGAAATATTCTTTTGCCCTGACAGTGGTATATCCGGAACCAAGTGATGGTCTATTGAACACTTCTGTGCTCCTGTATCTACAAGAAAGCGGTGCTCCTCATTCCCGACTCTCATTTCTATGTAGGGTCCTCTCTGATTTACGGGAATAGACACTGTTTCCGACCCCTGTCCTGGGCTGTCCTATTGGGGAAATAACACATTGTCCGATGTGTAATCATTACTATTACTGTAATACGTGTTTGGCTGTGTATCGAAACCATTTCCACTCTTCCCTCTATTTCCCCCACTCTGATTTCCATATTGTTGATTTTGCTGTCCCTGACTCTGGTTTGGGGCATTTTGGATTTGGCCTTGGTTTTGATTACCTCTGTTATTATGATGCTGCTGCATACTATTCATATTTGGTCCATTCGCTCCTGGGTGTCCTCTATGCTGTCTCCTCTGACCAGACCCATTTCTATTCTGTAGATGCGGGCATTGCGCTCGCCAATGTCCTTCCTCTTTACAATATGCGCACTGATTCAGTCCCACTGTTCCCCCATGTATTTTCGAATTACTCCTTCCCTGTGCGTTCCCTCGCCCTCTATTATGTCCTACTACTTGCTGCAATAGTACCTGTGTTCTAATTAGACATTACTTCAAGTCTGCCCCCACCTGTTTTAGCAACGATAATTCGTTCACCATCTCCTTCTGCCCCGGCGATGGTAACTGCTGCCGTTTATTATGCAACCTTTTTCCCCCTTCCCAGGTCTCCCGACTTCCCTACTCCTGTACGCAGGTGTAGTAAACACTTTGACAGGTGCAGTAAATGTTTCAACATAATCATTATCTAATTCATCTCTAAGCTCAACAAGTCTATAGACATGTTTTCTCACTTCTTCATCCCTCTCCCTACAGCATGCTAATGCATTCAAATCTAACAATCGCTGCGGTGGTAATTTCCCAATTAGCTGTTTCCATTTTTCCACCAAATATTCACCCATGCATTCCAACACTACCTGTCTTTCGTTACTTCTACGGATGTCATATATCAAAGCAAATGTTGCCGTCTCATCATTCCCGTCTATATACATCTCTGCCTGTTGCTGCAATTCCACCTTCCTTTCTTTGCTGATTGCGCTGCGGGTTACCCTCGTGCACCCCCGTTGGTCAGACTCGCCTCTTGCCCCCCGCGGTTTCAACTTCAACCCTGGGAGGAACGGACAGTACCGAGTCTGTGTCTAAGGCGGGAGGTGCGGATGGGACAATGGGAACAGGGAGTGTCTGTTGTGGGCCTGTTTGGCTAATAGGAAGTGTTACGTGCGCGGTCTGTTGTTATGGGAGCACTTGAGCTACCGGAGGGGGAGCTTGAGCTACGGGCGGGGTCTGGGCAATAGCTACTGACGTGTCTGGTCTTACTTCTGATCTTGGGCCTTGTTTTGTATGGGTCAATATATTTTCTATCAATTCATCTGCTATGTGTAATTCTCGTTGTGGGTATATCTTTTCTATATTCAACTGGTCACGCCTGCCTGCCCTTCTTAGACTCTCAGTCCACTCCTTCTCTTTTTCTTCCACTACCTCACCTTTTGATTTATGCCTGTGCGCATGCTTTGCTCTGCTTTTAAATTGGAGCATTGCTTCCTTTCTCCAGTCTTTAATAGTCTCAAATGCTGCAGGACGCGCTTTCTTTCTTATCAAAACCCTTTCCAGGTTGTCTATCCTCGCTATCTCAAAACTACCATTAATCGGCCACTGATGGTCTTGTTGCTTTCTGGTTTGCCTATGCCAAGTCTCACAGAATATTATCGCACCCACTCCATACTTCACATACATCTCATACGCCGGCGTTCCCCCAGGTGGTACAATTCGGCCATCTTCCAAAGATTGTCTACCACAGCGGAAAAACCCCGCTAGGGTGGACAATACCCCAGGCATGTTTCAACCTTCCCCCTGGTTAATCAACCTTACCTAGGGTGTTTGATTTTGCAAAGTCAACTCTCAACCAATATCAGGATGCTTTGAATCGGAGAATGACTCACCTGATAAATCAAGTCGCCTGTATACTGACGCACCAAAGGACGTCGTGTCTGCGTTTCTTGGCTTCCGCCTCATTTCGGGACCCTCGCCTCCTTGTTCTCTAGCCAGGCACGTCGATCAGGGATCAGATGTGTGCAGGTCTGCAAAGGAGTCTCTCATCACTTTTATAGGGCGCCCAAACACCTCTTGATCCCGGCTCGATCGTCCCGTCCTCGCCGTTCTTTGCCTTTCTCAATTACAACGTTACGCGATGGAACAAGTGGGGGAGGGTCCCTATTCGGGCGCCATCTTGAAAGGGGCCCCGAGGGGACCCTGACGTCTATGGAAACAAGACGAGTCACCACACACGATAGAGACGCCAGACACAAGGTTGTATTCCCAAAGCTAGGGTTTTATTGCAAAGCAAAAGTCTCAGTTAGCCAACTCGGTCTCACGCCCCGCGACGTGTCTCTCTAGACCTCGAGGGATGCAAGAGAGTGATTTACGTACATCAGTTACATATATACAAAATGCATATCAAACAATCAGCTATGACATGGTTAACACCCCCCTTTATTGGGTTTCTTTGAACTGGGTGTGATGATGGACATCTCCGACACTATGACACCTTCAAACATCTATTCTAGTAACAATTTGCAATTTGTGAGTGCGAAGGCATCTTTCGGTTATTGAATAGAACATGGCGCTTCTGTTCTTGGAAGCAAACTACATATGGGGGGGAGTTGCATTCCGGACCTTGCTAGCTATCAGGTGCTATTCGCGTCCTGGGAGCCGACATGCTCTAGCGGGCTCAGCAAAGGGGGGCCGTAAGAAAAGCATAATTCAAGCCTTTAGCGGTATTATTCTAACATATTCTACCATATAACGAGACTGGCCGGCAGCTGTGAAATGATTAAATGCCCTGCAGCTCTGCTTCAAGGCTACATTCGGGAGGGAGCCAGGCATTCTTCCTGGCGCTGCCTACGTTTGTGTTTCAGCGAACTCTTGTTATTCTCACGGCACTGGGGCCTTGTCTTTTTCACATACAGACAACAATGTTCCACAGTCGAGCAGTGTAAGTGGAAAATATATTGCAAAGCAATAGGAACAGGAAGCAATGAGCAATGGTTAGAAAACAAAATGGCGATTCTTGTTACATCAAAATGGCCGTTCATTGGCAAACTCGAAAACCTATATTTTGTCATATCGTGCATGAGACGGTTGGCCCACGGCCACCAAAATGCGTTTGTGGTCTCAAAGTAGAGGTATCCGTATTTCTAGACTGACAAAGTGGGCATGGCCACCAGGGGCCAGCTATGTGGTAAAAAAAATGAAAATTGGGATAGGTTTGAAAGTGAAAAAAATTTGCTTATGGGTACGGGTTGAAGTGCTGGATGGGATTGAAGCAAATATGCATGAGGAAGGTCAACAAGAACTGCAAAGCATCGTTTTGCATATCTCCTGTGTTTTTAAGAGTAAAATTTAAGTAAACAGCACAGTGATATAACATTCATGTCTGGGCAATGGGTCATTTGTGATGTCATCTTTGATGTCCTGGGTGTTAGTCTTAGTAGTGCACGGAGGTGGCATGAATTATGGTTTGTTTGTTTTTATTATTTATATTGCGCACCAGACCCGAGGGTATTAGGGCGCGAAGGCATAAAAAGGGTTGTTAAGCTTATTTTACATTGGTACGCAGGATTAAGTACAGCTATGGTTACAGTGCTGTATGCATGAGCAACAGGCAGAGCGGAGGTTATACAGGGGTAAGTAAGCACTGCTGTAGGACAAGTATGTAAATAAATGCAGAAAATTACTGTGAGACACATATATACAATAAATGCAGTGGTGGACACATATATACAATAGCTGCTAGGAAGTTGCAAGTGATGTATGGTTAGATGTCATGTTCCTTTAGCCAAAGAATAAGATTAGATCTAAATTGTAGGTAGGGTAGATCTTCCTATGGTTGCTTAGCTTACCACAACTGGTGAATTCCTGAGGTTTTTTGGCTTTACTTGTAACCATGACATCCATTAACAAATATATATATTTATTACATGGCCATAGTAGTGGCCGTGTAGTTATGGTTAAGTTGCTGTTTCCATAGGAAGAGCACTTTTTGGGCAGCTTATAACTCCACTCCCCCTGGACGATTCCTCACCAAACTTTGCAAAAGTATATGACCCACTCTAATTTTTTTGAAACGTTTGGTGAGGTTTGGTCAAGGGGGGGCAAAGTTATAGGGTGGGTCCCAAAATTTATTTTTTTCCCATAGACATAATGAGAAAAAACTTTGCTCATGCCTACAACCCAAACCGCTGGACGGATTTTCACCAAATTTGCAGCAGGAGCGGCGGCTTGCTCACAAAAGCATGCTTTTGTTAATTTGGTGTAAATCCGTCCAGTAGTTTTTTTTAAAAATGACCAAAACGTAAAGCAAACAAATATGTGATATCTATGTCCGCTCCGCGGACACACTTCCCTGTTTGCTCCGCGGACAGGACACCGATTGGCTAATTGACTTGCGTCATGTCCGCGGACACCCAAGGTGTTCGCTGATTGGTTGGCATGAAGCGTGTGGTGCGTCAGATTTTTGGAAACGCCCGCCATCTTGGATTCGCGGATATCGGCCGGTGTCCACGAACATCACAGTAAAAACATATGAAAAAACACAGCATTCCACTTGTCAAACTTATCAAATAATCTCTGGGGAGGGGAGGGGAATGAGGATGGGATGGGATATGGCTGCAAGAAGCAAAACAAAATGGGTGTTTTTTGCCGCAAAGGTCCGCGAACTGTTCGGTTGTTCGCGAACAGTCCTGTGAAAGTTCGTGGACACCTTAGCATTACAGGGTTGGTGAAATGCAGTTCTTGGATGGCTTATAACATTGGCGCCACTTAATGGAACTGCATGAAATTTTGCATGTATATTCCTGGCCTGATTCCGAGTGAGTATGCACAGTTTGGTGAGATTCTGTCATGAGGGGGCAAAATTAGAGGGGGGTCCCAAAATAATGTAAAGGCTTATAAATGAGGTGCCATTTGACAAATTCTCACTGAATTTGGGAAACTGATAATACTTTTAGATATGAATGTTTTTCTGAAGTTTGGTAGGATTTTGTGAAGAGGGGCAAAATTAGAGGGGGGTTCCCAAAATAATGTAAAGGCTTATAAATGAGGTGCCATTTGACGAATCTACACTTCATTTGGAAAACTGATAATAGATCAAGATATACATGTTTTTGCAAAGGTTGGTGGGATTCTGTCGAGAGGGAGCAAAATTAGAGTGGGGGTCCCAAAATATTGTAAAGGCTTATAAATGTGGTGCCATTTGACAAATCTACACAAAGGTTTGCAAAAAGATTATAGATCTAGATGTAGATGTTTTCATAAAGTCTGAATGGATTTTGTCAAGTGGGGGCTGGGTTATATGATGATTGTATGTGCATACATTTGACACTTTTGAAAAAATAAAACATGGGTGGATTTCCAGCAAACTTGCGCAAGGAGCATTGGCAAGGACCTACAAGCATGGTTTTTGAAAATGTGCCAGTGTTTTATTATTTGACAAGTGCCATAATGTAGCTACAAAAAATAGCGGTATACCTTTAGTGACTGAGGGGTAGCCTGTGGCCCTGGGAAGTGGCCATATTGTCCGGGTCATGGAGTAAGGTCATGATCTGGACAATCTGGCTCCTGGCCGTGACCACAAGGGACAAAACATAGGATTAAAGTGGCCATGTCCACCTGGGACTGGCTTTGTGGTAAAGTTATTCGAAATTAGGATAGATTTGAAAGGGAAGAAAAATGTGCTCGTGGTAATATGGTCAAAGGGTACTCTTTTTCGTGAAGAAGGACCCTGTATGGAACCCTCCCCTTCCCTTCCCTTCCCTTTCCATGGTGGCTATCTTGGAAAAGGATTTTCCGTCCTACACCGGGATGCCGCAGGCATCATTGTGGAGGAATAAAAATCCTCTTTTTTAGCACCTCGGGTTCCCACTTTGGGACGCTACGGTGCTAATGGCCTTCATCCCCCATTTCAGGGGCTAGAATGGGGGGATAATGGTCCAGATACCTCGTTATCCACCCTCGCTTTGCTTGGGCTGATAACTTGGGCTGCTGGGCCGGTATCCACCGTTCCAGTCCCTGGAATGGAGGATGAATGCCACAATATTTCCATTAGCATAACACAAAATGCAAATGGAAATGTTGGAAAATCTTATTCAGTCTATGCACTTTACTGAAAAATATAAAGTAGATGGAGTCTATACATGTTTTTTCAGTTCTATTTTTAACTGTGAAAGGTGGTTCCTAAAGGAATATGTCTTCTGTTGTTTTTGGATGTATTTATTTTTGGCAGGAGATCTGAGAAGGAAAGGTTGGGAGGGTGTGTTATTTCTAAGGTAGGGGGCAGTGTTTCTCATGCTCCTTGATTACAGCAGTGGTGGTGGCTCTTGGGGAGGAGGGATGGCATTAGCTGATGCCATTTTAAGATAGATAGCAGTTTTGCTAAAAGTATGTACTGTGTACTAGATTGTTAATGGATAATGAGTAGGAGTAGGTGTTGGAGCTGTGCAAGGGAAATTTTGAAGTTGAAAGTTCCTAGATCAGTAGAGAATGCAGTTCTGAACTATCCACGAAGCAGAGATCTTATCGTGAAGTGCGGACGGGCTCTCAGACACATCATCATTCCGCGCGCCAGCGTATGGCAGCGTATGGTCATTTGGCACCGTCCGGAAGGTCCGCTATGAAGTCAGATGTTCGTAGACGTCGATGGATACAAAACTAGCTGAAATAGTTGCAAAAAGTGTATAGAAGTGTTAAAAATGATTCTAGAAGTTGGGAAATGGCAGAGTTTTAAGGTGACACTTTTATAAATTGGACACAAATATTTCTATATTGGGTAAGTATGATATTAGTAAGTTGTAGGAAAATAGCATGCACTCATAAAAACCTATGAAATTCAATGAAAAAACGTTGTTATGGGGACGTTATGGTTAAGTTGCACTAATAAAAACCTTTGAAATTCACTGAAAAAACTTTGTTAAAGGGTCGTTATGGTTAAGTTGCTCCATCACACTTCCTTGTCCAGTACAAAAATGGTGGAGTCCTCCCGCAGATAGCCACCGCTAGGGTCAGAGTGAGGTAGGCTCTGCCTCTCTATGGCTATGCCAGAGGATTAGTGACAATATTGCTAGATATGTCACAGCTGTCTTATGGCGTACCAGGCCTATTCCTTCCAAGAAAGTTTCCATAATATCTGAAGTGAGTTGTGCTCCATTGTCAGAGTGGAGTTTTTGTGAAAAGCCCACCCTCAGAAATATTCTGTCGAGAAATGTTACAACCGCCTTGGAATCCGCCTCCACTACTACTCTACATCTACCCATTTGGTGCACCTTTCCCTGTCCATGTCCCTTCAGCTGTAAAGAAATACATCTGATTCTGGTAACCACTACAGCTCGAGCCAGGTGTAGATTTGCATGCACCTTACTTTGGACGTGGGGAGAAACCAAAATAAATAAAAATAGAAATGAACTCCCATTCCTGATAATATGCACCATGTGTATAAAAGATCTTGGTTCTGGGCTGGCCCACGCCATTCCTACGAAACAGCTCAGCAGTAATCATTAACAGACCAATTTAAATCCTCCAAGTTCAATCTAGACGGATGGGTACCGCAGATGTCTACATTGTGTCCATGGCTGGTCAATGCACAAATGAAACACTGGTGTCTCTTATCAAGTCCTCCTAAAAAATCAGGAACCTATACACAGATGACAACTACATTGAACTTAAACAAGGTTAAACTGACAGTGAGGGTAACCAATTCACCATGCAATTCCACTTGGTCACCCAAGACAGGATGATAGACAATAATCTCTGTGTAAACACGTCCACATGTTTTTCATTGGACCTAAAAGACATCAGGCATTCGCATTACATGCCCACATTCAATGGGCCGTCCCCTTAACTTGGGATTTGAGGCAATAAACCGGATAGTAATCTTAGATCCAAATTATCTGTCATCCTTTAAAACAAAAACACAGCTCAAAACTCTCATTTCCAACTAAATATGCAATTTATTTGTAACCAATGTTAGAAATATCCGATAGGATGCAGGTAACTAGGGTCTTAGTTTTATCCTGGATAGATTAGTTACGGTAAAAGTGTCTACTTAGGCCTTTTTCTGAAGACTTCAATCTTCTAACTTACACTGATCCATAATAAGTGGCTAAATGATACTATGCCTCAGACCAATTGAGGATATCACATTGTAACTCAAATCCTAGGATTGCCTTCAAAGCATCCCCCACATGACTAGGGAGAGCAAGAGAAGCAGATCCATTTCTCAGGCACTTCCCAAATATGATCTGATGAGGAATCTAAGATCAATGAGTGAAAAGATATTAATAACCTGAATTAGAGGAGTTAACAATGGGTGTCAGTCGTTTATAGGTAGCTCTGCCAAACTATGGAATGACCCTCCTAGGAAGCTTCAGAAGCAAGAAAAAACACCTTTATCATGATGCAAAAAAATGTAACTATTCAAACAAGTTTTTAGACGATAAGGGAGGGGAGAGTGGTCTATCAGCTATATGCTCGCATTTATGTTCTAAAATGATGGGCCTCATTACGAGGCTGGCGGTAGCACAGGCACAGCTGCCGCCGTTATCAATTTTTTTCTGGCACCCGCTAATGGGCAATTACCGGGTCATGCCGAGTTGGGCGGACCCGGTAATTGCCCATTCGCGGGTGCCGTTAATAAGGGACTCCCCATCCCCATTAGGCCCCATAGGGCTCAATGAGAATGGGGAGGGTGGTAGCACCTGTACCGTTAATAAAGGTACCAGTATTACCATCAAATTCTGCTTGCAGGTGCCAGTATGGCCACCTGGTCAGACCAGGTGGCTGCAAGGGCACCCTCGAGCAGAACTTGTTATATGGTCGTATGGTAACAACGGTGCAGGTAGCGATACCGTCACCGTTGTTGCCTTACTGCCATACTCGTAATGAGGCCCTGTGTGTCCTTAAAATGTAGCTTGGAATGTAACAACGTGCCAGAATGCCATCCGATGAGGGAGTGATTGCCCAAGATTTATTTTTTTCTTAATTAAAATGATGTAGGTAATTCTGTTTCTAGAAGGGAGGTCTGCTAATCATTTCAAACATGTGTAATGGTGAGTTAGTCTACTGACACCCTAAACACCAGCCCTGAAGTGGCACTGGCAGTTTCAAAAGTCACATGCCCATTCCTGACAGGTGCTGGAACACAACCCCCTTTGCCTGAGACTCAGTAGTGACTTGGACACTTTTAATCTTTTAAATTCATCCAAAAGGCAAGCACATATATTGTAGTCAATGCTCAACTCAGCCATGGTGTAAGCAACCTATTCTTTGTACTTGTACATGCTTTGAGCCTCCTGCTGCTCTTTTACCTAATAATTCACTTCCATCTCTTACCCTCCACCATCCATAACATACTTACTAATTGTATTGCTGAACCGGGGCAGCCTGCCCTGCATTTGTAAATTCTTCATCTGCCTGCTGATTCTCTCTGCTATCCTTACAATTTTTCATCTTTGAATGCTTGGATGTTTAATGCCTTCTCTGGGCCTAAATACACTGCAGGGATTCTTGACTTTCTCATTGATAACTCCAATGGTGCACCTCCAGCCTCTTTCCCTCCAAAGAAGTCTTTGAAATGTGCCAACCTGCTCCACGTCACTACTCTCAACTCTCGTTCTGCTGTCAAACACTCCTCTGTCATCTGTCACCTCCTCGAAGAACTGGACCGAGATGTCCTTGCTCTCACCAAGACATGGTTTACAGTAGGGATGTAACGGTATAACGGTATACCGTTAAAGATACCGTGAACCACTTAATTGAACAATAATAACCGTCACATTGTTTATACCGTTTATACCGTTAAGTGTGCTTTTCAATCTGATTTGGAAAGGCTGCAGTAAGCAAGTGCTGCGCAGTCTTGGTCTTGCACTGTTGGATGTGCCATCTGCCAAGTAGTTTCAGTTGGAGCAGTTCTTAATGCCATTCCATAAACCACACGTGCCTGACACAAAATCAATATGTTAGCAATAGGAAGAATAGATACAGTGTCAAGAAGGAAAAGGGTTTACTTTGGGTTGGCGGCTTTGGGGTTTATATATTTATAATGGATAATGTCCTCTAAACATATGACAATGGGGGATTTCCCTGGTTCTATCATTGAATTTACATATAATAAGTCACACTGCGAAATTCACTAATCTCTGTGGGTATTCCCTGCTGCCATACCAAAGGGTAACATGTCTGTGATTACTTAACACCTTTTGGCCCGAGCCTAAATTACCACTTAAGAAAAGCAATTCAGTTTGCTTTGCCAGTCGCCAGAGGGCTCCCCCCCCCCCTCCTCCTCTCCACACGTGTGTTTGTGTTTGGTGGAAGCAAGGGGTGGCATTTCAGTGGAAAGTATGTTGAAAACCCCAATTCTGTCCCTGGGTGTCTGGTGTTTGTGATGATAAATCTGACAATTTATGACCTTTTAGAAAATATTTGTTAAGGTTAGTCAACACCACCTGCTATACCGTGATAACCATGATATACCGTCATTTGGCAAGAAGGTTATCGTACCGTCATAAAACTAATACCGTGACACCCCTAGTTTACAGCCAGTTCTGTCACAAGCTTTGACGCTCTCCTCCCTGGGGGCCACAAGATCCTCTCTGAACCCAGAACCAACCATCCTTGAGGTGGAGGCCCTGATCTTTCCAGAGTGGGTCCTTTCCTCTGTTATCCCTACACAGGCCTACTCCTCCTTTGAATGCCTGGTCTGCAGGCTCTCTACCTCTCCTGGCCTCTCTCTAACTGTGACCACCATCTACAGGCCATTTGACCAGGTGGCCCTCTTTGTCTCGAAATGGGCCTACCTCTCCTCTTCTCTCCTAATTTCTACTTCTCAACTTCTCCTCCTCAGAGATCTCAACATCCACCTGGATGCTTCTAATCCCTCCTCTGGGCTTTTCAGCAACCTCTGTGACACTCTCACTCTTAACATTCTGCCCTCTGACCTGACACACTTTGCGAGACATACTTTGGTTGTTCTCATCATCTCAGACATCCCCCTCTCTAACCCTCCAACCACTCCTCTCTCTTGGACTGTCCACTTTCTACTTCCCACTCATCTGAAACTCTTTATCCCTCAGGCAAAGCCTCACTCAGCACTGACACCTACCTTCTCAGTCATTCAGCCCATGAAACGTGTGTCAGTGGATGCCTGTGCCTATACTTTCTCTGGTCCTCCTACTCATGCAGCTGACTCACACCCTGGCATAGCCCTTTCTAATCATCATCTTTCTATTTCCAACACCCTGGACATCCTTGCCGCTGTCATGAGAATCTGGCTGAAGCCTACCTCCAAGTGCAAGTCTTGGTATGATTCCAACCTTCCCATCCTGAAACACAAGTGCAGGGTGGCTGAGAGGAAGTGGAGGGCTTTGGGCGCATCCTCTGATAAACTGGCCTGCCGCCTACTCCAAAGGCAATACAGACTCTCTGCCCTGTACAATAAGAGAGAACACATTCAAGCCTGTGTCTCTGCGGCCTCTAACAACACGGTCAAACTCTTTAGAATCTGCATAGAACTGGCCAATCCTGTTGCAGTCTCTACCTCTCCTGTTCCCTCCCAGCTCCTCTGTATGGCTCTGGCCTCTCACTTCTCAGCTAAAACTCAGGACATCCTGTCCTCTGTCTCCTCATCCTCTCACTCGTCCTCTCTCGGCCACCCTTTGGCCATCTCTCCTTCTCCTCCTCCTTTCTCCTCTTTCTCTCAGAAAACACCTGACAAGGTTTCTAAACAAGTTCGATCTATGAAGGTGTCCTCCAAACAGGTGCTCCCATGCTTCTCCAGAACCATCAAGGACCATATTGACACCCTCACTCCAACCTTGGCTGATTTCTGTAATCACTCTTTCGCCACTGGAATTTCCCCTCTCTCCTGGTGCACTCCCTTGTGCACCCCCTCCACACAAAGACATCTGCCACTCCCACCTGCCTGGCAATCTATAGCCAAATCTCCATCACCACTTTCCTGGGCAAACACTTAAAAGTTGACCATCTCCCAGCTTACTCTCCACACTGAATCTGTCGGTTGTTTCCATGACCATCAGTCTGGCTTCAGAGCAGCCAGAGGCGCACCAACTGCTCTCCTGAAAGCCTGTGAAGATTCCAGCATTCCTTCTGTCCTCATCCTCCTTGATCTTTCCTCTGCTTTTGACACGGTCAACCACACCACTCTGATCAATAGATTCTGTGAGAACGTGGGCATCACGGATCAGGCCCTGGAGTGGCTGAACTCCTTCCTCTTGGACCGCCCCTCCCAGATTAAATTGGTCCCTTTCTCTCTGCCACCTCTCTCTCTACGTGTGGCTCTATCGTCTCACCCTGGTTTTTCAACCTCTATTTGGCCCCTTTGGCCCTCCTGATCTCTACCTTCTCCTCTAACTTTCAGTGCTATGCATATGAAACTCAGCTTTTCTTAAGGCTCCCCTCAGGCTCCTTTCCTCTCTCACTAATTCCTGTCTATCTGCAATTCAGGATTGGTAGGCCGCTAACAATCCTTGCCTTAATGCCAGTAAGATGGAGATCCTTCGAATTGGGACCCCAGCCCCTGCTTTCCCTCTCTCACTCTGGCCGCCCGCCTTGGGCCCTCTTCCTTCATCTCCTTGCAAGGCAAAAAACCTTGGTCGCACCTTTGACTCCACTCTGTCTCTCATCACATCTCAGACATTGCCAAGAAGTCCCACTACCAGCTGCACCTTCTCAAAGGGACTCTTCCCTTTCTCACTTTCAGCCAGAAGCTCATTGTCTCCAGAGCCCTGGTTCTCTCTAGGCTGGACCACTGCAACAGCCTCTTTCTCAATCTGCCTTCCTCTACTCTCCAACTTCTGCAACCAATCCAGAACAGGACTGCAAGATTTATCCTTGGCCTCAAGCACAGGGACCGTATCTCTCCAGCCCTGATATCTCTCCACAGGCTCCCGGTGGCTGCAAGGATCAAGTGCAAGGCCCTTTGCATTATCCACAAGGCTTTCTGGGACCGGGGTCTGCACAACATCCAACTTTTTGTTCCAAAATACCTTCCTTCTCAAGCATTTCGCTCAGCTACCTCTAATGCTCTAAGGGTTAGACGCTTCTCCAGGTAGAGAGTGGGGAGGCAGATCTCACTCCTCTGCAGGTGCAGTCCTGTGGAATGGCCTCTTGCCCCTCTCAAACTTGAGCAGGACCTCCTGAAGTTCTGGAAGCAGCTCAAAAATGTCCTCTTCTCCTTTGCTTTCTTTCTCTCCCTCCCCTGCTGACCTACCTGTCTGCAGTACCGACTGGTTGCTTGGCTACCCTCAGAGTCTTACTGAGTCCAGGCTCTTTCTTGATCAGTCAACCTTGCACTGCCCATAGTTACCATGCACTTAGGGGCTGTAACTGTAACCCAACAGTCTCTTGTTCTTCTTGAACTACCCAGAGCCACGCTGCCCTGTCTGCACTTACTCCCTCTCTTTTTTCCCTTGCACATCGCGTTCTTGCACTTGCACGATCTGAATGACACAATGCCCAGCAAGATAATTTGTCTTATCCCCCCTCTGTCTTCCCTCCCTTGTCTTGTTGTGCCTAGAAATACTTGCGTCATTTATAAATGACTTATCATATCATATAACTCCCATTATGTGGTCTTTATTACTGGGACTTGGTTGCTGGACTCTTCAGGATTCTATTCTTTCTGGTTATTAGCTTTTCCACCTTGTTTGTAAGACATGTATTGGTGGTGAGGCAGTGATTATCGTGTGTGAAATTTCTACAGTTTCCCCAACTATTTTGAATGCCAATTAACAGCTGCTAATTATGAATCTCCCCATTCTTGGCCATTTCTTTGGTCTTGGTTTATCGACTCCTGTGGGCTAATATATAGCCCCTGAATGCCAGAAATAAAGAGCCCAGAGTGATTTGAAGGGCACTGGCTAAGTTGGAGTCCCATTGAAGTTTAGAGCCAGCACATAAATGGTGATGTCAGACATGAGGCCTATTGAACTAAGACAGGACTAAATCTCAAATCAAGGAGACATATGCTGGGAAGTTCAAAAGTGCGTAGATAGTCACAATGCATTTCAGCAAGGAAAGAGAAAAACATGTGGCTGAAAATGCTGTTTTACTAAATCCATGGAAAGCTACATTTTTTACTTAAAGAGACAGATGGCTCCATGTAGATTATATTCAATGTAATACCAGATTGTGATCCAGAAATCTCAAGTGAAACCAAGCTTATTGCCATTATAAGAAATACAAGAACTTCCTTTTTCCTCATCCCAATGACGGTATGCAAAGAGAAGTGCTCGCTTGGTTTCAAGGTGAACATGTTGTTCTCATATCACTGCCCTGTGTATGGACACTCCAGAAGTGATACCTATGTCTTTTTCACCAGTGAGATTATAGAAATACATTGCACATGGATATAAGGCCCAGATGCCTTTTGAAATGTTTCATGTAAAATGCATTGGATGTGAGTTTGAAAGCCATTTCTTGCAGAATTATATATGCTGCTGGGCATTTCTACTGAAAGGAATTTTTAACCTCAAAGACCTTTCCACTGCTTGTCACGGAGAGGGAGGTCTGGTTGGCAACAATCAATCAGGTCCTTTGCTGAAAAACACAAAGAAATACACTGCCATTGATGAAAACTACAGTGGAAATAAATAAAGCCCTGCCTGTTTTTCTGCAGAAGTGACCTTGAGGTCATAACCCCCATAACACGTTCATTAAAGCTATAGCCAGGACCATTGGGAGGCAAGAACGGATAGGCTAATATAAACATGAGCCAGCATCTGGCTGGTCACATATTTAAGGGTAAATGAAACTTAGAAAGACAAAACTGGGGGCTAGAGTGAGCGAGGCGTGTGAGGCTGGGGTGTGATTAATAGAAAAATACATTTTATTTCATAAAACGAGCAGCATATATGCCACAACGCTCATCCCAGACTTTTATTAAAGGTGACAGTATTCCCCTCTGTACCTTCATGACCAGTGCTTCCAAGGAGTCAGGAGAAGCCCAACGCCCTTGGAAGCAGGCTCATAACATTCATTGCAGACACCAGTAAGTCCCTTTAGGGACCTTTTGGGCCTTGTCCTGGCACCGGTGGTGCCAGGCTCATTGTGGAGACTGGTCCCGGCACAAGAAGCGCCGGGCTCATAGCAAATTCAGAAGTGCTTGGGTGGACCTACCTGCAGCAGACCATGCTGCTTCCTTACCAACAGGATGAAGTCTTCATCCTCCTCTGGCAGGAACTACTTTTCTTCTGGGTGGGGCTGGAACCACTCCCTAGGACTGGAACTCTGCTGGAAACTGGAACTCTTTTTCTTACCTGGGCGAGGCTGTGGAAGAAGACGCCTAAGCACTCCTGTGCACTATTTAAACCACACCCGATTGGTGCCACGTGCTTCGCGTTATTCTGCATCAGCAGCAGGACGCTCATCGTGTCAGCTCCAGGGAATCTTCCATTCCAGCTCCTGTGAACGCGAAATCTCCGGATTTACCTGATGAGGATCCATTCTTCAGTCTTCAGCAGCATCTGCACAACAACAAAAACACAGATTAGAAGAGTCAAGGTCAGCGTTTCAACTCACCCGATCCACCGGAGCGTTTAAGGTATTCGCCGCACCCTTTCTCCGCCATCGAGCCCTGCAAAGACAAAAGAACATTGGTTAGTAACGTTTTGTTTCTGAACGGCTTACCTTTGCGACGTACGCTCCAAAGTCAGCTTGCACCGCACTCCGCTACCTGCAAGGCAAAGAGAGACATTAAGGTGCGTTTAAAGGCCTTGAACAGACTTTCTACTTACGTGCCTTCATATTCTCCATCATCTTGTTCGCGCCTCGATACGAACCTGGGCATCATCACCGGCGCCTTCATCATTCTCCATCTGAAAGCAAGAGAGAGACATTAAGGTGCGTTGAAAGGCCCTGCACAGACTTTCTCCTTACGTGCCTCCACGAACTTTGGCATTCTTTCGCCATCATTTCTTCTCAGCCAACCCTGCAAGAAAGGGACGTTAAAAGAGGACATTAAGGACTTGATATATGCAAAATCCGCTCGTGCAATTAACGGCGGCATCGCTCTCTACTTACCCTCTGCAATCAAGAGGCTGATCCCAAAACCAGTGAAGTAACTGGACCCAGAGCCCCTGCACAAGACGCAGGATGGAGAGCCCGGCATTCACCTATTTAAGGTGAGCACAGTTAGCAACCGAGTACCACGGGAGGAGAGAGTGTGGGGGTAGAGACTTCATCTAACCTTCCAGCTACTAACACCCCCTGATCTTTTCCACTTGTAGACATCTCACCCTCCAAGTCAAGCTTTCGGTGAGAAGGGGACCAAACCAGGGAGCCAAACGGACCCTACGCCTAACTTTGAAGACGGTTTCACCGCCCAGCCAAGACCCGCGCCTCCGAGGGAACCAGGTGAGCGTTACAGAACGCGAAGCCTTACCGCATATTTCCCGCCCAGGCGCAATGGAAACCTCAGCCACAGACCAATTGGCCCAATTGCTTGGGGAGTTGAGGGAAGAAGTACACGCAGCACGCCGGGAAACGAATGCCTTAAGGAGAGAGTTAGTTGTTTCTAAGGAGCGAACTGATGATCTTGCCAGACAGTTGTTACAAGCCCAAGCGGGACAAACTCCTCTGCCCGCCTCGGGAGGGAGCCATGCTCCAACGACTTCCACTAATCCGGTGCAGATTAATCTACCAGGAAATGTACCTTTGGCCCCGCCCGAGCGTTTCTGGTGATCCAAGGAGATTCGCTGTCTTCTTCAATCAATGTCGCTTGCACTTTTTGTGTAGACCCGCCGCATTTCCAACGGACCAGGCCAAGGTGGCCTTCGTGCTCTCATATCTTAGTGGCAGTGCCGCAGATTGGTCTATACCTTTAGTGACTCAGGATGACCCTGTTCTTCATAACTTCCAAGACTTTCAAGCTAGTATGGAGAGATTGTTCGCACGACACTCCCAGGGTCAGGCCTTGGATAATGAACTTCTTTCACTACGACAGGGTAATCAAGACCTCTTGACTTACATTGCGTCATTTAACAGACTAGTGGTGGAAACCGGATGGCCGGAAGACAAGAGAATCACGCTTTTCTACAGAGGCCTGCGAGGGGAACTTAAAGACGTTCTGGCCCAGGTGGTAAATCCGCCACAAGACTGTTCTGAATATATCGATCTGGTGGTTCAATTAGATCACAGGCTGCAGAATCGGAAGGCCGATCGTTCCAGATTTGAATCCCGTGTTTTTTCAAGACCACAGAGCTCCGCTAAAGGAAATGATTCCGTGGAACCCATGCAAATTGGGGTCGTGAAAGGACCCCTAACCCAAAAGGAACGAGAAAGGAGAAGACCATTGCAATTATGCCTCTATTGCGGAAATTCTGGACACTTTCTTCGAGATTGCCCTGTGAAACCAAAGAAAAAGATGGTAGGAGCATCCGATAAAGGTGCCGAAGGTTCTGAGTCGGAAAACGACCTCGCCCGACAAGTGTAGAGGTCTGCTTGCCGAGCGTTAAAACCAGTTCTTTGACCTCGCATTTCGTCATGCCTATGGTCCTCGTGAGTCCAGAGCAGCCCAATCGTATGCATGCCATAAAAGCATACATTGATAGTGGCGCGATCGGCAATTACGTGGACTGTGAAATGGCCGCCAGGATGAATCTATCTCTTTGTCCTAAGGCGGTGAGAGACGTCATTACCACAGTGGACGGTACGGAAATAGCTTCCGGACCAGTAACTCACACCACCTTGGAAGTGACGTTGGTAGGCCAAGATGGACATCAAGAGAAGATCGTGTTTGACGTGATCAAGGCTCCGTGGTTTCAAGTTATTCTGGGAATCCCTTGGTTGGAGAAGCACAATCCTCAAATCGACTGACGAGCAAGGACAATTCGGTTTCCAGAATGCGCCCCCACCTGTTATCCTCAGCCTCCCACCAAACTGGCAGCAATCTCCTCTGAGACTCCACAACTGCCTTCTGAATACCGGGATTATCATGATGTCTTTCGGAAAGATCAAGCTAACACCCTGCCTCCTCACAGGTCATACGACTGTCAGATAGACCTGATTCCGGGATCCACTCCTCCGTGCAGTCGAATTTATGCCCTTACTGAACCAGAAAATCTTCACCTAAGACAATATTTGGACCAATATCTGGCTAATGGATTTATCCGTCCTTCAAAGTCCCCAGTCTCCTCAGCTCTGTTCTTCGTTCCAAAAAAAGAGGGAGACCTGAGAACATGTATAGATTACCGTGCCCTGAATCAGATAACAATCAAGAACAGATATCCGTTACCATTGATCCCAGAACTACTCGACCAAGTTAAAAGTGCCTGTATTTATACTAAGTTGGACCTCAGAGGAGCTTACCATTTGGTACAAATAAAAGAGGGCGATGAATGGAAAACGGCCTTTCGTACTAAGTATGGATTATTCGAGTATCAAGTAATGCCCTTTGGATTATGCAATGCACCGGCCGCTTTTCAGTACTTTATGAATGACGTCCTCAGAGAACTCATTGATGTGTGTGTAGTTGTCTATATTGACGATATTCTGGTTTACTCGGCCTCAGAGGCTGATCATCGAAAACACGTCACAGCGGTACTGGAGAGGCTCCGTCAACACCGACTTTTTGCTAAGCTGGAGAAATGCGTTTTTCACGTTACTGAGGTCGAATTTTTGGGATTCATTTTGTCACCTAACGGAGTTCACATGGACTCAAGAAAAGTGGACGCTATTCTTAGGTGGCCCTCTTGGAGGAAGGACATTAAAGATTTTGTAATCTCCTGTGGGGTGTGCGCTCAGAACAAAAGCCAGAAGGAGAAACCATCAGGCCTCTTACATCCAATAGACATTCCTCCTCACCCGTGGCATACTCTCTCCATGGATTTCATCACGGATTTACCACCATGCTCCGGATATAATACGATCTTAGTAGTTGTGGACCTATTTTCTAAAATGGCTCATTTTATTCCATTAAAGGGGTTACCCACAGCTTCAATTCTAGCCCGGGAATTCCTCGAGAACATCGTTCGGTTGCACGGCTTTCCTTCAGTTCTAATCTCGGATAGAGGAAGTCAGTTTATTTCCCACTTCTGGCGGAGTTGCTGTCGTTTAGCCCAAATTGACGTAAGGCTTTCAACCAGCCATCATCCCCAGACCGACGGGCAGACCGAGAGGACCAACCAAACTCTGGAACAATATCTACGCTGCATGTTGCAGCAAGCAGAAGGCACTTGGAAAGAAATCCTCTGGATTGCGGAGTACGCTTATAATAATTCAGTCCATTCTGGAACTGGAAAAACCCCTTTTTTCCTCTTGTATGGAATCCATCCCCGCACCTCAAATCTTGATCCACCTCAGACTCTTGGAACACCTGCTGTAGATCACCTGCACTCTACAATCACTCAAGCCTTTAAGGAAGCCACTTCTCACCTTCAGCAAGCCAAGGAACATTACAAGAAGGGTGCAGACCAACATAGAAAGGAAGCGCCCCAATATCAAGTGGGAGATCAAGTCTGGCTGTCCACCAAACATTTACCCTTAAAAGGACCACGTACTTTCAATCCACGATACCTGGGACCCTACCCGATCACCGCCATAATAAATCCAGTGGCAGTAAAATTGGGCTTACCTACTCATATGAAAGTTCATCCCGTCTTCCACGTCTCCTTGCAAAAACCCATGCAACCTGGAACCCGTTTGACAAAATCTCCAGACCCTATCCTAGTGGATGGAGAACTGGAGTTCGAAATTCAGAACATCCTAGACTCCAAGATTTCCAAATCAAAACTATACTATCTGATTGACTGGAAAGGTTATGGACCCCAGGAACGATCTTGGGAACCATCGGAACATGTGCATGCACCCCGTCTGGTCAAGAAGTTTCACCGAACTTTTCCCGACAAACCAAAACCCCCGGAGAAGACGAACTTGGGAGGGGCCTTGAGGGGGGGTGCTGTCATGACCACTGCTTCCAAGGAGTCAGGAGAAGCCCAACGCCCTTGGAAGCAGGCTCATAACATTCATTGCAGACGCCAGCAAGTCCATTTAGGGACCTTTTGGGCCTTGTCCTGGCACCGGTGGTGCCAGGCTCATTGTGGAGACTGGTCCCGGCACAAGAAGCGCCGGGCTCATAGCAAATTCAGAAGTGCTTGGGTGGACCTACCTGCAGCAGACCATGCTGCTTCCTTACCAACAGGATGAAGTCTTCATCCTCCTCTGGCAGGAACTACTTTTCTTCTGGGTGGGGCTGGAACCACTCCCTAGGACTGGAACTCTGCTGGAAACTGGAACTCTTTTTCTTACCTGGGCGAGGCTGTGGAAGAAGACGCCTAAGCACTCCTGTGCACTATTTAAACCACACCCGATTGGTGCCACGTGCTTCGCGTTATTCTGCATCAGCAGCAGGACGCTCACCGTGTCAGCTCCAGGGAATCTTCCATTCCAGCTCCTGTGAACGCGAAATCTCCGGATTTACCTGATGAGGATCCATTCTTCAGTCTTCAGCAGCATCTGCACAACAACAAAACCACAGATTAGAAGAGTCAAGGTCAGCGTTTCAACTCACCCGATCCACCGGAGCGTTTAAGGTATTCGCCGCACCCTTTCTCCGCCATCGAGCCCTGCAAAGACAAAAGAACATTGGTTAGTAACGTTTTGTTTCTGAACGGCTTACCTTTGCGACGTACGCTCCAAAGTCAGCTCGCACCGCACTCCGCTACCTGCAAGGCAAAGAGAGACATTAAGGTGCGTTTAAAGGCCTTGAACAGACTTTCTACTTACATGCCTTCATATTCTCCATCATCTTGTTCGCGCCTCGGTACGAACCTGGGCATCATCACCGGCGCCTTCATCATTCTCCATCTGAAAGCAAGAGAGAGACATTAAGGTGCGTTGAAAGGCCCTGCACAGACTTTCTCCTTACGTGCCTCCACAAACTTTGGCATTCTTTCGCCATCATTTCTTCTCAGCCAACCCTGCAAGAAAGGGACGTTAAAAGAGGACATTAAGGACTTGATATATGCAAAATCCGCTCGTGCAATTAACGGCGGCATCGCTCTCTACTTACCCTCTGCAATCAAGAGGCTGATCCCAAAACCAGTGAAGTAACTGGACCCAGAGCCCCTGCACAAGACGCAGGATGGAGAGCCCGGCATTCACCTATTTAAGGTGAGCACAGTTAGCAACCGAGTACCACGGGAGGAGAGAGTGTGGGGGTGGAGACTTCATCTAACCTTCCATCTACTAACACCCCCTGATCTTTTCCACTTGTAGACATCTCACCCTCCAAGTAAAGCTTTCGGTGAGAAGGGGACCAAACCAGGGAGCCAAACGGACCCTATGCCTAACTTTGAAGACGGTTTCACCGCCCAGCCAAGACCCGCGCCTCCGAGGGAACCAGGTGAGCGTTACAGTACCATGCCAAAACCATTTTTGTGTGAGAAACAGAACAGAAGTTATTATTGAAAATTTGATTTGGGCCTTCCCATGATTCCAAGAGATTTGAAAGTTGGTGTGAGGGTGAAGGAAACATTAAAATCGGAACTATGAAGTGGCATATTTTTCACTAATGTGACTCCTGAGTAAATGAAGAAAAATAGTATCCCTGCACAGGAATGGCATGCCGACTTCAGATTAGTATCATATGATTTCCCCTAAAATGTAGTTCTTAAAAATATATCCATACATGTAAAGTTTTGAAAATTAGAGTACTTGCTATGTTGATAGATTTTCAAAGTTTAAACATGCCAAACCCACATGTCACTTTGGGATGACAAAGCTTTCTTCTCCCTCAGCTTTCCTAGTATGGGATGTTCTAACCCACTAGTCTATGCCTTGCAACATCACTGTGCGCTGTTTTCATCAAAAACAACAGGACGGCTGCCAAAAAGATCTATGCACTAAAAATCACGGAGAAGTGCGCAGGAAAACCTGAAAAATAGGCCGCCAATCCATTTTGCCTATGTCAGTGGTAACACAGGAGACCACTGCCAAAACCTATCATTGGGCTACCCACGGAGTAAAATGAAACTACTTGATAAAGCAGTGCTGCATTGCAAGGGAAACCCAGAACTGCTGAAATCCGTTTTTCCTTGGCTGTTAAATTTGCAAAACAATGATTCTCAAACAGCAGAAAAGACCCAACATCGTTGTTGGGTGTTAATCACTTTATTTAAAGAATTCACCTAAGCACAATGTCAGCAGAAGCACATTTCATCAGAAGAAAATCCACATTCAAAGGTACTTGCATGGGAAAAATATGTCAGAAATGGGCGCAGTACCGCCGCTCGCCTGTGTCAGAAGCTGGCATTTACCTATACTGTCATTTAAGCTTGTACATTAAAATCAAAGTATGGAAAAGAAGAGACTTCCCATCAAAAGCAATATAGGCTGTTACAATTCAATCTCTATGTTTTAAAAAGGCTGGAATTAAGAGATGTGTGGCTATATTTGGTAAAAATGTAAATTGTATTTTAGAAAAAGACCATTTTAAAGAGTGTTTTAAAAGTGAGCTAAAGCCAGCCACACTGGGCTTCAAAGACGTTCCACAGCTTCCCCCAAACAAAGGAATCTTCCCCCCCTGCTCTCTGCTGAGGAACTGGCAGGGAGTTGTGAAAGGAGGTGGGAGGAGGACTTTGGCCTGTTGCTCTGACAGGAGACAAAAGACTCCCTTGACTGAAAGGAAATGCAAATTTGGGCGTCAACAGAAACCAGCTGCTGGCAGGAAGAGGCTCAGGTTGCTCTTGGCTTAGCCAAAGCTTAGAGGTGGGGATAGACTGAATTGTATATCTGGAACTGAAGAACATATAATTTTGAGAAAAAGACTCATAGAAAACTGTGCCAAACTTGTAAAAATCTGGAATTTATAGGTTGTTAAAATGAAAATGTTGGTCACGTTTTAAAACCACTCTGGAATTTGTGCGATATTCAGAGACTGAACCATTGAAATGTTGATATTGTAGCAATTGTGATCATGCTAGGAATATGAAAATGTACAGGATCATGCCCAGATGTTATGCGCATGTATGTGGAAAAATGTGTACAGACTGACACTGGGTAACCAACCAAAAGCGCGAAAAACTGTCATTTGTGAACCGAAACTCTTAGAAGATGGGACTTGGACGGATCCGTGCCTTATTTAATTTGGGATGTGACTATGTATTATTAGCAAGTTGGTGATATTGTAAATATGCTTTATATGAAAAATACATTTTCTGTGTAGAAACAAAGGGGAGGTTTTTCCCTGGACCATAAACACAGCATCATCATGACACATCATGACACACTGGTTTTCTTCTCAAATATGGAGAGAGGGAATACTTTGACCAATCAGTTTCCTAGAGGGTGGGCTTGGTATAATCAGCCTATCCACCCCCTTGGTAAATACATAAATAGGGACTGTTGAGGACCTAGAGAAGGACACACATTCACCCATCAACTGATTTACTGGAGAAGTGCTCTGCAGGAGAATCCAGATCCAGACTCCAGAACTCTGAAAGCAGAAGATCCAATCCTAAAGCTGCACCCTTCTCAGTTGGCCTTTAAAATCTTCCAGCCTGATTTTAACACCAAACTTCCAAGGGGCACAACAAATTGAACAGTCGGGCTGTGCTGTTTTTCTGCTTCTTGCCAAGAACTCTTGCTAGAACCCAGAGATCCAAACCAGTAGAGCAGAGCTGTAACCCAGAACCAACCCATCAGATCCAGTCCAAGAAGTCGTGCAGAGACCCAGGGCTGTGCTGCGTGCAGAACCGGGTGCCTGAGTCCTGTCTGGTGGGCGAGCCGAATTCCAGTCCAAAACCTTTGACCAGATCCTGACAGGCCTATTCCAAAACCATAGTTGTGAGTATTTAGCATAGAATTGTCCATAGCTAATCTCTTATCCTTAAGTAATCCCATCCAACCCATTCAACATATCCAGAACTGCATTGTAGAATATCTTTTGTCTGTCCTGAATTCTTCTCTCTTCCATATAGTCCTGTGATAATTGTAGTGATAAATCATCTTTGCGCTAATATAGTTGCTGAAGAAATCGCAGCGGGCAAAGATCAGACAGAGGCACCTCTGGACTGGTGGCTGTACCGTTGGTATATCGCATCTTCATATCCCCTTAGTGTAAAGCCAATCCTTGTTTGTAATCTTCAAAAGCACATCTTTCATTTGAAATCTTAAATCTTTTTGAGAAAAATCAACCTTTACTAAAACCTTTATAACTTCTGAACCGTACATGCTAGGAACGGAATTTAAGTGACAGATTGAAGCTAACATCCTCAGCTTTTCTCCCGATAGTTAACATGCACGGAAAAGTTTGCCGCGATTCTGCATTTGGCTCAATTTCATCCCATGTAAAACTGCTATTTCTTGCACTCAACCTCTGAATTTAGTTTCCTATCTGCCAGTCATTCAATCCTCATTGCTAGTGTTTACCTGGAACTATCCAAAGCGGCTCCCACTAGTTTTGAATCCAATTTAGAGAATTGAATCCATTTTTAGCATTTTTCCCATTCATTCAAAGCCACATTCATAAGCATTTGACCTGTTTAAAATCATTCCTGTTTCTCTCTAAACTTGCTGGGGGAATTGGGATTGAAACTGCATTTGTAGAATGTTTATTCCTGAAACCTGTTTTCTCTCCTTCCATCTCTATATTGCATATTAGGGGGGATTGAGTAGTGTCAGGGGGAAAGAGTGATTACATTGCATTAAAATGAATTCATATCAAGTTTTATTTATGTGCGGCATTAATTTCCTATCATTGCATTTCATTGAACCCTCACAAAGTTTTATTCAATGCTACATTATTCTTCTCATCCATACTCCTACTGATTGTTGATTGTCATATCACTCAACACTGATCATTGTATAAATATATATATATATATATAATGTTCAATTCATAAAATAAATCTTTTAACTTTGCAAAACAACCTACTTCTTGTTTCAGTGAGACCAGGGGGGATTCAAAGAGAGGGGCATGATATAAGGGTATATCATTCAGAAATAAAAGAACTTTAGACATAAAAATATATCATTAAGGGTTCCAGCTGGGCATCTCACGCCAGGCATTGACTTAGGTGGAGTGCTGGGTTGAAACCACTTACACTAGCTCACAATCAACTCATTGTCCTGTTAGCACACAGGTGGGAAGTGGGTGGAGAGAACCAACCAATCTCTTCCGTGGGATTCATGACAGGTTTTTGATGTAATTTTCCCTATGAATAGTCCAGTTTGCATCATAACTGGTTTTTTTTCTCCACTTATTTTGGGAGGTAACCTGCTGTCGAACTCTTGTGAGAAACACCCAAGCAGAGAGGCCCCAAATCCTGCATTGGAGACAGGGACAAGGAGACATAGAAGCTGACTGGGACCCCTTGGAGGAGCCAGAAGGGACTATCCTTGACTGACACCCTTGCTGTCAAAGAGGTGCCCTGCTGTTCTCTGATGCAATAGACTTGGTGGTGGATGTTAGTCTGTTTGTCAAATTCGATTTAAATACATTAATAAATCTATATTCTTACTACACACCTGCCTGGTTCCTAGTCCATTGTGGCACCGGGTATTTGTTAGGATTGGGTGCGAGATGGGTTGGAGGCCTTACCAAACTGAACCTTAACAAAATAATAGTACTTTGATGTGTGCCACCTTGATTGGGGGGAAAGGAACTCCCTGAGTTGAGTGTGATCATGTAATAAATTACTACAAAACTGGGAGCTTGTGACGGATTGGCAAAGAGTTTTCACTCGTGACAATGCAGTATCAGTAGACTATTCATTTGGGTGTAATTGCATTGCAGTGGATGGAAAGTTGTGTTGCATTGTGAAGGCACCATTCTGACTTGTACGCTGGGTTTCAGGGTGGTGTATAGATAGAACAGTGTTGATGTGAGTTATCATTGTGAGTAGAAACTAAGCAGGAACAGGGTTGAGATATTTGCCCTTGCATAGAGAGTATCAAGAAGGTGTTAAAAACTTGAGCGTGAGTCAACAAAAGTTAAGTGAGCAGGTTGTTCACAATAGAGCCCACTTAGAGGACATTTTTGCATTTCAAACTCAGATTAAACAACTGAAAGCTGAAAATAGCCAGTTGGTCATTAGGGATCTCAATTCTCAGGGGGAATTTCATCCGCTGTGCCAAGATCTGAACACTCTGAAACAACAGAGAGCAATGCAGAGAAGAGAATGGCAAATTGTGTCAGGAGAAATGTACCCTTTTTCAGGAAGTGCGTCAGTTAAGGACGGACATGGAGAAAAGTGAGTTGTGTTCTCAGCAACTGACTGACATGAGGCTGAAAAATGAAAAGTTAAGGGAACATGTGAGGCAAGCAGAGTTTGACATAGAGCAGGCAACACAGGCCAAAATTGCACAAGGGAAGGAGATTAGTCGCCTGGAAAAGAAGAGGTCTGAATATGCCCAGACCATACAAGCCTCACAGAAGGAAAGTGAGTCCCTTTGTGAGGAGAACAAGAGACTCAGAGACCGAGTATTGGAACAAAATAAAGCGCTAGAAGCTATACACCTCTATATATCACCAAGAGATAGAGGCTGAGAAAAACAAATCTGAGAGGTTGGAAGAGGAAATAGCCAAATACAAACAGGCTTTGAGGCACCCCGGCTAGTTAGAGTATGAAAAAGCATCCTCCAAACACGGAGTAGTGTCCTCTGTACCAGGGTCCTCAAGCCAACTCACCACTTCATATACACAGTGTGCCGCTAACTTCATGCCTGCCAGTTTTCAAGAACATGGAAACATGAGGCATTGGGACTCAACCAGGCCTGGTCCAACTGATCCAGAAGGCCGCCCTAATCATATATTGATGGGTATTCAACTCTACCCAGATTTAAACATACCCTAGCACATACTTCTGACCTGGATGGCTCCTATGATAAAAAGATCAAGGAGTTAGACTGGCAGAATCTAAAGTTACAAAGGGACCAGCTGGTCCGCTTTGCAGACAGAAAAGAACCAGAGTCCAGGCCTTTAAATTAAAACCCTTCACACATTCAGGGAAGTGGGAGGTATTCTCCATGACATCTGGAAGAAAGAATGAGGAAAATTAGTAATCCCCTGTGCGAAAAGGGGAGTGCAAGAGAAATGAACGTGAGAACCCACAGTACCAATGGGGAGATGAGACCAGACCCCGTCATTTCTCGGAGGGATCCTCAGTCTCATAGAGGTAGGGAGCGCCTGAGGACAGGGAGTGGACCACCAATGGTAGCAGTTCTGAGTCAGAGGGTGAGTAGACTCGGGTGCAGCGGAAAAGAAAGTCTGCCAAACAGAAGAGAGGTCTTGTGAAAGATCCAATTCGGCAGATAAAGGCCATAAAGAGCTTTATGACTTTATGCCAAATACTCAGTATGGGAGCATCTAGGACTTTATGACCAAATGATGACTTCATTTGGTATCAAGAGTGATAGAAATTCCATGGAGTTCGTCAAATGAACATTCTTCCTGGAATGCTCCAGCTTCTTTGCGGCCTGGAGGACCAAGATCACCAAATGTGGTCCACCTGTAAGGCGGCTATCTTAAAGCATTTCCCCATTCACAGGAAGCCTCAGGAGGCATACAACCTGCAGTGTGGAGACGACCAGACACCTAGAGAGTTTGTGCAAGAGCTGAAACAGGCATTTGCACAGACCCCTAGGCGGGTGAACAACAATAGACTGGAGTTAATTAACACTTACTTCCATGCGCTCCCGAAATACATTATGACCCAACTGGTAAGGGACTTCCATGAGCATAGGACCCTGGATTGGGTGATAGAACAGGCCACCTGGATTTATGAAGTACAAAAGCCCTCTGAAAACAAAAATAATCCAAAAAACCCCAAACCATATTTTGACTTGGAAATGGGAGTCCTAAAAAATACTCCCCCCACTGACACCAATAAGCAGAATGTGAGGCAGAGGAGACCCTCTGATTAAACCCGATCAGGTGGTATCCAGGCATGTATCCAACCAATGCTCCATCTGACCCTGCCCCCTATAGCAGCCCTAGATACAAGGGTAACAGACCCATCTTGGGGTATGTATGGACTCCCCAGCACCAGGGGGGTCCAATCATGTAAGCACTGCCCCAGGAAACCTCCCTCAAAACTTCCCTCAGAACTTCCCTCAGGAGAGAAGAAATACTCCACCCTCGAACCTAAGTTTCTTTCTCAGATACCCCAATTTCCAGAACAATCCTCCTCTCTCTCCCCGCTTTCAGGACAATAGATTCCCAAATCAGGGAGAAAGGAGACCTAACCATAAGAAATGGTCCTGCCCTGAATTGGCAAAGTTAAAATCTAGCAAGAGGCATGCAGAGCACATCTGGCTTAAAGATAAAAGTACAGAAAATAAGGCAACCTGGAAGCTTTTAGAAAAAACATATAAAGCCAAGATCATTACAGCTAAACACAGCCATAATAAGGATCAGATAGAAAGGGCTGGGGATAAAACTAAGGAACTTTTAAAACTTTTTAGATTATGGGAAAAACCCAGGGTGCTCAACCAGACCATTAATCCGACACAGGACAACTGCACAAGAGTCCAGAAGGCCTTCTTGGGTAAACTGCGGTGTGCCCAAAACAAGATCAGGGATGAGTTAGAGGGCCTGAAATCTGGTACTGATGTCACCACTACTGGGAATAGCCATACCAGTAATGTGGTGGCCTATTTGCCCCCTATATGAGAGCAGAACCAGGAGACACGTTCTACTGGGTTCCGTTTCTGTGAGTTATCCATTGTAGGTATTAAGAATATTTTGAAAGCCATGCATCCACCAAGCTGTCCTGGGGATCTTCTAACTTCAAGCGTCGTTCAGACACTGTATAATTCTGCAAGCAATCAAAGATGTGGTGGTGACTTTATTGAAGAAAGTAGGCCTCGATCCAAATAATAGTGCAAAGTTTCGACCCATTTCGAAAAATCTATTCTTTCTGAAATTGATTGATAAAGTGGCCATGATCCAGCTACAATCCCACATGGACGGGTTTGGTACGCTGCATAAAAAGCAGTCAGGTGGTACGGAGAGCGTGATTGATCTTCAGACCCAGATGCTGACTATGCTGGAAAACAATAGATCAGGGCTCCTGGTTTTATTGGATTTATAAGCAGCCTTCAATCTGCTGGACCACAAGATCATACTGGAATGGCTGGTTGACATAGGGGGCCTTTCCAATGAGGTGGTAAATTGGATGAAAACATTCTTGGACGGCAGAAGATCTAGGGTGTATTGGGGAGACTCTACCTCAGAGGTTGAAATCACGGACTGTGGTGTCCCTCAGGGGGCAAGTTTATCATGTTCATATAGCACACCTTTTCATAGAGATAGAAAAATTAGGCTTTTTTTTCACAAACTACACGTATGACTTCCAGCTGGCCATGGAGATCTCCGGAACTATAAGGAGGATCATAACAACCTAAATAAGGTCTATAAGACTATAAAAACTGGATTACCACCAACTGGTTATGTTTGAATGTCGGGAAGACCGAACAAATGATATAGGGGTCAAAACAATCAAGGGAGAGCCTTGATCTGGTCTTTGTCAGTTTTCAGATCGAGGGTAGTCAGATAGCGGTAGCCGCCAAAGGGAAAACCTTAGGCATATACATGGAGGCCACTCTGAACGCAGGTGCATAAGTAGATGTCTTGGTAAAATTTATTAATTACTACTTGAAAGTTTTAAGACAGGTGGCTCCCATGATTTCCAAAGACAATCGGGCCAAGCTACCACAGCGGTCATTGTCCCCCACCTGGACTATTGTAACTCTCTCCTGGGTGGCGGTAGCAAGGAAGATATCCTTAGGCTGCAGAAAATTCAAAATGCTGCTGTTTATACTGTCCACTGTATGACATAACATGAACCGACTTATGCAGCCAAGAAGGAATTGCACTGGCTACCTGTGTCAGCTAGGATTTCTTTCAAGCTGTTGACACTTGGTCACAAATGTATCTTTGGATTCACCCCCAGGTATCTCAAGTAAAACGTGATTGAACATCAGCCAACCAGGGTTCTACGATACGCCACTGCTCACCGTCTCAGAGTGACATGTGCATGCAATGAGCTACCTCAAGCACTAAGAATGGAGGATAACCAACTGGCCTTTAGAAAATCTTTAAAGACCAGACTGTTCATGTAAAGTCTGGTCCATAGGTTTGTGCTTCTCACTTTTTCCTGTTTCAGCACCTGGACGCCCTTGGGCTTTGACGCTATACAAATCCAATAACATAACGCCATATCAAGGATGGAGGGTTATCAGGGCAACTCCCAATATGCATGCTACTCTGGGGGAAGGGACAGCTACCCTTTCCAGTGGCAGCAAAGGTATGAATCCAGACCCCCAGACCAACCAGAAAGGATATCTCAACTGGAGCGCCAGGTCCAACACTTAACACAAGACCTGGGTCGCATGTTGAGGGCTTAGCATGGAAATTGCTGCCCAGAACAGCTCGACACCTGGGTCTGGTGCCCCAGAGATATGATGGGAAAAAACCTCTGACAACCAACAGGTTCCAGGGAGGGGAACTGGGGGGAAGGGAGATGTAAAGCCCTAGAGGTAGCTTCCTTTCTAACCAGAGCTAAACCCCTGGAAACCTCTGAACCTGAACACAAATCTTCTATCCCCAAAAAGCTGGAACCTAGGGAACAGAGGGTAAGTAGGAGAAATGAAGAGCCAAAGAGAACCCACTTTTTGGAGGAAGTCTGCATCATCCCATGCCTAGGGGAAGAATCCCTGGATGATTCAGGGAAGAAAATCTTCTCTTTCAGGGATGGACAGATCCCTCCCAAGGAGAAATGGGTCCCAGAAGACCCTAAATTAGACTAAGTAATTATGGAGACTGACACAGAGCATCACATACTTAAACCCCAACAATGTCACCCAGTTGACCCTCAAAGCACTGAAGTGTCCTCCCCCAAACAGGTTCGGGTAACTCACTCCAGGAAAAGGGGGACATCATAATTCCACATATATTTGGGTGCAAAATCTTCCTTACAGATTCCCAGACTCTGACACAGAAAATTGTCTAAGATCACAAAGTGTCAGAGTTCAAGATACAAAACAAATGCCCAGCTGGCATAAAATGCACATTTTGAAGAGAGAGAAGGAAGATGTTATGCCTCTGTCAAAATACAGGGTCAATGTGCATTATCAGTGCTGGTGGATACTGGATCCCAAGCCACCCTCCTGTCCAAAAAGGCCTTTGACCATCTAAATTCAGGAAGGGGGAGAATAAACATATTCCCCCCCACCTATTCCTGGACAACTACAAAACTTTGATGGGAATGATATTTCCATCAAAGGGACTGCAGATCTGGAGATCAAAATTGGGCGACATAGGGTGAGACACCCTGTGATAGCCCTCATTCCAGAGGGCATACCTTGTCTCCTGGGGAATTACCTGCTTTGGAGGTTATCACTCCTGATTGACTGCGTGAACAAGGGCCTATGGACTCAGACTAACCAGATAATTAAAAATCGAAGTACAAATTATGTGACTTTAAAAGGAGTGTGCCACATGATAGAACAATGTTCCGACAAAATAGAATTCCACTTTAGGAACAATCAAGTCCCAGACATCACTGTCATCTCTGTAGGAGGACAAACTGGTGATGGGAACCCTTCTCCATTTTTGAAAATCAACCGCACTCCAAGTTTTAAGTGATATTCCACCCTTGAAGGAAATATTCTGAAATTGTATACCAATCCACAGTCAGAAGAAAAACCCAAATCCCATGATAAAAGATGATGAGAATCCAGCTCAAAGTTTGACCAACATCCAGGGAAAGGGCGAACAGCTGATTTACCCCATTCAGGTAAATAAGGGGGGGGAGCCTGTTCTCGCTTGAGTATGCCTGAACAATGGAAGAAGTTTCCAAATAAATAAACAAACAAACAAACAAACAGTGAAGCATTATTCAGGAAACTCCCAAAAGATCAGACCATTCCCACCTCAAAGTTGATTGATTAGTGGGTAACAGGCCTGGAAACTCAAAATGTCAAACATCTCCTGCCTAGCAGGCGGATGCTAAAAATGTCAATTGGCGACAAACGCATAGAGCATGATAGTTTGATTGTGAGAGATGCCCCCTCCACTATTTACTTAAGCAGTGACATTCTCAATCGATTCGCAATTAATATGGACCTAATTAATTACAAAGCCTGCTCCCGACTGAGGGGTAACCCCATGGGCTTTGACAACACTGAGAAAGCATTTCGGTCAGCTCAATTGCTGCTGTAGGCGGTTGAAGTTCAAGTAGGAGAAGAGGTCACCATCCCAGGACAGGTATGACAATTTACAATTCCACTAAAAATTAAGCAAGGACAGAACCTCAAAAACAAGGATGCTTATATAAATGTGAATTATAAACTGCAACAGCAAGGTTTGTATTTACATCCGACACCCTTAGTTGATCTAGAACATGACACCATTCGAATATTGGTGGATAACAGCGACCCCAGAAGTTTCACTTTGGGTGCAGATACCTTTATTAGAGTGGCGGTTGATGCCCAACATTATTCTACTGATTTAGGTAATTAGATTAATGGACCAATTCCAAATGACTTTTGCAATTTTCATGACGACATCCCTCCATAAAAGATTTTCACCCAGCAAGGGGGGAATTTCTTGGTGTATTCTTCATGCCCTTATCGTGTGGAAGAGGTGACCGGTGAATGATGAGGTGGTATTTCGAGTCAACAGTGACTACCTCCCATACTTGAAACCTCTTGTCCAGGCCAACACCATAACAAGAGATCTCTCCACCCAACTGGAGGATACTGTCAAAATTGCCAAACCAAAGGTCTTTCCAGGCTTTAAGCAGATGGTCGAAGATCAAATCAATCTTGCTGATGCCTATGAGACCGAGGAGCAAAAGCAGAAGCTGAAACATGTGTTTTGGGATTTTCAGGATATCTTTGCCATGGATTTGTACGACTGTGGAAGCACAGACATACATTCAACCTTCATACCTACGGACCTTAAGATGGCTCTAGTGTTTGTGAAGCAATATCGGTTGCCACTGGCATCTATGTAGTCACTCACAGAGATTATTAAAAACTTAGAATCCCATGGGGTAATTTGTCCAGTCCACAGTACCTTTACCAACCCAGTCCTGGGGATACTCAAACCCAATGGCCAATGGAGACTTTGCGCAGACCTTAGGGAGTCAAGTAAATGGGACCACATGTCAAGATGGCCCCTTCTCTACATCGATCAGGGACTGGCACAGATCCAAGGGGCAAAGTTGTATATCACCATTGACCTGACCATACCCGTGAGTAGGGAAGACCAGTACAAGCTTGTGTTTTCCTTCGGGGGACAGCAATACATGCGGACCTGAACTGCTGTTGGATACATATACTCTGGAAATGAATTTAATATCTTCCTACATAAGGCCATGCCTGACTTGGGCAAAAGAGGAACCTAGCCTATGTAGATGATGTCTTAAATCAAGAACTCAACTGTGGAGGAACACATAGTTAAAATATGCTATGTTTTGACCCAGTTGCAGAAAGCCAGATCAAAACTGTCCTTCAGAAGGCACAGTGGTGTAAAACCAGAGTGAACTTCTTAAGGCATGAAGTCACCCCTGAGGGTCTCAGTCCCCAGGCAAAAAAGGTTGAAGCATTATTGAAATGAAAAGACCCTACTACTCTGCGAGAACTAAGAAGCCTTCTTGGACTCACTAATTATAGTAATAAGTTCATTGACGACTATGCAGAGGTCACACGACCCTTGGTCCATTTATTAAAGGACGGGGTCAAGTGGGAGTGGGTTCCAGAACAATCTGAGGCAGTAAAACAACTAAAGAGAAGCCTTTCCCAAGCTCCTTGTTTGGCTTACCCCATAAAGAACAAGGAATTCTTCTTTGAGACGGGGTTCTCAGATACTTGCTTAACGGCAATATTATACCAAAAGCACGACAAGGTCAACAAAGTAAACTCATACGCGAACAATACTTTGTCCTCTGTGGAGGAAAAATGTTGACGATTGCGAAAAGAAACTCCTGGCAATGGTGTGGGAGTTGAAGAATTATGGCCCGTTCATCCAGGGGGAGTACATCATTGTGGAGACTCCTCATCAGCCCTTGCAATATCTCCAAAGTGACCGAATCCGAACAGAGAACGTAAGTAATTCCAGAATTGTTTCATGGATTCTGTCCATGCAAGGCTTTCCTGTGGAGGTCAGATATGGCCAAACAAGAGGCCCCTAGCGCAAGGTTTGGCAGACTTGCATGACTGTGCTCAAGAAAACTGTCTTGAGGACGAAAGTCTAAATGCCAAAGACAATATGGAGGTGTTCCTTACTTCCCCTCACAAAGTCGATGATGAAGACAAGTGCCAGGGGATACCGACAGTTCATGTGGATGGATCCTTCTGCCATGTATATAATCACTGGGAGTTGACGGTGACATGCTTGTTTACCAAGTTGGTGGAATGTCTTCCGGCCCCAAATTGCAAGGTAAAGACAGCTGCCGCCCTAATGATCAATCACATCTTCTCATGTTTCAGCCTTCCCCAAAGGATTGAGTCATACCGAGGAAGTCATTTTACCAGTAAAGTGATGGCAAAAATGTGGGAGATACTAGGGGTAAAGAGAAAACTCCACATTGCCCACCACCTAGCCTTGAGTGGGAGAGTAGAGAGGTACAATAAAACAATTGTGGGCATCTTGAGGAAGTTCGTGGCAGACTCGGGATCGAGTTGGGACATCCGATTACCGCTTGTCCTGATGGCCATTAGGTATACACCATCTTCTGCAACAAAATTGTCTTCATTTGAGCTCATGACTGGACAAAAAATGGTGGTACCACAGCATCTGCTCTACAAAATACAAGAGCAGAATTCAACGCATCCATGACCCATAAGTATATTGAAAATGTACAAAAACACCTTCAGCACGCTTTTGCTTAAGCTCGGTGCAATTTCGAAAATGTCAGCAGAGGGGATGAAATCCTTGCACGACTACCAAGAAAGAGTACGAAATGGGAGACAGGGTCTACCTGTACAATTTCCAAAGGAACCAGACCAAACAGCAGACGGTCCTCCCCTCTTGGCGCGATGCTTTTAAAATTTGTCGATAAAATCGCACCTGTCGCTGACAAGATCTGCATCCCCAAAGGAGAGCAGATGGAAGAGAAATGGGTTAATATCAATCATTTGAAATGCTGTCATCCCAGACAGACTTTGCGACTGATTGAAGACCCCAGTCAGGGTAGAGCCCAGGAACCATCTGAAGAATAAAAGTAAAGAATGGAAACCCAGATGGAGAAAATCACACATTTACAGGGAGTAAAACAACGTATACTTATCAGGAATGTACCAAAAGTGATGATCATGTTCTGAATTGAATTTGTCAAGTGAAAAGTAATGTGTTACTTGTTGTTGTGTTGTCAATTCGTACGTCACTCATATCGGGGAAAGTAGTACTCAATACAATACTTAACCTTTTTTTATTCTCAGCAGATTAACTAATTCCTTGCCTCTATAGGCCGGAGGTGGTGCTACCGGAAAAGGAGAGGTCCAGCACCAAAACCCAAAATACAGAAAGAGTGGAGTGCAGACCAAAGTGCCACTCCCTCAGGACGAGAACATTCCTGGAATGAACCAAGGCCACAAGGAAACAGAAACCCCACTCTCTCCTTGCTCTTCACTCTGTATCACTTGAATCAAAGAGCTAGGAGGGGTGACATGAGGTGGTAAAATATAGCCCCTGAATGCCAGAAATAAAGAAGCTAGAATGATTTGAAGGAAACTGGCTAAGGTGGAGTCCCATTGAAGTTCAAAGCCAGCACAGAAATGGTGATTTAAGACATGGCAACTATTGAACTAAATACAGGACTACATTTCAAATAAAGGAGGCATATGCTGGGAAGTTCATAAGTGCAGATATATGCGCAATGCATTTCAGCAAGGAAAGTGAATAACATGTGGCTGAAAATGCTGTTTTACTAAATCCAGAGAAAGTTACACTTTTTACTTAAGGAGACAGACAGCTGCGTGTACATCATCTGCAATGTAATACCAGATTGTGATCCAGAAATCTCAAGCGAAACCAAGCTTCTTGTAATTATAAGAAATAAAAGAGCTTCCTTTTTCCTCATCCAAATGACAGTATGAAAAGAGAAGTGCTCACTTGGTTTCAAGGCAAACATGGTGTTTTCATATAACTGCCCTATGAATGGACATTCCAGAGAAGATATTCATGTCTTTTGCAACGGTGAGATATAGAAATACATTGCACTTGGATATAAGGCCCAGATGCCTTATGAAATGTTTCATGTAAAATGCATTTGGTGAGAGTTTAAAAGCCATTTCTTGCAGAATTGTATATGCTGCTTGACATTTCTAATGAAAGGAAACTTTAACCTCAAAGACCTTTACTCTGCTTGTCGCGGAGAGAAAGGACTGGTTGTCAACAATCAATCAGTTCCATTGCATAAAAACACAAATAAATGCACTGCCAATGATGGATACCACGGTGGAGATGGATAAAGCCCTGCCTGTTTTTGTGCAGACGTGACCTTCAAGTCACAACACCCATAAACAATGTGCATTAAAGTTATAGCCAGGAACATTGGGAGGCCAAGAAGGGATAGGCTAAGATAAACATGAGCCAGCCAGCATCTGGCTGGTCACATGTCTATGGGTAAATTAAACTTAGAAAGAGAAAACTGAGGGCTAAAGTGAGCGGGGCATGTGAGGATGGGGTGTGATTAATAGAAAAATACATTTTATTGCATAAAAATGCCACAACGCTCATTCCAGACTTTTAGTAAAAGTTACAGTAATCTCCTCAGTACCATGCTGACACGAGTTTTGTGTAATAAACAGAACAGAAGTTATTATGGGAAATTTGATTTGGGCCTTTCCATGATTTCAAAAGATTTGAAGGTTGGTGTGAGGGTGAAGGACCAGATTAACATGGGAACTATGAAATGGCATATTTTTCACTAATGCGGCTTTTGAGTAAACAAATAAAAACGGTATCTCTGCACAGGAAGGGCCTGCTGACTTCAGATTAGCATCATCTAATTTGCCTTAAAATGTAGTTCTTAAAAATATATCCATAAACGTAAAGATTTGAAAAATTAGGGTACTTGCTATGTTGATAGATTTTTTTTAAACATGCCAAACCCACATGTCAGTTTGGGATGACAAAGCTTTCTCTTCCCTCAGCTTTTCTAACTCACACCACTCAACTCCTTGTCCTATTAGCACACAGGTGGGAGGTGAGTGGAGAGAACCAGCCAATCCCTTCTGTGGGATTCATGACAAGTTTGTGCTGTCATTTTCCCTATAAGTAGACCAGTATGCATCAGAACAGTTTGCACTTACTCCGGGAGGTAACCTGCTGCTGAACTCTTGCGAGAAACACCCAAGCAGAGATGCCCCAAATCTTGCATTGGAGACAGGGACAAGGAGACATAGAAGCTGACTGGGAACCCTTGGAGGAGCCAGAGGACACTATACTTGACTTACATCCTTGCTGTCCCAGGGGTGCCCTGCTGTTCCCTGGTGCCCACTACAATGCCTCTCCTGTAAGTAAAACTATCCCAAAGCCATAGACTTTGTAGGCCCTGTAGTCTCAAGTATTGTTTTAGTTATTTCCCCATACCCTGTCTGTCTGTGTAGATCTATAGCATATTTAATTTAAGTAAATCAATTAATGTCCTTATAGAAATCACGGGATGTGTTTTGTTAGCATTCGAAACTAACAAGCTCCTCCCAGTCTGTTTTGAGCCAGCATAGACAAAGATCTGATTTACTATTTGGAGAAAAAAAAATCTGAATTCGATACAGAAAGGCGGGTCTTGAATCCAAAAGAATTAATCCACAAAACCCTGTTTCCAAGTGAGTGTGCAGGGTGCAAAACGAAATTCCCCATTGATCCCTTTCATTTTAAATCAGAGGTGTGAAGCCTTATATTTCCCTTGCATGTGTGGTGGGAAAAATGAAAATGCCGCTTTTTTCCCATTGTTCTCTGACCCAATCCCCAAAGCCCTGCCTGTTCTATTTAGGTGTGGCAAAAAACAAATTTTCCCATTGTTTTTCTTTCCCTCATATTGCCTCTTTAGCAATAAGTGCAAAACGATTTTCCCCTTGAATCTCTGTTCCAAAGAGTAAAATTTTCTATCAGCAACCCACAACGATGTTCCCATTGTGTTCCCACTCTCTGCCACTTGCCTTCAATTCATAGGGTCAAGTCTAATTGATGTTTGGGGGGGGAGGTTTCTTGGATAAAAAATATTCTAACCATAATCAGCAATCACTGTGTTCCTTGAATTGTTCTTTATCTGTATTGGTGTGTGATGTGAAAAGAAAGCTGCAGGAAATTGTGACAGCATATCTTAATATTATCTCTGTGTTGGTACCATTACAGAAGGCAAATTTGTTCTTGTGTTGCCACAGCATTGGTGGTTGAGTTGGTCTGTTTGACAAAATGTATCTAAATAAATTAATACATCTATATTCTTACTACACACTGGCCTAGTTCCTAGTCTATTGTGGCACCGGCTATTTGTTGGGATTGGGTTTGAGACGGGTAGGAGGCCTTACCAAACTGAACCTTATAAAAAGTAATAGTGCTTTGTTGTGCGCCACCTTGATTGGGGGGAAAGGAACTCCCTGAGTTGAGTGTGACCATTTAATAAACCGTGACATAACCATGCCTGATTCCTTGCTGACTCCAATAAGAATATTGTTTCCCACATTTCTCTCTATGCTTCCAATCTCATTGTGTTGGACATGTTAACATCTACTCTGAGTGTCCCTTGTTGCCCATGGCTCATGTCAAGTTCCATAACCTGTCAGTTGTCAGTCTTATACAGTTTGTACGGACCCTACCAATTTAGCTTAACAGTCATGAGAAAATATTTAGTACAGCTAATCTTGTATCTGTTCAGTCTTCTGTCTCCCTTATTTGGTCTGACAGTATTTCTATTTCTTTTACTATCTCTTAATCTGCTACCAATTCTCTAGCTTCCCACTCTTCTGTCTTCACCTCTACTTGGTCCTGGAAGAAATTGATTGCAGATGAATTACATCATACCCTACAGTTAAGATCCACAAAAGACATTTGATCTGCCCCATGCACATTTTATTCTTTATGTTTTGAGCAAGATTCCATTAATCAGACAGAACTCTTCATTATTTATTTAGAAACAACTCTCCTGCCTCCTGCTTCGAATTTGCCCAATTTGCGAATTTTCTCTTTTAGCAGCTGTCTATGTTATTTGCAAATTAAGTAGCTGCCATGCATTCATATATATCAGATAGCAAGTCTGTAACATCGTTGAATTTGTTTTGTGTACCCATTGCAAAATGAATATTGTTTTCAATCATTGAACAAAAGCATGTATTATTTCTGTATTGATTAACTAATGTTGTTTTCTATTATTTTGTAATCAATTTGTTTCTAAAATATACAGAATACTATTAAAGTGTAAATTAATGTTCTGATTTGATAATGATATGATGGTTTATGTATATAGGGCCTATACACAATGTGTTTCAAAGCGCTTCACGACAGGGGAGGGAACAAGGGAAAATACAAAACATTCTTACAGGCCATGAACAACAAGAATGTGAAAAAACTATCATACTCAGCCTAGCGACATTTCAGACAGTGCAAGTGCTAAGACACAAATAGGAAGGACATGGGAAACAGACAGGCGAAGGGGGGAGAGGAACAAAACCAGCGACTATCGTACAAGGCCTGACAACATTTCAGATAGTGCTGGAGGGGAAGGGAAGGAAGAGCAAGTAAGGAGGGGAGGGAGGAGATGAACAAGTTACTATCATAATAGGTCCATGGACCATTAAGATAGAGTAAGTGCAAGGAAAAAGTAAGAGGGGGAGGAGAGAGAGAAGGGGGTAAGGGAGAGGAGAAGAGAACACAGAATAGAACAGAGAAAAGAGAAGGGAAGCAGAAGGGAGAGCGAAAAAATCTGCAGAGGTCAGTGAGGCACATAATGTTGCAATGGAACAAAACAATGTAGGCAAGGATTCACAAAGATAATGAGCACAGCATGATTTAGGACCAACCTGGGTGGGAGATCCAGGGAATTGTCCAGCATGAGAGTTGAGGGAGTGAAGCCCCAAGAGTCAATGGGTCGCATTACGACAATGGAGGTAACCAGGCCGCTATTTGCGGCATGGCTACCCCCATACCGGGTAACGGGTCCAGGTTCCCTGAATGGGGAAATAGCGAGCCATTCCGACCTTGGAGGGCCCGCTATTTTCCCATTCAGGGAACCCGGACCCGGTACATCCCCATACCCATAAAATGGGAATGGGGAGGATGCAAACAACGGCCCGTTAATGACAGGCCCATTGTTTGCATCCTGGTCTGCTCGTGAGACCCGCTAAGGATGCCTGGTTTTACCAGATCCTGTGAGAGGACCTCGTAATGAGACGGTAGGGGGTTAACAGGGCCAGCTCTACCGGCCCTGTTAACCCCCTACCGCCAGGGTCGTAATGATGCCCAATGTGTCCAAATGTCAATCCAAGCGTTGGCAAAAGTCATAGATGGTGAACCCTTGTGAATGAAGACAACTCTGGCAATGAAATGGGGTGGGGGCCGCCAACAGACATCACAGTGGGCACCAGATGGAAGGGGGCATCCAACAGACATCACGGGGGACCAGAAGGATGAGGGGCAGCCAACAGACATCACAGGGGGACTGAACTGTGAGGGGCAACCGACAGACACCACGGTAGGACCAGAAGGGTGACAGGCAGCCAACAGACATCACCTGGGAAGCGAAGGGTGAGGGGCAACCAGCAGACATCACGGGTGGGTCAGAAGCGTCAAGGGCAACCAACAGACATCACGGGGGGGACCTGAAGGGTGAGGGGCAACCAGCGGACACCACTGGGGAACCAGAAGGGTGAGGGGCAGCCATGAGACATCACAGAGGGACAAGAAGGGTGAGGGGCAACCGACAGACATCACAGGGGGACCAGAAGGGCAGGGGGCATCCAACAGACATCACAGGGGGACCAGAAGGGAGGAGGGCAACGAACAGACATCACAGGGGGAACAGAAGTGTGGGGTGCAGCCAAGACACATCACGGGCGGACCAGAAGGGCGAGGGGCAACCAACAGACATCACGCAGGGACCAGAAGGAAGGGGGGCAACCAACAGACATCACTGGGGGACCAGAAGGGTGAGGGGCAACCAACATACATCACAGGGGGCCAGGAGGGAGCAGGGCAACCAACAGATATCACAGGGGGGACCAGAAGGGTGAGGGGCAACAGACATCACGGGTGGACCAGGAGGGAGGGGTGTAACCAACAGTCATCACGGGGGACCAGAAGTGTGAGGGGCAACCAACAGAGATCATGGGGGAACCAGAAGGGTGAGGGGCAGCCAACAGACATCATGGGGGAACAGAAGGATGAGGGGCAACCAACAGACATCACTGATGGACCAGAAGGGTGAGGGGCAACCAACAGACATCACGGGGGGACCAGAAGGGTGAGGGGCAACCAACAGACAACACGAGGGAACCAGAAGGGTGAGGGGCAACCAACAGACATCACAGGGGGAACAGAAGGGTGAGGGACCACAACAGACATCACATGGGGACAAGAAGGAAGGGGGCAACCAACAGACATCACAGGAGGAACAGAAGGTTGAGGGGCAACCAACAGACATCACGGGGGAACAGAAGGGTGAGGGGCAGCATTACGGCAAGCGGACAGGAAGCAGATAGGGGCCTTACTCACGAGCCTTAGAGGACGGCCGGCATTCGCCTACCGGCTTGACCGATTGGTCCACATGTAGATGAGCAGGGCCAATCATAGGAGAGCAAGCTGAGGGCAGAGAGCCAGCTCAGGACACGGGACAACACATATTTTGGGAAAATACTGATACAATATATAAAAAGTATACATCCTTTTAATGAATTTAACTTCTTTCATGTAAAAATTGTAGACATTTTCTCAAATTCAATTGGGATTACTTCTCCCACAGATAGTGTGATAATGATCGTGAACATATGCATTACATGGTCTTCTTCCATTTCGAATTCACCCCTGAAAGTGTCAAAGCCAAATTCAACAACAGGATGCCTGTGCTTCTCCAATCAAGTCACTCCACATTGACCCCCAAAATAACCAGCACACTGCCTCCACACATTGTCATGCACGTGCCAAAAGTGCCATGCCCATGTTGCTCCAGTATAACACGTTTTTATAGTAGTGTTTACATTTCCCAAGAAAATTACTGTGCCATGTTCACATTGCCCCTTAAAATGACCATCTCAAATTGGCTTCATAATTTCCCCATGCTACTATACGTTGTCCCGGAATGGCGTAATGTATTTCCCATTGACCATGCAATTGCCCTATTACTCCTCACGTTACACCAGAATAACTGCATGCCACTTTCATTTTGTCCATACAATTAACCTGTGCCTCTTTTCCCAGAATTCCCCATGAGAGGTTCCATTATACAGAGAATTAACTTGTGTTAGTCCCAAATCACTCTCCGAATTGCACATTCAAATTTCCCCATAAAGCGCTATGTGCCACTTCTCATTGGCCCTGAATTACCCTTGCCACATTAAAGTAGTCCATAGATTAGCACTTCTGCAGCATTAGAGTGATTTTGTCCTTCCTCCATACAACGTTCATTGGTCCCCAATAATGGGCTATGTTTCTTTCATAGGATAAGATTTTTCCATGGTGTTTCACATTGTCATCAACAGTGCCCAATGCCACTTCATATTACACATAGAATTGCTTCATGACATTTCATATTAACCGTACAATTACAGCACTCTACTTCACCTTCAAATCAAAATTGCCCCACTCCATTTATTATTGCATCCATAATTGCCCTATTGAACTTCAAAGTGCCCCTAGAATTCTGTTAGCAATGCTCCGACTACACCGCCCCCACAAACACATTCACCACCAATATATAGACATACCCATCTTGCCAGGTTGGCCCCGCTCATATTTTAGGGTCTGCTCTAGCATTCCTGTGCCATCTTAGTGGTGAGTTCAGGAAATGTTGAAGCAGAGGGAAAGGTTGTCAAACACATCTCTCCTTGGACATGCCTCCCCTGACCATGCTGGCAAGTAGCATGCAACCCTGTATCTGCCATGTGTCGCCACACACCGGCAGTGGTCGAAGTGGGTGGGATTGGTTAGTAGCAGTGCTCCACTACTTTTTTGTATTACGTTTTACTATTCCCATACTTTTATTTTAGGAAGACGTTGAACCTGCACTGAACCTTCCCCGAAACCCCCCCCCCTCCATTTCCCCTTGCACTTCTCGTTCTCGCACTTGCACGATCTGAATGATACAAGGCCTAGTAAGATTGTTTGTTTTGTCCTTCCTCTGTCTTCCCTCCCTTGTCTTGTTGTGCCTAGAAACACTTGTGTACATGCGCTTTATAAATGACTTCTCATATCCTATAACTCCCATTATGTGGTCTTTATTACTGGGACTTGGTTGCTGGACTCTTCAGGATTCTATTCTTTCTGGTTATTAGCTTTTGCAACGTGTTTGTAAGACATGTATTGGTGGTGAGGCAGTGATTACTCTGTGCCAAAATTTTGATTATTCTTCCTACAGTTTCCCCAACTATTCCGAATTCCAAATAACAGCTGCTAATTATGAACCTCCCCATTCTTGACCATTTCTTTGGTCTTGGTTTATCGACTCCCAGGCCTGATTCTTTGCTGACTGTATTAAGAATATCCTTTCCCACATTTCTCTCTATGCTTCCAATCTCATTGTGTTGGACATGTTAACATCTGCTCTGAAAGTCCCTTGTTGCCCATGGCTCATTTTATGTTCCATAACCTGTCAGTTGTCAGTCTTATACAGTTTGTACGGACCCTACCAATTTAGCTGAACAGTCATGAGAAAATATTTAGGACAGCTAATCTTGTATCTGTTCAGTCTTCTGTCTCCCTTATTTGGTCTGACATTATTTCAATTTCCTTTACTATCTCTGAATCTGCAACCAATTCTCTAGCTTCCCACTCTTCTCGCTTCACCTCTGCTTGGTCCTGGAAGAAATTGATTGCATGTGAATTACATCACACCCTACAGTTTATATGCCCGTTCCTTGGTTGAGCTCTGAAATGGCTCATTACACCTATAACCTCTGGATTACCTATAGATGATCATATTTCTTAGAAATGTATTGCACATGCGCACAGGTCTTTGTGAATGTAATGGTGTTGTCCTACTTTTCTACCCTTAACTCTGCTCCCAAATGCAGTCACTGCTGCTGGCGTCAGCCCCTTGATGCAATATATAAAGAGGACTAGCTTTGCCAACTTTTAAGATCCATGAAAGACATTTGATCTGCCCTTTGCACTTTGTATTCATTATGTTTTCAGCAAGATTCCATTAATCAGACAGAACTCATTATTTATTCAGAAAGAACTTGCTATGAGGGGCGTTTGGTTGGGAATTTGGATTGTGCATTGTAGGGGGTGCGGCAATGGGGTTTGTGGGGAGCAGGGGCAGGCCAGCAGGGAACATAGTTCCACTCCAGGTTCCACTACTTCTTTAAGTGCACCTCGACCACTGTGCACCAGTATGCATCCATATTCTAATAGACGCTGATATTGGCCTTCGGGCCATAGAGCAGAACCCTCAGCGCCCCCCACTCGCCTCTTAGCGAAGCTGTATACTGAGCAGCCTGCTTGCTTAACCTTTAGCATCATGGATGTTGGGGCAGCTCCCTGTTGCCTAATATGGGTGAACGGCCAATGACTGCGGTCCATTATAAAACACATTCAAGGCTATTTATTGGCCTGTCAGCAGTTGGTAGATCCATTTTGCTTTTCCAACTGTTGGAAGTAGGATCCTCTGTAACAATCCTTTCTCATGCAAAGCACAGACGCATGGAACTAAGTGGAGAAACCACACCTAGGCTAAGCTTCTTTGGCTAAGCGCCTTGAAATGGATGCATTCAATGGTCTTGTTATGTTAAGTATACATCACATGGAGCAGCCTGGCATCCACATTCTCTTGACCGACGTAGGAAGAGGCCCACACAAAGCCTCATGATCTCTTTGTTCTGGGCCACGCGCGCAGTCTTTCTCTCTACGTGCATCCTTTCCTGCGCCATGTCAGAAAGGATCACGTGGAGCAGCTCCACCAGCAAGATAATTACTCTTGCAACTGCCTGTGCATTTATGCCTTCTCTGATAAGGTCACCGCACAGCCCTGGAGGTACCTGGATGATGAATTGCAAAACTATTTCGCGCAGCCCCTCATAAACTATTGGAAACTAGATGCCCGAAGAGGTCCCTGATTTTGAATGCGCCATTACTTCCCATCATCAGTCACTCATGCACGGCAAGCCTGTGCTTACTGTTGTGCAGCGAGACAGGGTTATTTAACCTTTAATGCTCCCTTTTATCTATCTTGCGCGTAAACAATGTGTGGTTCTAAGTGTCTGAATCGTTCAATTAATAGCTCTAAAACGTGATGCATTATTTTAAACATGATATCTATTTAGTTTCAGTTGCGCAGAATTTGTAACAGGAAAGCTGACACAACTAGACTGAGAAATCCTCTATAATAGCCCTGGCGTGCTTCGGCCTGTGTAATCACCAGACTCTTACAATAAAGGGGCTCAATTAAATAAAGTGACGTGGATCTCGCGAAAATGAAAATGGTGTTAACTCGCACTACTGCGTTATTTTTCTTCATTGTTGCTTAATTGAACCGTGAAATATTCCACATGGTTGCTGTGAATTGGGTTTGATGAAAAAAGTATCACGTGACAAGTATAACGTTTCATCTGATGTAATTTACCATCACCATCTGCACTAAACTACTAAACTTGCAATTTAATAATGGCATTTATCACACATAATCACAATAATCTTAATGTGGGCGACCGAGCGCACTTCATGTCAACCAGCCCTTCATCAACAGGCATATGCTCCCACGATGCCCCATTAGGACGTGGAAAAGCATGCAGGCCTTCATTCACCACATGTTTTCTTCATACGTTCATTAAGTGCCTGCATTGCCCATGTGCCCTAAAAACACATGCACTAAACGTGGAAAATAAAGAACCCCCTTCATGGTCTTGAAAATAGTGCAAAAGACCAGGTCATTTATAAATATTTTTTATTGGGAATTGGCCGAGCAAGTCGGCCTTACATAAAAAGAATCAAACGTTCACACAGTAATTACTAAATCATCATACAGTACATACGAATTTCACAAACAGTATAACCTCTAAAATCAGTAGGCACAGTATCAAATAAGTAAAATAAGTACTAATACAAATTCCAACTCTTAAAATAATACTTCTCTGTGAAAGGGACAGTGAGCTTAAGACTTGGAAGAGTCTCTCCCAGGGGTTACTCACCCAAGAACAGGTCAATGGGCTGTGTTCGTGCTGGTAGAGAGATTCCCAGACCCCCCCCCTTGTTTTGCTTAAAATAATACTGAGCCAATTCATGATTATATCCCACTCTATCCAAATAAATCAAACGAAATCATCTCCCATACCAGCAAAGGGTACGTGGCCAATCACAGCCTCATTATAATCAGAACATCAGTCCAAATCAACTTACATAATTAACATAATTATATTTATTTAATGTATGTAGTGCCCAAACCCACGAGGCATCACAGCGCTTGTACAGAGTAAGTAAGAAAATACATAGTGAAGCAGTGTGCGTATTACATATCCATGCTATACATACTTGTTGAATAACCAGGTTATTAAGAGTTTTTTGAAGACACCTTATGAATGTTCATTTCTGATGTGTCCGGGGAGGGAAAAACGGAAGGGTTGGGCTGCTGTTTTTGCTGAAATGTGGGGGACAAGGTAGGATTAAGCGTTCTGGTGCAGACATCGGTGAGCGATGGCCAATTCTTTATTTGTTTTGTGCTTTTATAGGTAACCAGTGCACCTCCCTTCTTGTGGCAGAAATGTGGTCAGAGAGTTTTAAGCCCAGTGCTGCTCTTAGGGCCTTATTTTGTAGGAATTGCAATTTGGCAAGGTTCTTGTAAGAGGTACCTGAGAAGAGCACATTGCAGTAAACAAGCTTACTGCCAATGATGGCGTGTGCAAGAGTTAGGAGAAAGGAATTTCCTACTCAGAATAATGAGCTTGGGTGTGTAGGCTGTGGTGGACGCCCGTGCATTGACGTTGCAGGACATGTTGAGTTCGGCATCAAAATGAACACCAATCATCTTCATATGCTTGAATACCTAGATTGTGATTGCGTCGATGGGGAAAGAGGAGTTGGAAGGATCAAAGGTAATTAGGCGACAAGAAGAGCCTACAATGAGAAGCTCGGTTGAGACAAAAGTTGTGGAAGGTAATCCAATTTTGAATGACAATGGGCCTCATTACGATTTTGTCAATAGCCGTGCCCTTAACAAATTGCTACCGGCACCCGCAAATGGACCATTACTGGCCCATTACGAGTTGAACAGGCCGGTAATTGCCTATTTACGGGTGCCGGTATGGCCGGGCTCCCAATCCCCATTCTGCCCCATCTAGCAGAATGGGGGTGGGGAGCATGGTTGCACCGGCACCATTTATAACGGTGCTGGTGGAATCTCGAGTTCTGCTCGCGGGTGCCGCTCTGCACGCCTGGTCTGACCAGGCGTGCAGAGCGGCACCCGCAAGCAGAACTGGAAATGTGGCGGTATGGTAACAACGGCACCAGTAGCACTACCGGCACCGTTGTTGCCTTACCACCACATTCATAATGAGGCCCAATGTAGGTCTGGTTAATCGTTTCGATGTCCTGGGCATAGTTCCCTGATATCGGTAGTAGGATTTGCGTGTCATCGGCAAAGTTGGTATAGGGAATGACCAAGGCATCAAGGTGATCAAAGAGAGGTTTGGAATACGTGTTGAAAAGGGAAGGGGAGATGCATGGACGGGGATCAGCAGTAGAATCACCAAGCTTTGTCAGCATGGACCAGAGAGGTGGTGGGTGAAGTGTTTTTCAGTTCTTTAAGGCTGGCAAATAGTTTGTTCTAACTCAAGCTGGCTTAAATGATCCTTGTGTTGAATGAGTTTGCTTTAGTCATTATGAGTTTTTTTGTTGTTGAAGGTTTTGGATGTTGTGAGGAAAGCATCCAGTTTATAAGGTGTGGGAGTTTTCCTCCAGGTGTGTTCCTGGGCTCATTTGAGCTGACACAGAGAGATACGTTCTTCTGTGAACTAACTATTCACCCTTTTACCTAGTATGAGGCTTATAGGCTTTAGTGGGGCATGTTGGTTGATGGTGTGTGTTAGGGTGGAAAGGATCAAGGAGGTGTGAGCTTGTGGGTCATCAGGTGAAGTGCATGTTGTGCGGTGTGCTTAACCAGAGTTGGAGATAGGCTGGCTTTGGTGAGTCTGCACACGTTGTGGGAGAGGGTTGGGGCAATAAAGTTACCAGGTTTCTTGCAGATTGGGAGCAGGGCAGACAGAACTCTATGAGAGAGTGGTTAGACCAAGGCACAGACATTATCATCGTAATAGTGTTAGAGGTGTTTAGTGTGAGGAGCCAGTCCAGGGTGCGTCCTTTAAAGTTGTTTGGGGAATGGATTTGTTGGACGAAGTGCACCTCATGAGTGACTTGGTAAGGTTGTAAATTCTAGCATCAGACACATCATTGAAGCCTAGGTTAAAATCACCTAAGACTAAGAACCTGGTGGCTGGTTTGATGAAAGGGGAGAGGAAATGGGGGATGTCTTGTTCTGGGCAGTTCTTGTGGTTAGGTTGGCGGTAGATAATTAGGATATTAATGGTGGTCTGCAGATTGAGAATAATTACATACAAAAGTAATTTGTAGCCTGGATGTGGTGGGGTAGGGCTCTTTACCTAATGGCCAGAGAGGTTTTGGCCATGAGGGCAACGCCGCCTCTTGGTTTATTCCCTCTGTCTGATCTGAAGATCGATTAGTTTGGAGGCATGGCAAGTGAAAGGGAAGGTCCTGCAGCACTATGAAGCCAGGTTTTAGTGATCGCCAGAAAGTCAAGGTGGTGTTCATCTATGAGGTTATGGATGTTGGTGGCATGAGGACACAGGGAGTGGGCATTGATCTGGGCCCCATTGAGTTGTATCCACTTGACCAATAAAGGTTCACTCTTGTGGATGTTTAGTGGTTGAGGAGAGCAGGAGGGGTGATTAATCAGGAGAGGAGGGGGAAGGGCAAGGGAGGAGATGCAACAGGTTCTTGCCGTGCCCATGATGGGAATAGTATTGTGCCAATGTGGCTGATCTGGGGATGATGTCTTCGTGCACAACTTACCTATTCTTAGGGTGTCTAGGCATGGTTGAGAATGCAAAGGAGGTGGGGGCGGGTGAGGGCGTGTAAGTGTGAAGCCTGGGGCAGGAGGGCTGTTGGTGGATTTGAATTGTGGTAGGAAGGCGATAGGGTTGGGTAGAGGAAGAGCAATGGTTGGGTGGTTCTAGGCCAAAGAAGGTTGAATTCCTGAGGAAGGTTCATTGAAGTGGTTGAAGTGGGTTAGGAAAAGAGTGGGTTTCGGGAGCTGTATCTCTCTGTAGGCTTGGTAGTGGGCCGGCAGAGATATCTGCAGTTCTTAGGCAGGGTGATAGGCTGAGGGGCTGGAACGTTGACGTAGAGCAGAGGGTGCAGGGGGGCTGCTGAAGTGGAAGGGGTGAGAGATATAGCAGCACAATCTCTTAGTATAATACTATATACTGCACATAAGAATGGAAGAGTGTGCTTACCTTGGAGTGAGGGAGTAGGGCTGGCGGACCCCAGACTCCAGACAGGGCTCTGCAGTACTAGATGCGGCGCTGGCATGGCGGGAACTAGGTGTTGAGGGTTGAGAGATGGAAGCTAGGGAGGTGGAGCGTGTAGGGGGATACATGACAGTAGATCTTCAGAGTGCCCATGCTGTGCATCCATGGACAGGCACAGAGAGACTCCATTACTGACATGAGAGCCTCCATTGCTGACATGTAATTAAAATCAAAATTGCATCCCCTGCTTGCAAGATGCAGCGTGATGCTGTAGGGGGTCACTCCTACCAACGTGGAAGGCACAATCTTGTTGGGGATTTCACAGACAGGCTCCAGCCTTGTCCTTTCACTTTCTCTGTGAGGCACTGCTGGCTCGTCAGTGCAGCAGGAGGATGTCTGGCCAACAGCTGTGTTTGTGGGCAGGGCTTCAGTGTGAGCATATGAGCAATGCTTTTTCGTGTGAATGGCGGTGGCCATCTTCATCTGGAGCATGGGATATTTGTGCCAAGATTCATAAACATTCTACATTTCTCTAATGGGTACTACACCTACTGCAACAAGGAATTTCAACAGGGCAATGGTTTGCTATGTCATTTGGAAGAACATTCACTGGCTTGTAGATCCAGGTCAAGCTCTTGTACATGGTATATGATCTCATTATTTTGATTGTTTCAATCAAATCCCCTCTAAAGAGCAGCTTCTTTACCAGGAGTGGTGATGTAATGAACAAGTCAGTGCTCACCTGTATCTTACATAAAATACCAAGTGCATAGCAACATAATCGCCCAATCGGAGTCAGCAGATTCCTTGCTAATACTTGGAGATCTGAAAATGGAGAACCCCTAGAGGGCTTAAGGAGTACACCAATAAAAGACAGAACTCTCCATTGATAGGAGGCCTCTAAAGAAATAAGGCCCAATTCATATAGCAGAGCGGTCTTTGGGTTTGATGTTGGTAATCCAAAGTCTTCTGCCAGATTTAGTCCTTTAATGGCACTCCAATTTATCACTGGAGGCAGCCAAGAAATCTCATGCCCGTAGAGGAAAGACGGCACAAGTTTTAGTTTATAGTAGTCTAGAAACAGCCTGATAGTGAATCTGCAGTGCCTTGCAGGAAACCCTTTTAACCCTGAGGCACCATCTAAGGCCTTATTTTAAGATGATCAACAGCATCAGATTTTCTCGGATTAGCTCAGAAAAACATCTCTAGATATTTAATTTCTCAGGACGGAGGTACAACAAGGCCATCTACAGTCCACGTAATTTTGAAGGTTTTGTTTAAATGAGAGGAAAACCTGAGTATGACATTCTTATTGCTGTTAATGATCAGTTGTTCTCTTTGGTTTACTACACCATAACATTTATTAGCCTTTGCCGACCAACCTGTGTACGGTCTGCAAGAATAATGTCATCCGTGTATGACATATAAGACACCCTAAGATCTTGCAGTTTAATCGGCACAAATGCTGCAGCTTCCAAATAGGCAGGTATATTAGCCAGGAAAAGGTTGAACACGCAGGGAGCCAATACACAACCTTGGTGCAGACCTCAGAAAGATTTAAAATTATCTTTTAAAAGCCCAAGCCTATTCAACCTTAGCTGGACTGAAGAGTTTTCATGGATGCAAATCAAAATGGCAAGTAGACCTTCTGTAATGTGCCATCCACGTACATTTAGCCCACAACATTTCTCGATTGATGGTATCGAAGGCTTGGGATAGAATGATTACTGGCTTATAAATAGGAGCCTCGCCAGGAGTCTTAGCCATTTCCTGCATACTATTAGCCACAAAACCATTTATGTTGGTACCCATTCCTCTGCGAAATCCCGTCTGCATGTTGTGTAAGATCCCGGCATTGACACCCGTTTCTCTATTTCCAGCAGTAGCAGAGATGCAAAGATCTTATTCTCCGGGTCAAGTACAGCAATGGGATGATAGTTTGTGGTTGCAGATCTTTCCCTTCATTTATAAATTGGGATTATTACTGACTTCTGCCACGAGGTCTGTATTAATATTTCCTGCATTATGTATTAATACATGAAATGCAAAATAGAAACCCAAACTGGCGGGTCGATCTTCATTATTGTTTTACTTATCCCCTTGGGGCCAAACATATTTGAATTAGAGGCTGCCCTAATATGGGACTCGATATCCACAACAGGAAAGGAAAAAGACCATGCAAAATGTGTAATAGATGTAGAAATGGGCACATCAGGAGGCCTATATAAATATGGATTTCCCAATCCCTATCGCTCACTGCATTCGTTTGTAGATCCTCCTGGGAGATAGTGATTGAATTCACAATTGCCCAAACATTTCTTACATATTTTGATACTACAGTCTGCAACATTTTTTCACCTTATATTTGCTTCCTCTCAAATTTCTGGAAACGCAGCCACCTTTGGTAATTCGTTTTGCACTTATTTACTGCCATGACATATTCCAATTCATTTGAAAAACGAGTGCCCTTTAGCTATCCGAGTTCAGCCCTTAGTGATGTTTTCCTGTCCTGGATGAGGGAATTATAGTGACAACGCCTTGGAACACCAAGGAAGGGGCGCCTTGATTGATTTTTTATGCAATTTGTAAGGAATACAGGGAAAAGGGTTGGGGTTTACGCCTCCATTCTTTCCTCCATCTTAAACTGACCTACACAAACAGCAACTCCTTTAGCAAATTTAAATTTGCTATCCACATTCTTGAAAAATGTATTGCCCTTATTGTGGACAACCAACTGGCGTTTTGGCCCTGATCTTTTGTTATTTTTAAAGGGATATCCAAAATGGCTTTGAGTGGGCAGTGATCACTCTGGACTCTTTTCATCACTGTTAATAATTAACAACACATACAAAGTGACTGCCTGAGGACCTAGTAATCTAGATGTGCACTCACATGGTTTCCAAAAGATGTGGGCTTCCATGGGACGTCCCCTCCGATACTGCCATTTGCTATCCTAAGATCTTGTGCTATGAATGAAATTTCATTTTTTTTACTCATCTCAAATCTAACCATTGTACCAGTATTGTGGAAATTAACCACACCACAGTCGGAGTTTAGATCTCAGGCCGGTACCAGGTGCACTTCGGATTCAGAAGCCCTAATGCGGTCATAAATATCCGAAATTTGCACAAGAAATGTGTCCAGGTCGGAACACACAGCATTCCAATATAGGTTCATCAAGTACAATGGATTTATCCCCAAGTCTGACCTTTGGCTAACCTTTGCCACCAGAGTCCTGTAGATTGAGTTTGACACTACCTCCACTTCTTTACATATGGTGTTATTAATGGGAATGGCCAAGCCACCTGATGGGCGACCTCCTGTACTATGTGTTGCCAACTGTTGTGTCATAATATATCTATCAATGTGTATGGGCTTCACCAACTATGTTTCCTTTAGATAATTAATATATCAAGAGAAAACTGGTTACCCCTCCCTTTTACCCTCACTTGCTTCACGGTAGCACACAATATCTGCCTAAAGCTGCAACAGTCATCGGCTTTGGCAACAGAGCATCATTTTATCCAAAATATATTTATTTATACATTATCAAAACTTTTTCATACGAATATCGAAGACTTTCTATACTTCTGTATAGGTAACCTTCTAATAATGATTCACAATAAACATAGACAAACATTTGTGTCCAGGGGTCAGTATCAACAATGTGTTTTGTCTTTACTAAAAACGTCAATCAATGCAGAGCAGGTGTTCCACAATTTTGAGCATACATAAGCCACATCCAACACAACCCGTACATCAGACAGAGTTTGGGTCAATGTAACATAACTTCATCCCACTCTGACTTTTCTCTTTGTCTCCTAGTCATTTTATGATGTACTTCTGTGAAATGTTGTGAAAAGGAAAAATAATTGTCCTTCGTGGAAAATTACTAGTCATTCGATGATGATTTCCAGTCAGATCTTGGTCGACACGATGTTTTTCGGCCTTCCTGTTGAGATACCCCTATCCCCTGCATTCTCACATTGTTTAATATTGGGCCTTCATCAGGACAAAATTGCTTTCTACATCTTTGATTCAATCTGGTATCCCACCGTTCATTTGTGCCAAACAGTGACACAAATGCTGCAAAAGCTTCTAATTTTTCCAAAGTTTTTTCTTGCATTCAATAACCCAGTGTAATTTTCTGTTCCACGCTTTCAAATGGAATGCTGTAATCAGCCACTTGCTATGGGTTTTTTTCTTTTGTCTATTTCCCGGACTGGTCAATTTATTTTCCTGCAAGACTGCTATCACTTAGCAATCCAGGCAGGAGGACTGCTAAGTGATAGCAGTCTTGCAGTCTGCTGCTGATCTGCGAAGGTGAGAATGACAATAATTTAAGTGAAGGAAGACCACTAGAAGGTGCCTCATAACTAGCCTTTTTAAAAACGCAAGACATCTTTTACAGCGAAACATAGACTTTCACATCAGGAACAGCCAGAGCAGGAAAACAAATAGTAGATTTTCCAGAAACTGTTCCCAGGATGAGCACAGGGGGGAGCAGTCCTGGCAGTCTCTCCACCAATTTAGTGGAATTGGCGCTGTCAATTCCTGGTGCTTGTTTTGCTTTAGTGGTCTTCTGTTGAATGGCAGACGCAGGGGAGTATTGTGCCAATGTTTTTTTTTTTTCCCTTCTGTATTGCTTTCTTGCCATATTTTGATTTTTGGCTGGCTTTTTTTTTGTACACATTAGAATTTACTACAATATTCTGCGCACCTGCACCCTCTGATGATTTTGAAGTCAAATGATTTGACGTCACTTGGAGCCGTGGACTTTTGTTAATATGTGGATGCATGGCTTCATTGCATTTGTTAGTTGAACTTCCCGAACCTGTATAGGACGAGGGGCAAGAATATAATTTATCTTACACTACCTGAAATACCCGGCATTGCCCGGGTTATTATTATATGAGAACGACATGGAGTTTCCAGAGCAGCATCATGGGTGACAGGATGGCGATGGTGCCAACAACTATGGCGCTAAAGTTCAATATTACTAAAGTACATGTTCATTGTAAGGCTTGTTTAGAAACATTTTCTGTTTCCCTTCCCGGTAAACATGGTTTACGGCTTTGTCGGCAGAGACCATCTTGCAAAAATCCTCTAGAAAAGTGAATTTACCTGATGCGGCAAAAACGTTTCTTCCCCTTCCCAGTGAACATGGTTTATGGCATTATAAGTCTTGTTTAGAAACAAAAAAGTCTGTTCCCTTCCCGGTGAACATGGTTTACGGCTTCGTCGGCAGGCACAGTCTTGCAAAAACCCTCTGGAAAAGTAATTTCTCCTGATGCAGCAAAAATGTGGAAACTTCTGGAATGCTACTTGCCTTCCCCTTTGCCTCTCAGGTCCATTCACCTCTCAAACATTTTTCATTTCCCTTCCTAATGAACATGGTTTACGGTTTCATTGGCAGGCCAGAAACACATTTTGACTTTTGTTGAAATCCAGGGAAAGTGGCAGGGTGTCCAAATGTCATTTAGTCAGTAATGTCCGGACGGTCCTAACAGGTGATTCTGCTAAATTTCGTGCAGATTGGTGAAACGGTATGGAAACAAACCCACCCACACATTTTCACTTTTGCTGAAATCTGAGGAAAGGGCTGCGGTGTGCAAATGTCATGTAGCTAGTAATATCCGGAGGGTCCTAACGGGTGACTGTGCAAAATCTGGTTCAGATTGGTGAAACAGTGTGGAATGATATAGGGAACATACACAAAGCCACAAACCCACACCCAAATGTGTACTTTTACTGAAATCCGGGAAAGTGGTTGGAATTCCAGATGTCAATATGGTGCATATTTGTGAAACAGTGTGGAATTGCTTAGGGAACAAACGGGAAGCCCCAAACCCACAAACCCAATGGCATTTGCTGAAATCCGGGGAGAGGGGAGGGGTTGTCGATTGCGAATGAGGACCTCATCGCCCGGCTCCAGCTGTTGTGGGCGAAGCCCCCTCCGCCCGTTCTCTTGCTCAATTCTCACTCGTCGGTCCATTTCGACTTGTTGGTTATCGATCACCCCAGGTTCTCTTTCTCCTACCTCTGGCAGCAATCCTCGAGGACATCTCCTGAACAGCGCCTCCGCCGGGGCCACCCCCGTGGACGCATGGGGCGTGGTGCGGTATACCCGCAAGAATTGGTAAAGGGCTCTCTGTAGGGACTGCCCCTGTCCTTGGGCGATCCTAAAGGTCTTATTGAGAGTCCTCATCAAACGCTCTGCTTCCCCATTTGCTCGAGGCCAGAGAGGTGTGATCTTCCGGTGCACCACCCCACAGCTCACCATTAGTTCTGCAAACCGTTTGCTCTGGAATGACGCACCATTGTCCGAGCACAGCGTGTGTGGAAACCCATGAGCCGCAAACACTTTTTCTACAGCCACAACCACGTGCTCAAACGCCACGGCCTCCACAAACTCCAACTCGGGATACCTGGAGTACTCGTCAACCAGGACCATGAAGTGGTGCCCATGGTGGTGGACCCGAAGTCCGCAATGAACTACTTTCCACGGATGGGTCCCCCTCGGCATTACCTCTATGACTGGCTCCCGCTGTACAGGCGACGCTGCCTGGCACCAGACACAGGCCGCCACAAAGTCATCCACCTTGCATTCCAACTCGGGGAACCACACCTTCATCCGGAGGCGGGCCTTGGTCTTGGCGGCCCCTTGATGACCCCGGTGCGCCAGTGCAATCACCTCACCCACCTTTGACTGGGGAACTACAATCCGATCACCCCGAAGTAAAAGGCCAGATGTTGAGAATGACAGTTCTTCACGGACCTTCCATAGTTGCTCCAGCCCAGTCCGGGCCTCCTGAGTGCGCCCCGCCAGGGCCTCGAGCGCTGACTTCCAGGAGCCTTGCTGCATGGACTGCCTCAGAATTTTAAAGCACTCATCCTGTGCCGCCGCAGTCTCCAGCTCCTGAAGAGGCATGGCATTCGGCGTGGCTGCTTCCACTACGACTCGGACATGCTCCTCAGCTTCTTCTTCACAGGTGTCTCGGTCCCCTCCTCCTGGCACCCTGGGGTGTCTGGAGAGGTAGTCAGCTGCGTTATTCGCCCCCGGTCGATATACCAGAGTCACACCATACTCCAAAAGAGCCAGCATCCACCTCTCAATGCATGGAATTGTATAGGGAATTTACGCGAAGCCACAAACCCACCCACACATTTTCACTTTTGCTGAAATCTGAGGAAAGGGCTGCGGTGTGCAAATGTCATGTAGCTAGTAATATCCGGAGGGTCCTAACGGGTGACTGTGCAAAATTTGGTTCAGATTGGTGAAACAGTGTGGAATGATATAGGGAACATACACAAAGCCACAAACCCACACCCAAATGTGTACTTTTACTGAAATCCGGGAAAGTGGTTGGAATTCCAGATGTCAATATGGTGCATATTTGTGAAACAGTGTGGAATTGCTTAGGGAACAAACGGGAAGCCCCAAACCCACAAACCCAATGGCATTTGCTGAAATCCGGGGAGAGGGGAGGGGTTACCAAATGTCATGTAGCCAGTAATGTCTGGAGGATCATAACATATGAATGTGAAAAATTTGGTGGAGATTGGTGCACCGGTGTGGAATTGTATAGCGAACATACGTGAAGCCACAAACTCACTCCCAAATTTGCACTTTTGCTGAAATCTGGGTAAAGGGGTGGGGTGTCCAGATGCCATGTAGATAGTAATGTCCGCAGGGTCCTAACAGGTGACTGTGCACAATTTGGTGCCAATTGGTGAAACGGTGTGAATTGTTTAAGGAACATACGCAAAGCAACAAACCCAAAAACCCAGAGACTTTTGCTGCAATCAGGGGAAAGGGGCCGGGTGTCCAAATATCATGTAGCCAGTAATGGCCGGAGAGTCCTAAAAGGTGACTGTGCAAACTTTGGTGCAGATTGCTGAAATGGTGTGGAATTGTATAGGTAACATTCGCGAAGCCACACACCCACAAACTCACACCCAAATTAGTACTTTTGCTGAAATCCAGGGAAAAATGGTGAGGTTTCCAGATGCTTTGTAGCTAGTGATTTCTGGAGGGTCCTAACAGGTGACTGTGCAAATTTGGTGCAGATTGGTGAAACGGTGTGGAGTTGTATAGGGAACATACTCCAAGAACACAAATCCACACATTTTCATTTTTATTTATATAGAAGATTGATAGGCCTTGATTTCGAGGGGGACGCAATAATATTTGTGCCTTCCAGTCTCAGTTTAATATCACTGACTTGTAGTGCGTGCGCCTTTAACTCATTTCTTATGTTGCCATAGAGGTTGGCTAGAGCAGATCGAACTGTATTTAGGGCTGTGTCTTCAGGAGCTGTTAATTTAATGTTACTCAAACTCATTTCCCAGGCAGACTGGAACAACCGACGTTTCTTCACCATAGATGATGTGTTCAGTGAGAAATGAGAATCAATTGTCATTTAGAACTCAGAGAGTTTTCCCAGGTGAGAAACAATCACCCACAACCTCTGAAACGTCCTCTAAAACTTGCTGGCTCTCTTCCATATTAAAGGTGTGATCCCTCAAGCGAGCGGGTTCTGCCAGCATACTCTCATCACCAATGATATTTGACGCATCTAGGTGAGTTGTCACGGATTTCAAATTCCCATCATGACCTAATGTTCCTTTGGCACCTGGCCCACAGGCCTCTGTGCTAGTTAGTCTAGCTGGGAAAAAGTTGTTCAGAGTTCTACTGACTTTTTCTTCTTTTATTGCTCTTTTTCTGCTTTTTGGTAAGGAACAGGAGAACGGGGCCTCAATGTGTTCCTTCAGGGATGGTTGGGCCCATGCAGGCTGCTGAAGAATGAACAAGCATGCCGAGCATTGTAGAGACCATGGGACTGTTGTAGTATTTTCTTTCGCAATCATACTTCCTTACATAATGATAATCTTTGGACTCATTACAGTCTGTAGTGGTGTAGGTTATAGACTGCTGTGAGAAGCAGGGTTTGAGCCATCTAGTATAGCGTTTAACACTTGAACACAGGCCCCCGAATAGAGGGCCTCAAGGTGATCGCAATTTAATTGTGAATTCAACCGGACTGCTGAGTAAGAGGCTCCTCAGGTGGAGGGGGCACAGTCAGATAATGTGTTCTGTGTGGGTTTGCTTCGTAAATTGTACATAATGTGTACCAACGAAAAAGAAAGCAGTGGTTACGGACTAAACCAGCCAAACCAACAGTAGAGAACCAACCCGACCCAAGCCCTTTCAGAGCCGCGTGGGTGACTCACCATCTTGTTTTGTTTTTTCTCGTTGTCTTTGTCCGATGTGAGAGCAAATTTGCCAAAGGATGGCCCCCCTTGGACCAATTGACCGCCGACCACCAGGGCACACCAGAACCCAATGGAACACTGCCATCACACTTTGGCTATTTGAATGCCAAGTTGTTAAAGATATCGTTAGTCCAAAAATCCAGCAGGCAACAACAAACGTCCAGCAGCGTCGGGCTCTTCCACACAAAGGAACACTTCTGCCACACTTCGCGTTTAATTACTGATAGAGGAAACCTATTAGGAAACCTAATTTGAATTGCAGCTGCAGCCAACCACCTTCCAGGGACACACAATGACAATAGCAAGTGCAAAGAAAATGAATGACCATTTCTTTATTATCCATTCTTTTTGTGTATCTACTTATAGTCATGCTGCGATTTGGAATCATTGAACCTTGTTGCAAACAACCATCAAATAATCCAATAAGCAATGCAGATGGCAAAGGTAAAGACCGAATGTATCGCCATGTAGCTGAACAGACACGGACATGGAAACTGGAAAAGTATACCTGTCCCAAAATTGGGCCCTAAGCTCCCAAGCCTCAGGATTTGTTTAGGTTTTACATAATGGAGCTCAAAAAGAATAGTCCGTAAGATACATTTAGTCATTTACATTCCCAATTAACTTCTTAACAGACCATCGACCATAGGGGGCGTGGCTTTACAGTCCCATGCGAGACCTGAACAATTCTGCTTGGTCTATCCATGTTATACAGACTGTTGGGAGTGACTAGCGCCCCCCGTGCGCATCACCGCAAGCCCCGGCACCAAGAACTGAGGCGCACACGTCCGTCTTGGTTCGGGCTTCCCGGTCGCTCTAACGCGGCCGGGAAACGCCCCGTTTATTTGTACTGCATGCGACGGCGTGCAACGTCACGCCGCCGGGTGCGCGCGGGCAGCGCCACACTCCTCCTTTTTCGGGGAGAACCAACGAGCACAATTCAACTATACACTGCAAACCAAACAACACTGCAAACTGAACAAGTCACAAACCCTGATGCCATAAGCACCCCTTTATTAGTATCCACCCGGGTCCCCTTAGCTAACAGTTCTCACCCTTCGGATCATCAGCCAACTGTCCCAACACGTAATCAGTGAGGCGAGCAGGTTTCCCTCGCCCAGCCCTCTGGGGGTACCTCCGGCTCGCCTCCGGCACGGGTGATCTGTCCACCGACAGGCCCCGGGCTGGGGACTCCGGCATGCAGGGTGGTTCTCCCTCATCCTCAGGGACCTCTCCCAGGTCCGGATCAGGAGGTGGGTCAGTTCTGGGATCCCTAAGCTTTTTGAAGAAGCTTACATTACGAGTCACTTCCGACCGGCCATCTGATGCAGTTACCATGGAGCCCCGGACCGCCACAACATCCAGTGGCTCAGGCTCGTACGGCAGGGAGAGCTTTCCATGCGGATGTCGATTGCGAATGAGGACCTCATCGCCCGGCTCCAGCTGTTGTGGGCGAAGCCCCCTCCGCCCGTTCTCTTGCTCAATTCTCACTCGTCGGTCCATTTCGACTTGTTGGTTATCGATCACCCCAGGTTCTCTTTCTCCTACCTCTGGCAGCAATCCTCGAGGACATCTCCTGAACAGCGCCTCCGCCGGGGCCACCCCCGTGGACGCATGGGGCGTGGTGCGGTATACCCGCAAGAATTGGTAAAGGGCTCTCTGTAGGGACTGCCCCTGTCCTTGGCCGATCCTAAAGGTCTTATTGAGAGTCCTCATCAAACGCTCTGCTTCCCCATTTGCTCGAGGCCAGAGAGGTGTGATCTTCCGGTGCACCACCCCACAGCTCACCATTAGTTCTGCAAACCGTTTGCTCTGGAATGACGCACCATTGTCCGAGCACAGCGTGTGTGGAAACCCATGAGCCGCAAACACTTTTTCTACAGCCACAACCACGTGCTCAAACGCCACGGCCTCCACAAACTCCAACTCGGGATACCTGGAGTACTCGTCAACCAGGACCATGAAGTGGTGCCCATGGTGGTGGACCCGAAGTCCGCAATGAACTACTTTCCACGGATGGGTCCCCCTCGGCATTACCTCTATGACTGGCTCCCGCTGTACAGGCGACGCTGCCTGGCACCAGACACAGGCCGCCACAAAGTCATCCACCTTGCATTCCAACTCGGGGAACCACACCTTCATCCGGAGGCGGGCCTTGGTCTTGGCGGCCCCTTGATGACCCCGGTGCGCCAGTGCAATCACCTCACCCACCTTTGACTGGGGAACTACAATCCGATCACCCCGAAGTAAAAGGCCAGATGTTGAGAATGACAGTTCTTCACGGACCTTCCATAGTTGCTCCAGCCCAGTCCGGGCCTCCTGAGTGCGCCCCGCCAGGGCCTCGAGCGCTGACTTCCAGGAGCCTTGCTGCATGGACTGCCTCAGAATTTTAAAGCACTCATCCTGTGCCGCCGCAGTCTCCAGCTCCTGAAGAGGCATGGCACTCGGCGTGGCTGCTTCCACTACGACTCGGACATGCTCCTCAGCTTCTTCTTCACAGGTGTCTCGGTCCCCTCCTCCTGGCACCCTGGGGTGTCTGGAGAGGTAGTCAGCTGCGTTATTCGCCCCCGGTCGATATACCAGAGTCACACCATACTCCAAAAGAGCCAGCATCCACCTCTCAATGCGTGCTGGCGGCTTGGATGACGACCCCGCTAGGATGGGCAGCAGCGGTTTGTGGTCAGTTACCACCGTCGCCGGGCGTCCGAGTACATAGAGCCGGAAGTGGCGGCATCCCCACAGCACCGCCAACGCCTCGCGCTCAATCTGCGAGTATCGTTGTTCTGCGTCAGACAGTGCTTTGCTGGCATACGCAACCAGCCGGACGCCGCCGTCACGGTCAATCTGTGTCAGTACAGCACCCAGGCCAAATGGGCTGGCGTCGACAATGATCTCCGACGGTAATGCAGGATCAAAGAACGACATGGTGTCCTCGGCCGTGAGGGCACCTCTAATGTCATCAAAAGCCACCTGCTCCAGTGGGCCCCAATTCCAGATGGTGTCTTTTCTTGTCAGGGCCCTGAGAGGCTCTGACCTGGATGCCAGGTTTTTGATGAACCGCCCACAGTAAGTGACCATGCCCAAGAAGCTTCGCATCTCCGATACAGACTCCGGTGGTTGTGCCTTCTGTATGTCCAGTACCTTCCTGGGGTCAGGAGACACCCCCCCTCCTTGAACACAAACCCAAAGAACTCCAGGGAGGCGTTAGAAACTCGCACTTCTCCTTGTGGAGGGTGAGGCCCAACGACCGCAGCCTCTCAAATGTCTTCGCCAAACGCCTCAGATGGTCCACCTACGTCCTTGCAAACACCAGAATGTCATCGCTTATGTTCAGGACGCCCTCGAGATCAGCTAGGGCATCCCGAATGATGTTCTGAAATACTTCAGCCGCCGATGACACCCCAAAGCTCAGCCTCTTATAGCGATACAATCCCCGGTGTGTGGTGAAGGTGGTAATATACCTCGACTCGGGGTGGAGGACAACCTGGTGATAGCCGGCCCGGAGGTCGAGTTTCGAGAAGAACCGAGCGCCCTGCACCTCCGCAATGATGTCATCCAGCGTCGGGGTGAGGTGCCTCTCCCTCTTGATGGCCTTGTTGGGGATCCTCATGTCCACACAGATCCTGACTGCGCCCGGTTGTTTGAGCTTCCTTGCCACCACTATAGGGGACACCCAGGGAGTCGGGCCCTCAACCTTTTCTATGATGTCTAGATCGACGAGGTTGTCCAGTTCCTCGTCGACCTGCTCACGGAGGTGGAATGGTACCCTCCGATGTTTCAGGGCGATCGGCTGTACCGACTCATGGATGTGCAGCCGCACTGGCTCCCCGGCCATCCGCCCAATCCCCTTAAACAGAGCATCATGCTTCTCCAGTAAGTCATTAATGTCCTCCAGATAGATGGAGTACGCGAAACTGACGATGCTGAGAGCTTCTGCCGCTGCACAACTTAACAAAGTGTTCGTACTCACTGGGGTCACGTAGAAGCGTGCTGTGATATGAGAGCCATCGTGTTCTACTTTTGCTACAAACGCCCCGTCCAGAGGGATGGGCTCCACACCACCGAATGCAAAGATGCGGGCCTTGGGTGTGACCAGCCTGGGCGGCTGATCCATGGCGTTGTAGTGTTCACGGGCCATGACGTTTACCGATGCCCCTGTGTCCACGAGAACAGGGACTGGAGACTGGTGCACTTCAACCACCCACCTTGGTTGTCATCGGTTCCTGCTTCTTAGAACCCCCACACTTGAGACAAAGAATATGTTCTCTTTGTCTTCTTCCTCCGCCTCTTCCACCTGGGCAGCCTCCTCGCTCTGGTCCACTTGAGCGACGTTGGACGGCCGACCTTGGCGAGTGGAACTTGTCCGGCCTTGGCCCCTTGGCACCAATACGGGCATAGTCGCCCTACACACCCTTGAGAAGTGGTCCGGCAGCCCGCACCGTCCACAGGTCTTTCCAGCTGCAGGGCATTCTGATGGGTGGGGCAGGTCATACCCACATTTTTGGCAAATATCGCCTGCCCTCCCTGCTCTGTCTCGGGTGCTGCCACCAAACCTCCTGGCACCCCTTCCCCCTCGCCACATCACGCAGACCTCTTCAGTTTTGATGGGGCGCGACCCGGCCTCCATTCTTGCAGCTCTCGCTTCCGACACCTCGTGGCACCTTCCTAGCTCAAGGATGCGCTGGAACGTTATCCCGGGCTCCCTCAACACCTGGCGCCTGAGCTTGCCTGATGAGCATGCCTGGATAAGCATAGTCCTGATCATGTCTTCTGCATCACCCCAGGCGAGCGACAGACGCCTCAGGCGCCCATAAAAAGTGTCCAAGGACTCATCATCTTTTTGTTTGGCAGAGAGCATCACGAACCGCTCATAGTCCGCGTTGGCAAGGGTCAGAAAGTACGCTTGTAGGGCGGCCTTTGCCTGATCATAAGTTCCATTCCCCTGTGGCAGAGATTCAAAGGTCTCCTGGACAGAGGGCCCTGCCGAGTATAACATCGTAGCCAGCCTGGTGTCGTCATCAACCACCTGTGCAGCCCTGAAGTACATGTCCAGGCGGTCCACCCATCTTCTCCATCTGGGCCCCAAACTGGAGGGCGGGCCCGACACATCGAATTCAGGGATGGGCTGCAGAGCAGCATGTGCACGTACCTGGGCCATGACAGGTGCGGCTTGTTGAACAACAGGTACTGCAGCTGGTTGTATTGGGGGTTGAAGAGCCGGAATCGCTGCCTGACCACCTAGAGGCTGCGCAACTGGTGCTGCTGGTTGCTGCATTGGAGGCTGTCGACCCTGCGGGGCCACTGGCGCACGAGGATGTTGCTGCGCCGCCGCACCGTGTGCTCCGTCCTGGTCCTCGGTGTCACTCATAAGTTTGAGCGCACAGGCACCCCCAGAATGTGGACCAGGGGCCGCAACTCAAACACCCAGTCCAAAATGACCCCCAGCATGGGCCACCCCTGGATACAGTCACTTGCAACACACCTCTGTGATGATGAAGAGGATAAAGGTTGGTGGGGCCACCAGGATGATGATGAAGGGGATGAAAAAGGCACACTGCCTTTAGCTGTTCCAAAAATTGTGCCAAAGGACAAATGGGTTATGCAGGCCCAGCCAAGATGGGCATTCTCCTGGCTTCCACTCGACGTAGAAAGCCCAAAATTGAGTCAAAACACTACTCAGGCATAACCTCGTGTAGATGTAGCTGTCAGCTACCAGGATTTCCAAATATTAGGCCTGGGGTCGCTTCAGGGCCCAAACCGGAGCATCTTGAAGTCCCACAGCCTGTTGCACAAAATGGCCGCCAGCCGCGTGGGCAACGCACTACCCGCGGCGTGAAACAAAGTCTTTACTCCGACCTCGTTTCGGTGAAAAATTATTCCGATGATCACCGTCGGGCCCGGGCATCGTTTCCCCCACTCGTCGCCACTGTTGGGAGTTACTAGCGCCCCCCGTGCACATCACCGCAAGCCCCGGCACCAAGAACTGAGGCGCACACGTCCGTCTTGGTTCGGGCTTCCCGGTCGCTCTAACGCGGCCGGGAAACACCCCGTTTATTTGTACTGCACGCGACGGCGTGCAACGTCACGCCGCCGCGTGCGCGCCTGTCATCGGGCAGCGCCACACAGACCACTGCCTCCATGGATTTTTCCAATACGTATAAAAAGACTTGCTACGGCATCTAATGTCCAAGGGATCACTGTTCCGGTTCTCAGGCAGTAAAAACCGCCTTCATTTTAGACGTTTCATGTCTCATTGGATATACCCATGCCCTGGGCAAAAATGAATGTCATGGCCGCACAGCCTTATGGGCTTCTCTCTGCGCGCCAACCAGGCAGACATCTCACTGAAGCTCTTCCCAAAACATGGCCACAGTCACCGCATTACCTCTCACAGCTATGTCTGTGGCCCATGTACGTCCAAGAGATTATCAGAAATTGAACACTGTTGGCTTTGACAACCTACTCTAACAGGAGCTGCACCTTATACTCGACTGAGCCAGGAAGCTCAAGCAACAGGAGGAAATGCGGCGGGTTGGACAAAAGAGGAGGCCCCCCACACAGAGAGCCAGACCCTCCCACAGGGCCATGACTAATCAGAAAATCATCCTACAGCTGAATAGAATGTTGCCTCTATATTTGAGTTTATACAGGGCAATTTAAAAAAACAGCAACACAATAAATGAGACTGCTGCTTGTACTAAGGCTGAGACCAGGTTATCGAAGCACGTGGATGTGATGCTGCATTGGATATCACAGCATACAACCTCCTGTTCTAGAGTCTGCTACTGTACAACCTGCTGCACCATTTGTATGAGCGCATCTCCCTCCACCACCCCAGGACAATCTGAATTTTGCCAAAGCCAAACTCTATTAACAATATTGTTGGGGCACTGAAATTCACCCCAGCCTGTGGGCCAAGAAACTCTCCCCAAGCATGTATTAGGGTTTTCACATCTAAAAGGTGCAGCAAACTTTGGATGTGCAGGCCTGTGATGCAAACCTCTGAATATCTTGCTTCTATGGCCAGTTTCCAGTCTCCATATACTACTATGTGGTACAGTAGTAACCCACAATTAATGGGTTCCCACATGGGCAGACAAACCTGGACACTCTGCATGTGTCAACCACCTACCACTTGGCAGACCTCCCCACTCTATCCTTGTTTCGTCACCACCCAGCCATACCAGGTTGCACTCAATATGTCTTCATACTGGGTAGTGCAAAACATACACACACAGATAAAGATGCCTTGCGCTGTGAATTCATCATGTCTAATATACCACCGGCATGTGGACATGTGTCTGCTTGTTCCATTACATCCATCCTCTTCTGACATGTTGCTAGGGTCTCAGTACGTTTCCTGTTGACATGGTTAATGACACCTCTTCACGGACTGCCCCTAGCACGGGTCAAGTCCTAAAAAGTAAAGTGTGGGGACTCATCAACAAATGCAATGGGATGTGAAGTCGCAAGAAATTAGCAGATCAAGTTGAAATATGCACATTTCATTAAATTGGCTTTGCATAACCACCCACATTGCACGGGACGAATGTCATTTGGCTTTCATAAAAACTACACAAACACACACCAAAGAGGATTTTTTCTTGTAATGGTGTTTTTTGAAAACGTTAAAAGGTGTACATGTTTTAAACTCCAACGACCAATACAAATGTTTTCCCTTGGACTTGCAGTACCGAAATGGGATATTTTACCTTTAGTTATCAGGTTTTGCAGTGCAGTGGTGAAGTGTCCGGCCTACAAATCTGAGGACTGTGGTTCGATACGCGTGGTTGGGTTAAATGCATACATTCAAAGAGGTCATTCAATGTTTCTCATTTTAGCTGGGGGGACTGAGTCCACCCTCTGAAAAAAATGGGTAGACTCCGTCCCTCTGCGTGTAGTGTACCCTCGACTTTAGTCCTGGCCCCTAGCACAGGAAATGCAGAACAACTCATTCAATATGCAGACTCTCAACATCACAACGTTTCAAATGACCTCTGGAAGGTGAGATTCCACAGCCAGCACTGGTCCTTGGCCTCAAGCCATGGGATCGTATCTCTCCAGCTCTGAAATCTCTCCATTGGTGCCCAGTGGATGCAAGGATTACATTCAAAACCCTCTGCATTGTCCACAAGGCTTTCTGGGGCCTGGGTCCATCTCCGGTTCCAGAAGCACCTCAAGACCTTCCTCTTTGCTTCTGCCTTCGCTCCCCCTCTCCCCTGATGATCTGTTCTCTCTTGGTACCGTGCACCTGGCCACTCTCTGTCCTGCGGGCCCAGGTGGCTGCTCGCCCTGCCACCCTCCCGCACTGCCTCTTGGCCACACCTTGCACTGGGTCTGTATCTATACCCATACAGCCCCCCTTTTTGTTCCTGTACTTATCAAACCTACCCTGTCTGCTGCCATAAATGCAGCACTTTCCGATTGCTGGCTGCACTACCACTGTTTGTTGCCTTTTTTATTTATTTATTTATTCATTTATTTATTATTTATCTGTTTCTCCTTTGCTCCACACTTTCCACTTCTCCCCTTCCATGCACTTTTGCCCTCCCCTCTCCCATGCACTTGCACGTTCTCAAGGTTACTGTGCCTAGTAATATCGTTGTTTTGTTCTCCCCTGTTCCCTTTCCTTGCTTTGTCGCGCTCTGAAACACTTGTGTACGAGTATGATAAAAATAAAATATCAATATCAATCTCGAAGATCTTTCTGCTCGTGTCTATATCCTGAGACAGCTCAACACAGATGAGTTAACAGGGGAAGGAAATGCCCTGAGGGTGGACTATGTGCTGGCCTCTTCCAGCTCCTACAGGATGTGTCGGGACTATGAGAGCTCTATTTGTCTTCGCAGTAGCTGTCCCACCATCCAGCAGTGCACCAAGTTGATGCTTCCATTTGGTGTATGGGCCTCATCACGAGGTTGGAGGTAAGGGGTTACTGGCATCGGTAAGGATGCCGGTGCCGGTAACCCCTTATCTCCGTATTCCGAGGTCCATTAGCGGGTCCCACTAAGGCCGGCTGGTTTTACCAGCCGCCCTTAGCGGTAGCCGCTAAGCGTCCATGGAGCTAATGACGGGCCCGCTATTTGCGGGCTCGTTATTAGCTCCTTCCCCATTCCCATTGAGCCCTATGGGGGCTCAAATAGGAATGGGGAATGGTTTTCAGAATGGAGACTTATCGGGTCCTCAAAGGTTGAAATGACCCGGTAAGTCCCTATTCCGACAACCTGGACCCGGAATGCGGTAAGGGGGTAGCCATGGTGCTAATCACACTATGGCTACCTCCAACCTTGTAATGAGGCCCAATGTCTTGGATACTACCTGGATGTTTTCCCTGAAATTCCTATGCATTTTGTGGGGAGTGTTGCAATGTTGTCGATAGATGCCCTAATCTCATCCTAGGCTGCAGGGACATTGTTCAAAAAGGATTGCCCATGCTCTTGGCAGTCTGGATTGGTTACACTACAGGGTCCTCGTTGGTAACTCAATGGGCCTCATTACGACTGAGGCGGAACGGGTTAACGGGCTCTGCTAAAGGAGGCGGACCCGTTAAACCCTTTTCGCCTCATTACAAGCTCCCCTCGTGGGACCCGGTAAGTAACGCCTGGTCAAACCAGGGGTCCTTAGCGGGTCCCGCGAGTGGAAGAGGGAGCAAACAACGGGACGCTCGTAATCGGCCCGTTGTTTGCACTCTAACCCATTCCCATTGAGTCCTATGGGGGCCCAGATGGGAAAGGGGAAGGTCCGGGTTCCTGGAGGGAGGAATTACCGGGCCCTCCGAACTCGGAATGGCCTGGTAATTCCCCATTCTGGGAACCCGGACCCGATTTCAGCGGCAGCCATGCCGCCAATAGCGGCATGGCTGCCGCTGAAGTCGTAATGAGGCCCAATGTGTGTCCATGGGTTCTACTTATGAAATAGTAGTGACATAAGCTTCTGTTCTTCTTATTAGAAATCTGCTCACTTCTTCCGGTCCCCAACCACAGCTTCATCCTCAGCAGACACATCTAGCATTCGTCCCTCTTTCTGACATTCTCGCTCCTCCTCAGTGCCTGTGACATCAACACAGGGACACTTGACGCTGGGTCATTAGAGTCATCTCCTACAGGTGCCTGCATTTACAATCCCACTGGAACACTTTCCCCCCAGCTGCAGGCACTGCATGACATCACCAGTGACAGCTGAAGGACTATGGGCAGTAGTGATAGTCAGCAATGCAAGGGAGTAATTTACTATGGGATATATGTCTAAATGTAGTTATTCTGTACAGGCAATGCAAGGTGTACAAATGTTGCCAGTTATAAGGTTGCCAAAAAAAGCAATTTCTAAACACACAAAAGTTCCAGGTTGTTACCCTACCAAGGACCCAAACCCCAATAAAATAACGCAGCCATCTGCCCTATACAATCATCTATCCCCAACCCTTAAACTAATCCTTATTCTACTCATACCCCTTTGGCTTTCCGTAACCCTTCAGCGCTCTATAGCAACACATGTGCATGTTACTTGATAGAAAACACCAAATAAATAAATAGAAAATTAACAGTGGCCCTAACTCCAACTCCAGCACCATCCCTCCACAAATTTCATAGCCCTTAGTCTAACCCACATTCTTGCTCTACTGCTAACCCTAGCCTTACCCTAACACCAACTTTAACACTTGCCCTAACCCTTACTTCGCACTAACGCTTAAGTTTTTCCTAACCCCTATTGTAACTTTCACGATCCATGCCCCTGACCCCCTGAGGTACAACAGCCCCCTGGCAGCAGCGGGGCTAAAGCCCTTCACACTTGCCCCAAGGGCCTTAAAACTCCATCAGAAACATACATGGAGTCAGTATTGGCGCCTTTGGCTCAATATCAGGAATAAAGTAATACCAGTTTTGGACCTTAATCCATCATGGAGGCCTATTATACAGCTCAGTTCTTTAGAACCA